>NC_143159.1:26547356-26879344 GCF_041381405.1 Jatropha curcas | reverse complement strand
GCCATTGAGAAGATTACCCATGCTTAGTACTTTTCTCCACGACTGGTTAGCTGAAGGCGGCGTGAACATATCCGAGATGAGTTGTCTCTCTTTCATCCCTACTTTCTGCTTCATATCGAACTCCTAAGTGAAGCATATTAATTCAAATTCAAATCCATGTTCACAATGTAAGCTCTAAAGAAAGGACAAGTTTACCGATATTCTCAATGCTAATAAAAGGAAAAGTAATAAAACTTCCACAAACAGTCAACTTGAAACTTCATTTGATGCAAAAATCAATCTGGAAATTTGATTTTCAATACTTAGATAAATTTCAGTAGTACTTCCCACATTTTTGTAGCAATATGATAATGAAAACCCATGAAGAAATCAACTTTCTCAAATTTGATTTATGCTTCACTAGAAGATAAAATTGGAATGAACTACTAGATTGCGGATATAAACACGTTTAACAACATAAATACAGTTTACCCTTTGATTGATGTCTGGGGAGCCTGTCCCCATTTTTGGAAGGTAATAATTGTAGTAGTTGGTGAAGATTTCTTCAGAGAGACGTGGTGCTTGCATGAACTTCCGATGAAGAGAAGCTGCAAGAGTAAGTAACTTCTCAACATGTTCAAAGATTGCACATAGCCGTCTTAGGTCTTCTATAGTCTCACTGTTGCCAGATAAGCTATTTGCTGAGACAAAAAGGATTTTTAGTATTAGTAAACTTGCTCCAGGAAAAACATAAATTACTCGTAACATAACACTGACAAAGATGAGATATTTACTTTGCAGAGGCTTCAATATAGATGCCATTGTACGGTAAATCTGTTCAATTTTCGCTGTCATCTGCTTCAAGCCTCCAAAATTAGTCTGACTCAATGTGTCGGCTGATGCTCTGAAGGCAGTACAAACCATTTGCTCTAGAAGTTGATGGGGCTGTAGTGTCTCCAAGTAGTGAAGAACCTACAGATTTGAAGTTCAATCGTGAAGTAACAGAAGTACAAGTTCAGTAACATGGGAAAGCTAACAAAAATATAGTTCGGCAATAAATACATTGCTTTGACATGGAACAAAAGCCCAATACTCCAGTACTGCACAACACTAGAAACTAGAAAGGGAACAACACATGAAAGGGAACTTTTAAGGAGGAACCACTGAATGACTATAGGTTGACCTCCATTTCCTCTTTTGGACTGAAAAGGACATACCTCAAACCTCAAGGCTCAAACATACTTCTGGTACAAAATATAGGATGCTACAATATTACATTGCAAGGAACTGTTAAACATTTTTGTGTGGAAGAGCAACAAGTTTATTATCAGAATTGAAATAAATTTGATGATGAGGAGTCGTTATCAGATTGTTCCAACTAACTACATTTACTGATCATCTTTTTATGGACCCTTAAGATAGTAACCTACTCCACACCCTCAAAATATGAATTTCTTAAACTGGATTTAGAAAAAAAAGGGGGTCAAATTAAATATTATTGCAGTTCCCTTTTAGCAGCACGGAAATAGAAGGGGAAAAAATGTTGGGGGGGGGGGGGGGGTGGAAGAGAGAGAGAGACCTTTTCTCCTTCTCGATTTGGGTCCAGGAGTGGTTTCTGCTCATAAGCTGGCAAAGCAGGTGCATCATTCCAAATTTTTCGCCACAAATTTCCATGTTCAGACATTCGTTGTGAAAGTCTGCCTCGAGGAGGCCAGCCATCCTTCAAACTATCCATTGTTGAACTTCTGGACAGTCCAGTATCTTCAGTTTCATCAGTCTCCCAATCTCCAGGAGAATGCCACCGAATAAAATCTTCAAAAATGGCATCAGGATTTGCTGCTTTGAATGCTGCCATGTCTAATTCATATTTCCAGAAATCATTGATCAAGGATCTTTAAATGGAGGAATAAAATTGAACATGTATTTGAAAGCTGATAAAAATTTATAGCAAACGAATTGGTCATTGAAGTAAAACGGATGAAGTGAATTGGAACAACCTTTCAACACTTTCTCAACCCCCACCAGACCTTTTATTAAATGATACGGACATGGGGGCTTCCCACTTAATGGAAACAGCACAAAAGTTTATAAAGTAGTTGATATACCAGGAACTGAAATGAATAAGATTTGAAGCAAATTTAGTACCTGATGACAAGATATCTCTCTCCAACTGAGCAGAAAAGTTCTGCAATAAAATGATACCACCCAGTTCATGATGACAGAAATGTTCAAGCAAACATGAATGAAAGACATATTGCACCAATCCTCTTTCCAAGAATAAACAAAAAAAGGAGAAGATTTACAAAGAATGCAGTTTCAATCATAAAATGGGGGCTTAATGTCATCCATGGTTACTAGATTAAACAGTAATTTCAGCACAGCCACTCAACTTCAATCTGTCACATGGAAATCGTTTTTAATTTATTTCATATTGGCGTCAAAATTAAGAAGAAATAAGCAAAATTTTTGTGGTAGTCAAACCAGAAATTTTCCTTTTCACAGCTCCAGTGATATCAAAATTGACTTTGTAAACTAAAAGATGTGCAAAAAGCAACTTACGAAAGAATCACCAGATGCCTCAACAGCCTGCAATCGTTCTTCATGCATGTCTTCTGTCATAAGTGGTGGATCCTATAGAAATTCACCAAAAAAAAATGTTATTTTATATATCGAATTTCGCAGGATACACCTGCAATAAGAACGTAAAGTGAACTAGAGTCAGAAAACCTGTGTGAAAGGGCCATGCATGCACTGACATGACTTCAGAAGCATCATGGATCCCACCACACCAGCTGAGCCTCTCCTGGTACGATCTGAAGATTTTAGATCATTAGACGTCACATCCTCATGCTTCATATTGAACTTTGCTGACATTAGATCAGAGCCATGCAAGCCATCCTGCATCATGGGGCTGCAATATGTACAGCAAGAATTATATACAAGTCATATGCAGGATATACAAAAAAAATTATACTCAAAAGGACACGCAAAAGTTGAGTAGACTAAATTTAAATCTAATCCAATGTGAAGCAACTTGTTTCTCTTGAAAAATACCCATTCCCAACCAAGGAGAAAAGAAAGGCTCTCTTCTTTGGAGAGAGGCCTGGTTAAACTTACATCACAAGTCAGCAATATGTGCAGAGTGTCCGTGCTACAGACATTTAACAACTAGCTTGTCCCAAAAGACAGAGCAAAATGATGCAAACTGATATCTATCAGGACAATCTCTGCACTGAAAGCTTGTAACTCTTTAAATTACCTTTATGATTATATTTAAAAAATGTAAGAACAAAGACAGAAAGAAAGGAAAAAAAAGAACCTTTTTTACCTAAAAGTTAACTACACAGTAGCAAGATGAGCCAATAACTGTATAGTTACATTATTCAAGAATCACAAAAACAAAAGAAAACGGGAAAAATCACAAAAATAAAAAAACTTTGACAGATGTGTAGACTAATTTTCCAATTTAAAACATGCAGGCCATGTATATCAGTACATCTATCTGAGATAAATGATGCAGTACACGCATCCATAGTACTAGGAGCACGTTCTCTTCTCATACGGAGAAACCATGGAAACAAACTCAGACATTATGGAAAACAACCTAATCACATTAGTATAACCTGAACTGATCTCTACATGTTAGCGGTGAAAAAGGAAGAGGCATACCCATACACTTTATGAAATGATCAGGGGAAGGGCGCCCCATTTTCAAGCTAATGATTGATGTCATCCCCATCAACTCCAAGACTAGAATGACTATGATAGGTGCAGGTTAATGAAAAATATCAAAAAGAAGAAAAATAGTAGTAGTAAATTTTCAGAAGTCAAACAGCGATAAGCTTCTCTTGTTCAACAATAAAAAATAACAAAATCAACAGCTGTAGACGCTTTAACTAGTCAATTTTTACATAGAAAATAAAGGAGCTCTCACTTGCTTTTCACCTGTCAGGAATCCCATCAAACTTTTTTTCATCAGGTAAATGCATATTAGTTGTCTCATTTCCCACTAAAACATCCTCCTGCATATTTAATTGAACAAATTTACAATTCCAAAGTTGAAAAAACAAAAATCATATCCAAGAAATTTCAACACGAGCAGCAACTAAAAGAACAAGATAAAACAAAAGCAGCTGAATCACCTTGCTATGAGCATAAGTATTATCATTGTTTTCTACACAATCTTGAAATTCTTCATTTAGTTCACACTTCTTCTCAATGCATATAGCAAGCTGAACAATAAAAGGCAAAGTGATTTTCCTTGTTATCATGAGTGCTATGAAAAGAATAGACCCACTTCAAAATTTTAGATCTAAATCTCGAACCGCCATTTTGAACATATGACTAGATTGCACTTAAAAAAGTGAAAACTGCAAATGGTAATCTATTTCTGGAATCCACGTTATATCCACAACTCAAACACTCATCATCAAAATACTCAACTCAAATACAGAAAACAAAAACTAGTATCCTCATCTTTTCAAAAGGAAGTAAGTTCAGTGAACAAAAGCGAAGAAATAACATCACAAAAAGGACGTTGCAACAAAGATTTACCTCACAAAATTAGAGGGACAACAAAAACAACAACAACCAAGCCTTAGTCCCAAACTAAGTAGGGTCAACTATATGAATCCTTTGTTTCAAATATGATGAACTGGTTTGAGTTTGACTAGCAATTGGTTCACCTTGAGTTTGATTTAATAATTGCTAAAGAATTTTTTCCTCCAAATAATAGTTTTATTCAATTAGAATAAAACTATTATTTGTTATTTGTTTTCTTAAAATTACTATGTCAAGGGTATTTCAAGAAATAAAAGCAAATGAATTCTCAATTTTGAATGTATTCCAAATATAATTATATGGAATTCAATTGAATTACACGTTTTAAATTAAACATACTAAACATAAAAAATTCATTTACAAATGAATTTCACATGGACCATATTCTCAAGTTTGTATGTTGAAACAATCTGCAAGATGCAAACTCGACTACTATCATTTAAAAAATAAGAAGCATTACCATTTGTAATTTCTGGTTAATCAAACAAGTTGACAAGTCAATGGAACCATTAGAAGGCATTTTAGGCAAAGGTTGTGACTCCTCCCAACACCAACGGACCTCACGAATAAACTCTATCCAGAGTGCAGCAACAGCTTAAAAAGAAAAGCATTAACTCAGTCAAGAAAAGCACTAGAGTAAAAAATCTTACTAAATTCATGTTTTATATGAGTTGGAGTATTAACATTCTTACATGTCCATATTTAAAGTGAATATAACATGTCCTTTTTTCATACATACCACGTATGTTGCAGTTCCCAACCCATAGAGAATGTAGACAAAACTGTGCAAAAAGAGACCCCAGAGGTGCACCTTTTATAGCTCGAGAACTCTTATGCTCGCCTTTGGAAAAATTTGGGAGTCGAGATCCTGTGAAAGAAAGAGGATAGTTGAGGACATCAAGAGAAAAAGGTATAGTTGAGGACATCAAGAGAAAAAGGTAAAGGTTCCCACTTGCTGGTTTCCAAAAAAGTACTAATCCAAAATCAAATATATTTGCAAGTACAGCAATCAGTTAGGTGTTATCAAAGAAATGAATCGCTTACAATGATATTTTCTATGACGCAAACAAATACCTCAATCTTCCCCCTATTTTATTAATTGGAACTTCTTTCAGACCCCTATAATTCTGCTCTTACAATGCAACCAACTTAAAAGTTTCAATTCCAAGTCCAACCACATGAGATTTGTTTACTTAAATCCCTTTTGCAGTTCTGCTAAAATCCATGGGACTAATGCCTTCTTGTAGTGGATAAAATCGTATGCACCAAATCCAATGGATCAAATAAGGCATAAAGGAGAATAGGTAACAGAATGATATGATTACAATGCAAATATAAATCACCAACAAATAGAAGAAGTGCCAGAAAAGTGCCCATTAAAAAGAGGAGAAAAAAATGTACCCTCATGAAAGAGATCTTTGAGCAGCCGATCAATTACTGTTGGAGGGGGTAAAATCATTGAGGTCTTGAGATTATCAGAACCTGGGTTTTCAACTGCCACAAACAAAAAACAAGAAGAAAGGAGTATTACAAAGGCTCTAATAGACCAAATACAACTTACCAGATAAAAGGAAATCAAAAAACTAGAGTAAGAAGATACTATATATGAAATTATGTCAAACCTGACACAAAATCCTCCATGAATTGGGCATTAAAAGACATATACAATGCATCAACCAAAAGGCGCAATTGGGAAGCAAATCCAATTCTGTTTCCATCTGAATTATCACTTTAAAAAAAAATTCAGAAGGAATTTTTAATAAAATTAACGAAATGGAAAAGCACCATAAGGTAATAATGCCTACCAGAAGAAAGATTGCTAGATCAAGTTTATCCAATATTGCACCATATAACATACATGACAAAAAGGAAATATTGCTAAATCCAGTTTATCCACTATTTTAGTTAACCAAATTTTGAATTAAATAATCTAAATAAAGATGAATATAATACAACACAAAAAATTGACTAACCAAATAAAATAAGCTACACATCCACTTCTCCAGTATAGAACTTGGTTTACAATTACTATGCCTTCTATTTAGCAGTAGTGTGTTACTGCTAACTGCTAGGAATTAAAATTTGCTTTATAAAGTAATAGTTGATCAAATAATAACTATATTAGACAATAATTACTTGAGTAATACCTAGCCTACACAATTTTTTCAATTTTCATAGGTCCTCTCAATAATGTCAGGCTAAGATTGGATCGACAAAATGTAACAAACTAAGATCTGCCAAGTGATTATGACATCCATGCTAGTGTACAAATAATATTTCAGTTATAACAAGACCTATTGAAAAAGTAATTCTTACAGATTTGGAGACAAGATTGGACGTATCATCCAATTTTCAGCGTCATGAGGTGAGGCATTTTCTAATTCAGCCATCTCAAGGGAGCTTTCTACCATCTTTTCTGACCATGTGGCAATTAATTCGAATCCTGTCGGTAGTTAAATTATCAAAGGTAAGAAATCCATTAGTTTCCAGATTCAAAGGCTCAAGGTAAAACAAACATAAACATGAAATGTAAGCTCATAAATGGCCCAAAAAATGGAAGCAATGAAAAAGAAATAAGAAAAAAGGAAGATAATATAAAAAAGAGATTATTCAGTTAGGAAGATAGCATAAAGGTCATACCGATCTATTTATGATGTAAATAAAAAGTGCAAGCGCTGTAATATGTTGTGCACATCACTCAAATATGTCGGAAGCAAACATATTTCTATCAGCATGTTTCAGCTTCTAACACTCACAAAATCATTTAAGTTTACCTTTTATTGGATTCTCTGCAGAATACCACTCACTCCAAGGACAATCATCATCCCATTGTGATCTGTTATGGGTGTCAGAATCACCACCAGGATCTTTTTCATGTTCTCCAATTTCAACAGCAGGACTCTGAAGATCATTGTCATCATCATCATTGGGAATAGTTCTGTATGTTGACTTCATCGTAAAATGAACTTTGAAAAGGCGCATAGCATAATCCACTGTGGAGTAGGCCTTCACCAGAAGATAAATTAACTATTGATATCATTGTTAAGGAAAAAAAATATCAAATCTGAGCACAAACATCTACCACAATAAACTGTTACAAGAACACCTTGCACAGACTTGGGCGTGAAACATTATTCAGGTCGTTAGAAGGAAGAAAATATCACCACTCTTGCAGGCCTCAGCTAAGAATTTTGTTTTCATAGTTTATCAATCGAAAATCAAGCAACAATAATGCCAGAGGAATATGAATGGGCCCTCCAACAAAGACTCAAAAGTCAATTCATCCCTCACACTTCTGTTTCTGTCAATCAGACCCTTCAACCTTCTAATTTTATTTGATTAAGTCCTAATTTCTAACATTGTTAAATAAAGCATTAAACATGTGAAAGTACAAACTCCGTACTTCAAGGGGCCCTTATCTCACTACAGCCAAACAACAAGCTCTATCTCTCCCTCTCCCTATCCTCTGTTTTCTAGTTCTCCTTTTTGCTTCAATTAATCTGCAATCCCTATTGTTCAAAAAAAAAAAGGTAATGTCTATGTATTTTCAATTAATACCCTAGTTTCTAATCTCCTGAAGCCTCTAGATTTCTCCTTCACCCACAACTAAACCTCTCACATCTCAGTTTGCCCAAAACTTTGCCAGACAATTTCTCATTTTGTCAATTTGGGGATATCCTTACTAGTTGATTTGGGAATAGGATTTGGGATTCAGAACTTTTTTCTTTTAAGAAATGATGAAGTCTGTAGCTATAACAATAATGATGACAATCAGATTAAACTTGGGTGGGTTCGGATTCAGATTTGAGATATGAGAATGGAAATTAGATTTAGAGTTCCTGACGGGCAAAAGGACGATGGTGATGATGATGAAAGGTCATCCCAATGTTGTTTAGTCACATTCCAGCTTGTTTTTTTCATTAACGGCCATTTTTCTCTAGTCTCCAATGATCATTATGCTATATCACATTTAGAGATGCCTAGTTATGAAAAAAAAAAAAAGACAAGAAAGCTAACAGATTACTGAAAAATTAACTGATGTTACTATCATGCGACTTTCAGGTGACTTTTTGGGACTATTAACCAAAAATAGAAGGTCGAGGGGCTCGATTGACAAAATTTGTTGTAGAATGGAAGAATTGACTCTTGGGTCTAATTTGGAGGATCAATTTGGGCCTTTGGCCAACATGAATAACACAAAGGCAAGCACAACCATTTGGTGAACCACAAGTTTGGCACAACAGTAACACTAACAGGAATATACAAATTATTGAACTCTGAGTAGCTTACAAACTTAGAAACAAATAGCTCATATAGCCCTTCCAAATGCATAAGCTTTACTGGGACCTGGCTGCCAATATGATCTGCCTCAAATCTTCTAGTGAAAACAGTTCCCATATTTTGAATTCCAATATAAGCTTTTCGAGAAGGATCATGCACCGGAACAAATGCTGGCCACAAGCTGCACATTCCAAGTATTAGAGTCCATTTTGGCTGTGCAAAATAAAGATGGTTTAGCATATATATCACTGTTCTTAACGGTGTTCCTAGGTGCAAGGCACCACCAGGTGTAGGTGCCTTGTGTAGACTATACCCAAGGAAGGTGTGATCTTGCCAGGCACAGCCTTGGGCTTAGGCACGCCTGAATTTTTTAATTGTTTTATCCGTTTTAACTAATTTGTAGGTCTAGACTTAGAAACTAAACATTCGTTATAGACACCTAATGCAAAATGGGAACTTCTGAACTTTCTCAAGGTTCGTATTGGAACCTAATGCAAAAGGGGAATTTTTGAACTCTTAATGACTTAATCTAACTAACTGTTAAAAATCTCATGTAACAACGAATACTCCAAAAGTCATCTTCTCCATTCTTCCAATGTCAAGTAGCACACCATCCAAGGTATGTTATGTCATTCTCTTCTCCTTCTGCTTTCCATGATATTTCCCTGTTCTATCTATGATAGTTTTCTTTTTTGTTCATCTTCCAAACACTCTCTCTTTCTATTCTTTCCCTTAAAAATTATTTTTTTTTTCTCATTTGCTCTTTTTTCTCATCTTCTATGATAAATTCTTTTTTCAGTTTTTCTCTTTTTCATGTTTCATTTGCATGATTCTCAGTTACAAAGTTTTTCTTTTAATCTAGGCCACTTCAGCATGTGAATATGTTTAGGACCTTTTTTGCACCTTATTATTCCAATAGGAAATACAGTTTTCCTATTTTTTGTGCCTCATATCCGCCAGGCACACACCTGGCTTTGAGCCTTCTTCCTCAGGCTCCAAATCCATTTGTGCCTTAGTGTGGTTTCAGCCTTTAACAACAGTGACATATACAAGATTATAACAGTTCAAACCACAACTATTAAATTGTTCAACTGAATTTTAATAGGCGAGGATGCAATATACATATGATATCAACCCAAAGAACATTCTTCATGTTGCACATAATGCAATAGATATCGTTTAAGCACATATACTGCCACACTTCCCTAACAACCAAACAACAATATCTTAATGGCCTACCTGGAACAATTTGACAAAGCAATTGCAATTGCACTTAAGAGCTTGCTAGCCTCTGGTGCGTCAAGAACCACGCCACTGGCACTTTGAGGAGCAATCACCTGGTAATTTAAACATGCCTGCAAAGATGAAGAAAGTACTAGATAGTGCAGAACAAAAAGTAAGATTATGCTTACCAAAAATTCTTTTACACCAAAGCATAACTGCAGATCATGCAAAGTGCAATCCCAGTCTACTCTTTTTCCTGTGCAAACCAAAACTTAAATAAAGATATGAAACACGGTAAAAGACAGCAATAGAAGAAAAATTATTAGAATGAATTGTTGCAAGTACCGCCAGTGTTCATCTCAAAATAATATTCCATGCTATAGCTTTTCATAGCATATTTCAACTCAAATTTGACCTTATATAATTTCTCAGAGAAGTCCAATTGAACTGCACCCTTTGCCTACAAGAAAACAAAAAGAAAATCTGTAGTGTAGGATGGGAACAAAAGAATAAGGGAAGATGGATTTAGTTTTACTAACAGGTTAAGACAATCAGAAGTTTAATAATAACATAGTCTAGCACATAAATTTTTCTATCATGCTCATCGAGCAAGAATCCAATATTCATATGATTAATACATAATAATTTTTTCCTTTTAGCAACTGATAGGGATGAACCTTGTCCCACATTCAAGAGTGTGAGCGATATAAAAAAGAATACATCCTTTCCATGTGATGCAATTTCTAAAGGAAGAAAACTGCAAAAAGGTCCAAGATAGCCAAAGTTGAGATCCAGGATCTATTTAGCATTTTACTATTAAGAAATTATGTTGATTGGAGGTTGTAGGAGATGCTGTTAAGAAACAATACATCTTAAGTATGTTGATTGAAGGCTATTAAAAATCATTTTTAAGGTGAATATGTTTAGTCGTTAAAACTCCAAAATAATTAAACAATGGTTCGAATGTACTATTTTGCAACAATATCTAAAAGCGTACTTCTCGAAGAAGCAGTTTCTACCCCACTATCAAATAGAATTATAGACATGAATCTAGGTCCACCATCAATCTTGGTAGTCAAAGAGGCAAGGCAATCATCCTAACGGACTTCCACAATTTGGTGCTATTGACTAATAAGCAACGAACCTTGTGAAACATTGAAGAATTTAGCAAGTTAAGATGATTGTAAGCAAGGACTAATCACCCATCCTTTCCAAATAAGATGCTTTTTCTCAATAATCACTCATAGGAGAAAGATGGGTATATTCTTAGGTAAAAATAAATCAGACGCAATAACACTCAGCCTAAGCTTGTATTGCATTTGACTCGAAGCACAATAGCTGGCAACACAAAATGCAATCTGTTCCAATAATTAACACCCAAAACAGAAGATAATAATTTTTTTCTAGGGTAGCAGGAAAGGAATATATTAGATCACATTGTCAATTACACAACAATCAAATGAATAAAACTAGTTCATTAATCAAAATTGGCGTACCAACAAATTCTTTGGACCATCAGCCAACCACTGCCGACAAACTGCCTCAATTTCAGATATAAACCTACGAATCAAGAGAAAACAAATAAATATCGATCTTCCCAATCCATTAAGTGGCTAGGTCACAAACTTCAAATATAAGGCAGAAATGTGCATATATATGTGCGAGCGAGCGAGCTCGCCTACAAGCTTGTATCAGTTCCATGTTTAAAAAGGACATATGAAGTTCCATTGCTGAAATTTAAAAAAAAAAAAAAAAAAAAAAATACCTTTCCCATGAAGAGGCAAGTGTGAAGTCGTCAAATCTTTCAAGCTGCGACCAGTAAATTTAACCAGAAGAAAAACAATCAGTTTATCCAAACAATTATCCAAGTAGAATTTACTGATGAATTATGAAATTTTGAATGTTATTTCAGAAAGAAAATTATACTAATAGTTACAAAAAAGAAAGTAAACCTCCTCTTCCTGAGTTTCGTCTTGTACAGATGGCTCCACTGTACTAGTGGACGCCATAAGAGATCAGTCGGTCTCGGTTTCCTAAAGATCTCAACGAAACGTAAAATGGGCAGTCAGTGAGTGGAATTGCATAGAGAAAGCCAAGTCTGCATAAGGAATAGAATAGATCTGTCTTTTTTTGTACACGAGTCGAATAGAGACATGCAAATTTTTTCCCTTCAAAAACTGAAATATAAAATATGAAAATTTGAAAAACTACAAATGTGATTAAATTTGTGACAAAATGGACTCTTGGCCTAAGTTCCGTTCCCTTCAAATTTACAGTTTTCGCCATTCTTTTTTTTTTTCAACATTAAAGTTATCAATTACTATTTTTTATCAATTTTATCCTTATTTAATACTACTTATATTAAATTTTATTTCAATTAGATGAGCATTAATTAAAAAATAATTTAGTCAATTAATTTTATTTTAATTGAGGTGATTTAATTTTTTAAAAAATTTTTATAAAAAAATCAAAAGTCAGTCAAATGTAATGAGAAAATAAAAGTAAAAAAAAAAAAAAAAAGCTTGTTTCACCCTTTAAATTTGGCCAAATATCTAAATTGCCCAAAAATTAATTTTTGGCAATTTTCACCTAGCAAAATGAGTGAATTAACCCGTTATTTAGACTATGATGCACATGCAATCAACAACAAGATAAACAAAATAAGTGTATTATCTGTAATTCGGCTTAGGGCTTAGTTATAGTTATGGTTTTTCGTCCTCCTGCAGATGCATTTAGTGGGAATCGAACCTAAGAGCTTTTTCTATATGTCCAGTCTGTATTACCAACTAAGGTACAACTTGTCGATAGATGTGTTCCTTTTTTGTCTTAAAAGTTTTACTTTTTAAATTTCTTGCATCATTTTATCTATGTTTTTTGTATTAGACCCCAAAAAGTTAATAAGATCAACTAAAAACCTAAGCGAGAACTCTATAACTCGAGCTCAAAGAAGGATGTTTTATAGAACATTCTATAAGATTTTTAATTTAAGTGTTTAAATTGAATTAAATTCATCTTAGTTCAGTTCTCCAATTTATCGACAGAAATCAAAATTGATCAAATTCTATTGAGTTTGACGCATAATGATCATTTATTAAAAAATGACTCTGGTTATCAAAGAAAGACCATGTACAAACGCACCAATAAATTGCCATCAAAAGCATAATCTAACCCTTCAGTAAATCAAAAAAATTTTCCAAACCTAGTAGTAGTAACATCTTCGAATTTTTCTCTATTACCACTATTTTTTTCAAACCCTAGAAACCCTAAAATCTTATTATCCAAATACATAAATCTGATTTAAATTGGTAAGTTTGAGAGAGAGATGACCAATTTAGTAAGAGGACATATTAAGAGAGAGAATGCAACAAAAAAGAAAACGTTGTGAAAGAAAGTTACGAAGATTAAGCAACTTTTATTTTAAATGAAATTACGTCGAAAGTAGTGTGTTTTACATTTTTTTTTTGAAAAAAGCATTATTTTATTCTTATATTTCGTTAAAATGCATGACTTTGCTCTTATATTTTTAGAAATACATAGTTGTATCCCTAATTTTTGTCTTTGTTACATTGTTATATATTTCTGATTACTTTTTTTTTTTTTGTTAAATACAATTACGGATTAGTTAGTTTGGTAAAATAAAGATAAAATAGTATTTTTGAAAACACATAGGGATAAAATAGTAATTTACTGATGAAAAGGTATAAAATTGACCAAAAAAAAAAACAGTATAATGGAAAAAAAAAAATAGAGATGGAACTATGTAATTTAAAAAATGCAGGACAATGTTGTATACCTGATTTATAAGTTTGGATTGTGAGTTAAGATCATCTAAAATTTTTCCCGTGAGCACTGTTTCACATGATTCTTCCCATTGTGGGGCACATGGGGCAACTTTATTTTTATATCATCTGGGTCCCATTTTTCAATGTCCAATCAAACCCGTTTGGACCCACATTTTCCTTCTCAAGTCAGCAAACACTGCTCCAATCTTAATAAGCATAAAGGGCTCACATGTAGATACGGTGTACATACGCATTATCTCATCTCTAACATACATACATCGCAATCACATATACAGACACAAATATCAAATCGAGACCTTCATCAAGTCAAGGCTTAAGTCCTTTCGGGCCATTCTTTATCTAGTTTTTTTTTTTTTTTTTTTTTTTTCAACAATTAGATCCTTAGCTTATTTGGTAAGGACTCAGGGATGATAATTTTATCCCATCGGCTAGTACTTGATTCAATCCGATTCAATTTTAACTGATTCAAATAGTGAATTCATCTCTAATTCAGTTTGAGTTATATTTTTATTATTCATATTATATCTGACCCAATTCGGATTTAAAAAATTTAATACCCGCTGTCTATATCCGATTTAATTAATGTTCTAAAATATTTAAAATAATTTTTTTTTTCAAAAATTATATATTTACACATTTTCAATTATAAATAATGCTACAATTATATTTAATATTTTTATATTATATTTTTTGTTAAGTCAAAATAATAATTTTATAATTTTTATTTAATTTTTATCTTTGAAAAAAATGCTAATGAGTATTTGAAGGGATTCGGGTTGCCATCCTCTGTAATGCCAATTACGTGTTACCACGATGCCTCATCTCCCTATACATTTATATTAAAAGTATTATATGATTTAAGAATGTGTAATTTGATTGATTTTTCATTTCTTATAGAAAATGTAGAGAGCTAATAACTTCAAATTGTCCTATTTACTATATAAGTTATCACAAAAGCTTGATTCGATATAATTTATTTACAATTCAACCACAATAATATATATATATATATATATATATATATATATATATATAAATTTACTCACAAACTTCGTTGTTTTAAGGCCTTGTTTGGTAGCAATGTTTGAGGAAGCGTTTAGTGTTTTGATAGAGTTGAAACATTATCTTAAGTAATTATTGCGTTCGGTAATACAATATGTATCATAATGTTTAAAGTTTGAGATAGTGTTTTATGAAACATTATTTTTACTAACGTTTTGGGTTTTATAATTTTTTTATGACACTTTACTTCATGTACCTGTCACTTATTTTTACATTGTTTCTCGTTTTCATATCATTTTTTTGTCATTTTATATTAAATATCTAATCAAAAGTTATTTATACTGAACACTTCTATTCTAAATCGGTATATAATCATTAACAACTAACTACTAATAAAGTACAACTATCAAAATAATTAAAAGCTCCTAGAACAACTAAATTTGCGAACAAATCCTAACATTATAGCATTTTCAATTTTCACTCCACCTAACAATACTTTAATTTATAAAATTATATATATTAAATACTTGAATTTGCAAAATCATTTTTAAAAATATTTTAACTTACAAATTAGATCAATTAAATACTTATTAAATGGAAAAAGTATGTAAAAACTAAAAAGTTATACTAACTGCATATTAAAAAATATTTTTTGTATAAAAATTTAAACTTAAAAAAAAGTTAATATTAATGTAAAAAGTCTATAATATTATTAAAATTTTTGAAAATTTAAATATATAATGCATTATCGAGAAGGTTCAGGGCGCCAAATAATTAAAGTTGGAGATTTAAAACGGTGAATTTATGTATTAGGACACGTTAATATTCATGCCTCATTCCAGAATTCAAGGACGTGTCTGTTGTCTCATGTTTCACATGATCCGACGGTTGAGAGCATGGGAGTTCTTACTAGCAAGATAGGTTCTACCTCACCATAACCTTTTCTCCATAAAATTTATTACACTTCACCTTCCTAAACAAAAACCACCCCACTTCTTCATTTTCCCTCTGTCAGAACAAATGGCCAAACCCAGCAATCTGAAACAGAGACCAAACCATTTTACCTTTTAGTTAAGCATAGTCACACTAGTCTTGATTCGTAACTCCAAACCCACATTTCAAACTTCTCCACTGAGCCATGGCTGCAGCTCTAGAGTGCTGGTCGAGCAGAGCTAGTACCGATGAGGACATGGTAGAACAAGTCCTGATGCGAACTCAAGACAGATCAGAAACCACGTTGAATAGTGGAAGTTTCTCTTCTTCATCTTCAAATCTTACAATCAAAGACCCATCATCCTCTGCGATGCAGAAGCGGTTTCAGAAACTCAGTCGAAATGTGTCGGAGGCGATTGCTTCGCTTAAGAACTCACTGAATCTTGACTCACCCCGCGACTCGCAAGTACAGGTCCTCCAGCAGCAGCAGCAGCAGCAACTACCGCAACTGAATAATAATGCCGCTAAGATTGAAAGCTGCAGAAAGGTCGTGTGGGCTAGTGTTGTAAGGAACTTAACGCAGCTGTACCCAGGTAGCCAGTTGCCGGAGAAGCTCGTCTGCAATATTAGGAAGCATTACGATTCTTTGCCTCTCAGGTTTGATGCTTAGTTAAATATAGCTTAGCTGAGAACAATTGAGTTTAAATTCGGTTTCTGCTTGCTTTCCGCAAAAATGCAGTAAAAAAAGACGAGAGTGAGATTTTCTTTAATGTTAATTTGTTTCCTTTCAGGTTGTTAATAATAAATGATGGAATTTTGGAAATTGGATTGGACCTTATAATATTTTACTAAGTAAAGTAGTGATTTTTTTTCTCTCATCTCTGTATTTTTTTTGATTGATTTTCTGAAAAAGATTTCAGTTTTAAGTGGAGCATCTGGGATTATCTTCATTTGTAACTTATTTACTTTTGATGTTATTTTGACAGTTATGCGCAGGCCGAATTTGATATGAAAGATGTGTTTCTACACATAAAGTTGATCGAGCAGGCATCTGTGGATGAGCAACCAGCAATAATGATACAGGAAGTATCTGAAGATGATAATACACAAGGTTCTGTATTCAAGCTCACTTTTGCTTGTAACTCTTCAATTTCTTGGCCGGCAATGTCTGGTGCATTGGATAGTGCTTCCATTTGCTGTAAAAAGATTCAGATCTTTGAAAAGAAGGGTTTTACTCTTGGGGTTGTCCTTGTTTTAATTCAAGCTGGCCAAGAGAAATTGTTCAAAACCCGGATTGAAAGTGCTTTAAAATCTGCTATAAAGAAGCCTAAACAAACTACAGTGAAGCTTCCATTTGGACTTTGCGGGTGCCAAGAAGAGAATACTAGAGGGAGAGATTTTGGTGAAATTGAAGAGGATGTGAATGAACAGAATTACAGGAATGGCAATGAGAATTTGAATGTTAAAATTCAGCTTGAGATGCCCTTGCCCACTTCATCATTTATTGTATCAGTTGATGAATGGCAAACGATTCAGTCAGGTGGAGATGAGATTGGGAAATGGCTTTTGAACTCTGATAATCTTGAGTTTATTGATCAGATTGGACCCAATTCTTTTAAGGGTATCTACAAGGGCAAAAGGGTTGGAATTGAGAAGCTCAAAGGATGTGACAAAGGGAATAGTTATGAGTTTGAGCTCAGGAAAGACCTATTGGTGTTAATGACTTGTGGACATAAAAGTGTCCTGCAATTTTATGGTGTTTGTGTTGATGAAAATCATGGCTTATGTGTGGTTACCAAATTGATGGAAGGTGGCTCTGTCAATGATTTAATGCTAAAGAACAAGAAGCTTCAGATTAAGGAGATTATAAGAATTGCTTCAGATATAGCTGAAGGGATTAAATTCATGAATGATCATGGTGTTGCATATAGAGACCTTAACACACAGAGGATTCTACTGGATCGGCATGGGAATGCTTGCTTAGGGGACATGGGTATAGTCACTGCTTGCAAAAGTATGGGTGAGGCAATGGAGTATGAAACAGATGGCTATCGTTGGCTAGCCCCGGAGGTTAGTGTTCTATCTCTTGGTCTGAGTTTCCCAAATTAAAGTAGCTAAAAGATGTTGAGGTTGATCATGACTATGCAATTGAGGAAACATATTTTTGGTACTTCATAAACCTTAAAATTTAGAATGCATTTTGCATTGGTATTGTGACCCTAGTCTCTCCAGGCATTGAAACCATTCAATTGTTTTTTTTACATGCTAAAGGAATTAGTATATTTTGCTTTTATGCATTTGTGGAATGACATTTTTCTTAAAATTCTCACTTTTGTGATGGAATAATCTTTTTATTTCTTTTGAGCGCCCAAATAAACATAGGAAACTTTTATAGTGACTAGCTGTGATGTCAACTAGGGTCCCAGCCCTCCAGGAAATATTGGTTTTGTGGGGCATGGTTATTATATTTTGAGTTAGGTTGTAAATAGATAACGCATATTTTCTGCAATTGGATTTGGAGCTACTTATTTGACTTACTTTCCAAACACTGTTATCTGTCCCTGTAATAAATACAAGCTTTGTTATGCTTTGTTTGGAAAGGGTTAAATGTGGAGGGGGTGAAAGAGAGAGAAGGAGAAAATGGAGGGGGAAAATATTAAAATGGGACCCATTGAACATTTCACCCCAAATCACCCTAATTTGAGTTGAAAATGGCGAGAGGAGGATGATTTTCCAAATTATTGAATTCCCTCTTTTATGTCTTATCATTTAAAAAAACAATGAGTAATGAAAAATTATGTTTTCAATATTCCCTCCTCACTGTCTCCTCTCCATTCAAACAAATGGGATCAATAGTGCAACACTCACCCTCATTTTATTCCCCTCTTATTATTTTCCCAAACATGGTGTTACTTTCTTCATTCCCACCACTAACATGTTGAAAATTATTAGTGTGTTAAAAGGGCATTTTTTAGATCCAATGTATTCAGATGCTATTTTCTGCATAATCAACTGTTTATTAAAGAGGCTTTATACCACTTATCCCAACATAATTGCTTGAGCATGCTGAACATGTCTTCATAATTGTTTTAACTTTTATATTTCAATATGGTGTTTGCCTTTGCATGATCACTCCTACAAATCATTTCAGCCGCTATGTTGTTGCGTCCGTTGCCACCTTTACCAAAATTGTTTATCTAGTGGAGCCAGGTTAAAGGATCTTTTGAACTTTAAGCATCATTTTAAGTCCTTTTCCACACCTAATTTGTAAGCCACCATGTGAACACAACTTTTATCAAACTTCTGTACCTAAATTCTAGCACAAATGCATGATGATAATTCTTGACTTTGATGTGATTCATCTTTGTAATCAATCTACTAGTTTATATGCGCAGAAATTATAGCATGAATTGTCGGTGATTGAAGTGATTTTTTTTTTGCCTTCCCATTTTTGAACAGATCATTGCCGGTGATCCAGAGAGTGTCAGTGAGACATGGATGAGTAATGTATATAGTTTTGGGATGGTGATCTGGGAAATGGTGACTGGTGAGGCTGCATATGCAGCATGTTCACCTGTGCAGGCTGCTGTTGGAATAGCTGCTTGCGGCCTAAGACCGGATATTCCTGATGACTGCCCGCAAATCCTGAAATCTCTGATGACCAAGTGCTGGAATAATTACCCATCAAAGCGTCCTCAGTTCTCTGAAATTTTATCGATTTTATCACGGTTCAGCAACAACAGTACTAGGTAAAAAGTTAAATGTAGTTTGATTAATATAATTGAATTTTGTGTAAAGAAGGTACCTTAATTAGGTGCTGTCATGCATAAATGTAGATTTTTGGAAGTTAATATTAGCAGAAATGTTTATCCTCGGTCAATGAAAGAGTGAATAATGTGTCTTGATTTGAATTCTTTATGCGTGAATTTAATACAATCTTTTGCAAACTTCCTAGTCTCTTTTTATCAGTTAAACAGGAAACAAATCGGTAGTAAGACACGCTTGAATTCAGCGTCGGACTTGTGTAAGGTGAGAGGGATTGATGTGTAATTATAGGGTAAAGTATAATTGGGTCCCTAAATTATGTCCAAATTATCACTTAAATTCTTCTACATTTGATGAATAATTAGGACACTTCTAACTTATGTTTTATCTCACTATCAGATATTTTCACCAAAAAGTGTCTAATTAATGATAAAAAAGCTCACTTTTAAGACGGAAGAAGCTAATAGTGAGACGGAAACATGAGTTAGAGATATCATAGTTATTTCTCAGATGTAGAAGAACTAAAGTTTTAATTCGAACATAATTTAATTTAGAGACTCCGTTAATGATAAAAAAACTCACTTTTTAGGCAGAATAAGCTAATAGGGAGACAGAAGCATCAGATAGAGATATCATAGTTATTTCTCAAATGTAGAAGAACTTAACCTTTAATTCGAATATAATTTAATTAGAGACTCCGTTATATTTTACCCTATAATTATATTTTAAAGAAAATTATGTTCAAAAGAGAAAAAAAAAAAAAAGGGCAAGGATAGAAATTTTGGTGTAACGTACCTATCAATGATGGGATGAGGTGGTGGAACTAAAATATGGTTGCATGTATTTGTCGTCATGAATGACAATGGCTTTCAATGTGGTTCATTTATATAAGATAGCAAATAGAAAAAGAGCAAATGGAAAGATAGCCAATGTAGAAAAAGAATTAAAAAAGGAAAAAACAAAGTGAAAGCAAGATTGTGGTTGTCTATGTGTTCTTCCAATGGACCTACAAGTTTTGAGTGATACAAGGATTTGTGTCCTAGTGTTCATAGTTTGTTTATGTGAGGGTCCCTCATGTTTTTTTTGTCCAAACTTTAAAATATTTTAAATTATTATTAAAATAAATATAATATTTTAATATATTAAAATAAATATAATGCGATATAAGTTTAATTGCAGATTTATTTTACTTGTATGTTGTTTCTTTATTTATTATTTAGTCAAAATTATTATCACATACTATTGTTTGACAAAATTATTGATTCGTTCCTTAGGTAGTGAGATTTAGCCTTATTAAATTATACAATCCATTTATTCAAAAAGTGGTATTTTCCTAATTAAATAATAATTTGGTAGATTAGTTTAGGGTTTTTCTCTTTCCATTTTCTCTCTAGTTTATCTAACCTGGTTTTTGTTTGTGGCTACCGTTGTTAATCAGCGGTAGCTCCTTGCTTTTATTTTTTCTTTTCGCTCATGATCTTTTATTCGTTTTTATAAACTCATATCTATTTTCTTTTAATATATCTGTTTTTTTCTTTATTTTTTTGCTATTGTTGCTTTGTCTTCATATTTGGAGTTCTTTTATCCGTTTTTCCGTGAGAGTTTAATTCATTCTTTGTGAAGATTTGTTTTTAAATGCATGATATTTTATTTTATTTGATTGGAAATTTAGATCATGTTTTACTGATGTGTATCTTCGATCAATGGAGCCTGATAATGTGATATGTTTCTACATTGATGCTATTAACGCATAGTGGCTTGAATTCATCCGTGTACGTCACGCGCAATAAGTTTTTGGAAAAGCAATCCAAGCATAAAAAATTTGGAGAAGTTATTTTATCGTCCAAATCAATTAAAGAATCAGTTGCTATTATGAAGATTTATATCGGTCAATGTTATCTTCAAGCGAAAAAATTCAATATTGTTTCTTTTAATTTTAGTTTTATTATTTAAAAACATATGGATAATTCTTTTATTATTGAAGGATCAACAAACTTTCTATTAATTATGATAGTAAGTTCTATATCTAGTTTATTTCAATATTTGTAATACTTGATTTTATTATTAATGAATTATATTTCTAAAAAAGTAATAATAATTTAATAGTAAATATGAAAAATTGAATAGTAGCACTATGTTAAATGTGAAGATAAAATAGTTAAATATTAAAAACCATTAACAACAGAAATAATATTTTTTGAACAAAAGGATGAAATAGTTAACGGGTTAAATTTAGGAGTGAATAAGTGATTTTGATAAACAATAGGTATGTACTAGTAATTTTGACCATTCATACAGCTCCGAGTTCGATTCGAATCCGAACTCGAATTCCATTGGAGCGAACATTTTTTTTTTTTTATAACTTTTTTTTGACATTTACACCTTAATTTACCGTACCATAACTTATGGTTCACAGCCATGAAGATGCAAAGGAGGGATGATGCCTCCCCTTCGAGGCATATGCACCTCGAGGAAGGGCATGTGCCCTAAAGATAACAACATCAACCCTGTGCTTCGAAATTAAATAGGGGCATATGTCCTAATTTATGGAAGTAACTGTTGGGAAAATCGCTATTTTTCCGCCCTTCGGACCGGCTTCAAGTAAGAACAAATGAGAAAATAAAATAATGACTGAGAAATTAAAGAGAATAAATAACACGATAATTTAACGTGGAAAACTCTCCAAGTGGAGAAAAACCACGACCGTCGCCAAACGACAACCAAGAAAAATATTCACTATGCGGCAAATTATTAAAACCACAATTACAAAATATTTTTCTACCCGACACCCTCAAAACACCCCAAATATTTTATACTCTAAGGGACTCCAAAAGACTTGCTCTCAATCCCTAATATAAAACACATTCAAGTGTTTTTGATGTGTTTAGAAACCGAAACCTTGGCTTCTTTTTATAGCCAATCCACCACCCTCACACTGCTCTTCTCCCCGATGTGGGATTGAGCAAAACTAAACAAAGGAGGCTAACAATCTCCACCTTGAAAATAAAATTAAAAAAAAAAACACAACATTGTCTGCTACCGACAATCATAATTCTTATCGTCAAGAATTATCATACCCTACCATAAAAGAGTATCGCCACTTGGAACCACTTTACCGACTCTAAGAAATTTCCATCGCCCATGTCGGATCCCGCTAATAGTTTATGGTGCAACCCTCCTGTTGACTTTTCCGAGAGTTCATTAGCCATCGACATATTTTTTCCACCACACACTTTGCATCAACTGTCAACCAATGCCGTGCGCATTTCCGTGGACCAACTACCAATAATTTGTCCTCTTCCATGGCATCTCAACGGGTAGCAATCATGCCATGAGGACACACATCTCTCAATTGCAGAGAGAACACATCATCTCCTTCGCCACAGGAGATCACATTGGTAGCAACAACGTTAGAGCTTCTAGCCGAATCAGCTCCACTGTTCAATAATCCTTCCTCACGTGTCCAGTTTGACCACAACCCCAGCAGACAACCTTCCTCTTTCCGGAGCTTTTATTCTTTTTCCTAGTACCAATAGATAAAACTGAATCCTCATATGATTTATTTTCAATTTCATTCAGTCTTCTCTCCTCAGTAATGAGCTTACTAACCACATCCGCATACACCACTTCCTTACCACCATATTTCAGAACAGGTTTCATGTGCTCATATGTCGAAGGAAGTGACAGGATGAGTCGGAGAGCTTTATCTTCATCTTCGGTTTGCACTCCAAGAGTTTCCAATTCAGAGGATGCCGTTAAAAACACTTAGGTGATCTGACAGCTTTGTACCTTCCGCTATTTTCAACGTATGAAATTGCTCCTTCAAATATAACCTGTTGGATATATTTTTTCCCTGGTACAATTCTTCCAATTTCTCCCACAACTCATTTGTCGTGGACAATCCAAGCACATTAACAAGAACATTTTTTGCTAGACACATGCGAATTTGACTTGCCGCTTTGATATCCAGCTCCTCCCATTCTTCATCGCTAATCTTGGATTTTTCTGAGTCTCTACTGCCACTGTCTTTTCCTGAATTCTTTGTCTTTTCCTGAATTCTTTCCGCTGACTAGTTTACCCTGCAAAACCTTATGCAGTTTAGACTGAATCAACACGTCTTTGACTTGCACTTGCCACAGTACAAAATTCATTCTCCTGTCAAATTTGTCAATCTCACATCTCATAGCCGACATGCTTACTTGTGCTTATAACAGTGAACCCAATAATTAGTGAAGTAAACCGATTCGGCAATACACAGGAAAGACCACAATGATCTCCTAGACAGTATTACCATTCCACGTAAAATCCCAGTTGGGCGAAGGGGTCACAAGCGGTCCCACTTAAAATTCGGCCTTTTAGACAGAAGTTACGTGCACGGTATATTATCAGAACTTTCGTACCTGAATAACTTCAATAATTATCGTCAGGACCTTCACCACCAGTACTCAAGCACACCAAAGCAAAGCTCCACCTGCTTCAAGACTTCCAAAACTCCACCTGCTTTTAAAATAAAATAATTTCTAACAACAATATTTCTGATGTGGAAGATTAGACTAAGCCGCAACCACAGTGCATACTTATAATTTAAATTACAAGAAATTATTTTAACACTAAAAGCTCCGCCTAACAACTAGGCTCTGATACCACTTGTTGGAAAAATCGCTATTTTCACGCCCTTCTAACCGGCTTCAAGCATGCACAAATGAGAAAATAAAATAATGACTGAGAAATTAAAGAGAATAAATAACACGATAATTTAACGTGGAAAACTCTCCAAGTGGAGAAAAACCACGGCCGTTGCCAAACGACAACCAAGAAAAATATTCACTATGCGGCAAATTGTTATAACCACGATTACAAAATATTTTTCTACCTGACACCCTCAAAACACCCCAAATGTTTTATACTCCAAGAGACTCCAAAAAACTTGCTCTCAATCCCTAAAATAAAACACATTCAAGTGTTTTTGGTGTGTTTAGAAATCTAAACCTTGGCTTCTTTTTATAGCCAATCCACCACTCTCACATTGCTCTTCTCCCCGATGTGGGATTGAGCAAAACTAAATTTTATATTATATATTTTTTTTCTTTTGTTTGTTTTCAACAAAGGAGGCTAACAGTAACAAGGTTTAGAGATTAGCTTTCTAATTCTGTTGTTTCTCAAAAATTTTTTTATTTCACTGCTACTCTAAGGTGTTTATATTTTATATTCTTACAACTACGAAAAAAGAAAAAAACAATATGTAGAAAAACGACGACCATGAAGGCACGAAACGACAACGTATAAAATAAAACTATTTCTACAGTTTGACATTGGTTGGATCATCCATCCAGTCAAAATGAACAAATAAATGGTTGGATCATCTTCTTACACCTGCACGCACCAAAAGGAGGAGGAGGAGGAGGAAGAGAAGAAAAGATGGTGATGATCGGTACAGACCTTGCCAAACAGCACCTGTCCCCAGCCCAAAACCCTAGAGGAATTGCAAATCCAAAAATGCCCTTTCCCCATTTCCATTTTCTTATATAAATGAAAACCCAAACTAAAATTACTGAAAATTTCTCTGCAACTGCAAGCAACCTCAAAATTCATTTAGCTTTCTCGCTCTCTCCTGATTCTATTCTTCCCTTAATCACAGTCCTAATTGGTACGCTTCTTCTTTTCTTCTTTGATTAATAATCAATCTTTCTTTTAGCTTACCGTATTTACCTTGGAATCATGTGGAAGCTTAAATTAGTGTTAGGGTTTATAATTTTGGTACCGATCCTTCTGAGTATGATGTTTTCTAGTAGTAGATTTTATGGGGTGGTTTCAATTTTAATAATTTCTCTGGGGTTTTGTGGTTTGTTCGGCAGTTTGCTGCACTTTATGCTTCCAAGAAAGCGACCTGTTGAAGGCATTGTAGAAGAAGAAGAAAACGTAAATAGAGTAGCTGGTTCATCTCTCATTAAGAAGCATAGTGTCGGTTGCGTTTTAGAATCAACGGCAAACATCAATACCGCTAACAGCAGCAGCAACAACAGTAATAATACTAGCGACAACAGCTGCAGCAACAACAACAGCCACGGTAGTAGCAGTCTGATAATGGCACCTGGTGATGCGAATCAGAACGATATTGATGAGGATCTGCATAGCCGGCAGCTTGCTGTGTATGGCCGTGAGACCATGCGGCGGCTTTTTGCCTCTAATGTCCTCGTCTCTGGCATGCAGGGTCTTGGTGTGGAGATTGGTATGGATATGAAAGAATAATTCGTTATTGTTATATTAAATTTTCTTTAATTAATTTTTTCTTAATTTGATATTTGATTGATGGTTATAATACATTGTTTGTGATGATCAATATTTTGTGGGCTGAGAACTGACTAGATTCTAAGATCTGAAGAACTGTGTTTTGAGTTCGTCAGTCTGTGAGCTTCCGCTTTTTTATCTGCCTCCCTGAATTGGTGCCTCGTTTTGTATTTTTTTTTTTTTTTTTTCATTTGCTTATTTGACTTCACGATATTGCTACATTTACACTCAGCAAAATTTGCTATTGTCGAGCAGTCTCTTTTCTGTTTATTTTGGAGTTTTTAGAGTTTTTGTTTTGTTTTGGGTATGCTATTCTATATATTAATGTATTAAGAGAGTACTATTTCCTTTAATTTGACTTGAAATCAAGTCCCTGATTCTCTGTATATTATATTGGTGAATGTTCTTACTGCAGCTAAAAACCTCATTCTTGCTGGGGTCAAGTCTGTAACGTTGCATGATGAAGGGGCAGTGGAGCTGTGGGATTTGTCCAGTAATTTCATTTTTTCTGAGAATGATGTTGGAAAGAACCGGGCATTAGCTTCTGTTCAGAAGTTACAGGAACTCAATAATGCAGTGGTTGTGTCTACCTTAACCACAGAACTGACAAAAGAAAAACTTTCTGATTTCCAGGTATCTCCATCTTTGTCGGATATCTTTTTGGAGTTATTATCCCAAAGGAAGACATTTCCACTATTGTTGGATTTCTCCTTAGTGGTATTATAGTCAAGCATCTTTTTCAGTAAATAAAAACTTTATACTGACCTTAAAGGATAAATGACTTCTTGGATATGACCACTCTTTGCATGTTGGTTATCTTCAAGATTACTGCCAACACATCTATGATTATGCTACTGAATTTCCATGGTTAATTCATTTATTTTTATATGCGAGTTTGGAACAGAGTAGACGTGAATCTTGAGTTCATCTATTAGCAAATAAGCAAATGCATGTAATTAGGTTACTTATTTTGAAGTTTGTGATTTGTAGGCAGATCCACGCTAGTGACTTTATTCTTTGTTTATTTATTTATTTGTTTTTTTGTTTTGCTTCTCTGAATTAGATAATGCTTTACTCAGAATTGGGGTGCTGAGGTTTTGGGGATAAACTGGTCTCTCCCCCTTACTCATTGCATGAGAGTTTTAGGAGGATGGAATGGGAAGTTAATGGAGGTGAAGAAAGGTATGAAAGGAATGTAAATAAGAGTTAATTAATCTTATTTTGTCTAGGAGGTTTAAAAGGAAAATGAGGTTAATGGGTGTAGAACTATGTAAAATCTTTATATTCCACTCTTAACCCGCTGATTTGGGGGTTCAGAAAATTGGCATTTGGAGAGATATGGATGTGTATATTTAACCCCCATTAACTCCCATTTACATTAAACAATAAAAAAAAATTGCTAGTAAGGTTAAGAGGTTAACCTTCATTTATACTCCATCCTTTAACCTCATTAAATAATGCGATGCCTGGGTCTCTTCTTCCTGCCCGTGAGAGGCTGCCCAGCTTTCTTTGGCAGAGCCACTAGGCCAAATGCCCAATATGCCTTGCGTTTTAGGCACGCCTTAAACTATGGCATTTGTACTATGTCAGATTTATGATGGCCTTTTAGCTTTTAATCTCTGTAATAGGTATTACTTGATATACTTGCAGTATGTCAAGAGGATATGTAATGTTTACGATTTTGTTTATTGGTCTTTTTGTATGTTCTCTTTGGAAATTGATAAATCGCTGTGCTTTTTAGATATAATTTTTGCTTGGAAACTTCCACGCGTTGATTCCTTCAGAGATAATAAGGTATTTTCTGTGAGATGCATCATAAGCATGCCCATGTACATAAACTGGCCTCTCTCCGGTATCCTGCTATTTTGAAAGGTTTGGATGGAAGATATCTTATTGGCAATTAGTTAGTGGATATAGAAGATAGGTATAATTCTTACAGTAGATGTTGAGAAAGCCTGTGCCATTTTAACTGTCAGTTCTTTTATTTTTCCTTCGTGTTAAGTGTTGTGTGATTTGAAAGATAGGCTTTGGGATTAAGGAAACAGTTTGAGTAAGGAGGCAAATAGTTATTACTTAGTTCTCCATCCTTTTAAGTGAACTTCATGCCAGTTTTAATGTGATTCAAAGACATATTGGGCATAGAGAGAATCTTATCCCTCTTTTCTATTTCAATATAGTGGTTCTTAGTTAGCTATTGGATAGATCCAATTTTGTTTGTTGGATGAGTTCAGGGGGAATATATAATTTCATTGCATCTGAGAGTGGAAAAACCTGTATACGATCAATGAGAGATGGTTGCACACTCTATACTTCTTGATTAAATAATTTTTCATTTGGTCAATGCGTATTTTGTTACCATTTGAGGGGGGAGGGGTGGGAGTTGGGGAGAAAGAGCAGGTGATATTCCATCAACAAAAGTTGCAGTCTCTCTTTAATTATTTCTATGGCTTTTGTCTTTTATCTGGAAAAATATTGCTAAACTTCACATGATATGTTTTTTCTTTCTTTTTTTAATGGTAAGATCTTAATAAAATACAGTTTCTGCAAGGGTTTGAAGAATTGGGATAGTATTATACGAATATAGATGCTACTTCCAGAAAATATATTAGTTTTTGTTCGTTAGTTCCAAAATTTGTTATGGCCTTCATTTAGTGGTTCGTCCTTGTGGATAATAGTCTATGACTTAAGTAATTGTATTGTATAGGTGGCAAATATCTTTGGTAACAAGGACAACTTACTTTTACAAGCAAGAAGACTTGGCTAATTTTTTCCATGCTATGATCTATATCTAGGTATCAGCTAAAGTGAATATAATTATAGTGATACAAGGATGCTTACTGTCTGAATTTGTAACGAAAAGTCCATTCATTTTTCTAGAATGGTAAGGGCCCAAATGGAAGTATTGGTTAGGCAGAGGCTCAATTCAAATTTTGCAACACAATCGAAATAAATTCAGTAATTTTGCAACACAATCGAAATAAATTCAGTCTAGAAGTGCAAATCTCGAAGAGAAATAATGGGCCGTGATTAGGCTTGAAGGACTTGTGGGGAAGGGAAGCCAGAAGAATGTAGATGAATAGCCAAGCGAATGAAGGAGACAAATGAGAAGAAGAAAAAATGGATTATACAAGGAAAAAAAAATGAAAAGGAAAAAGTGGAGCAGAAGACGCGGAAAGCAGAGATTGTTGAGGAAGAGCTGTAAACTAATTTGCCGGGGATGTTGATTATGAATAAAACATGCAAACTAAGGCTCATTCTCATCCTTTTGCACTGGCAATTGTGATTTTAAACCAATCTCATCATCTCTGGCCATATTTACAAGCAAAAAAAAAAAAAAAAAAAGTGAATAGACATAATGTGGAAGTAGGATGGAAAATTTCAATTTTATTGTCTGGCTTTGAACTGCTATGTTCAGGTTTGATTTGTTGCGTCCTACGTATCTTTCATATTTTAGTGCCTATTGTGTTGTATGGACACAGCTATGACTGAGCAAGGGTTGTGATGTGGGGTGGGATTTCAGAACTCATTTGGAGTTGTCTGCATAGTGACTTATATTTCTTGGTTTGGCATTGACAAAGTAAGCATTTAGGCTTGTGGGCTGTATGATTAATATTCCTTGGTTTATAGGCTGTTTGGTATTTGATTGGACTTAAGGCTGAAGGCTAACAGTGGTCTAAGATAATTGTTTGGCCAGACTGCTGCTTGAGAAGAACCATAAAGTTAGGATTTTTATAAAGGGGTTGTTAGAAGTAATCATGCATGGGAGTGAAATGGATAACTATTATGCCCTGAATTAATAATTATACTTTATTTTACATGATTAGAGGTCCTGAATCAGAAACCATCAAGACTGACTTGTGAACTTGCATAGCTATGTGTAAGGCATGAAGGTTCAGTAACTTGCCTGAAAATGATGTGCAGTGTCTTATAGCTCATTCTAGTGAGCTGCAAAGCTATAGACCCTCAGGACTAGGAGTACAAAATTGCAACCAAAGAAGCTATGACCCCACAGCAAAAAAATGTGAAAAATGAATAAAATAGGATCAAAAGAAGATTGAATAGGTAGGCCACAGTAAAGTGATGGTACAGCGTAGAAGCTGCTTACATCATGTTATGTGGCCTCACATGACTAGAAATTTTCTTTTTTCATTTATTTCGACGACCTTGCATATACAAAGATGCTGAATGTCAACATAGAGTTGCAAACTATAGGAGTTACTTGTATGTCAAATGCATAGAGAATAATTTTGGTTATCTGAATCAGCAGTATTGTTGGGATAATTTATCATTTATGTGTACTTAATTTTGTATTCACGCCCCTATTTTGGCATCACTTCTCTGAGATGAGGATATAGAATGCATATCCATGATACTTTGACAATTCAATTTATTGGAAAAATTATTAAAAGTGAAAATCTGAAAACATGGGAAAATTGATTTTATTTGAAAACAGTATATAAATTGCAGTTACTATGAAATTATACAATTAACTTTGTCTGTAGATGAAGAACCTCTTTTCAAGAGGGCAAATCATTAATGGACATGTAACCCTTTCTTTTAAAGGAACTATTTTCTCATTATTTTTTAAAGTGTTTCTCTTTTCTAGATGATATTTCTGTCTCTTGTATTCGTGTTATGCATGCATTTTGCTCATTTTGTTTTACATGCACCTGTGTGGTGTGGTTGTGCAGGCTGTGGTTTTTACTGATATCAATCTTGAGAAAGCCATTGAATTTGATGACTACTGCCATGGTCATCAGCCTCCTATCTCTTTTATTAAGGCTGAAGTTAGAGGTCTTTTTGGTTCTGTTTTTTGTGACTTTGGGCCTGAATTCACAGTTTTTGATGTTGATGGGGAAGAACCACACACCGGTATAATTGCATCCATCAGCAATGATAACCCTGCCCTAGTATCATGTGTGGATGATGAGAGGCTTGAGTTTCAGGATGGGGATCTTGTTGTGTTCTCTGAAGTTCATGGAATGACAGAACTAAATGATGGAAAGCCAAGGAAGATTAAAAGTGCCAGGCCATATTCTTTCACTCTCGATGAGGACACCACAAACTTTGGTACTTATGAGAAAGGTGGTATTGTTACACAGGTGAAACCACCCAAGAAGTTGAACTTTAAGCCATTGCGGGAAGCATTAAAGGATCCGGGTGATTTTCTTTTGAGTGATTTTTCCAAGTTTGATCGCCCACCTCTCTTACACCTAGCATTTCAAGCACTGGATAAGTTTGTCTCCGATTTAGGTCGTTTCCCTGTTGCTGGTTCAGAAGAGGATGCTCAGAAGCTTATAGCGTTGGCCACTAACATCAATGAAAGATTGGGAGGTGGTAGAGCGGAAGACATCAACCCAAAACTTTTGCGACACTTTGCCTTTGGTGCAAGGGCTATACTGAATCCCATGGCTGCTATGTTTGGTGGTATTGTGGGACAAGAGGTTGTCAAAGCATGCTCTGGAAAGTTTCATCCCCTTTTTCAGGTTATCTTTTCCCCCTCCCTTACACCACCCGTTCCTCTAGTGTTTCTTTTCCTCTCAACCCCCTCCCCCATTCCCTTTTCTTCCTCCCTCCTCCTTTTAGACTGGTGGTTGTTGGCATGTGATATTATTTAGTTATTTTAAGCATCCTTTGTTCCAACTCAATTTAATTGCTTATTTTGGTACTAATCTTTCTCTCTCTTCTGTCACAGTTTTTCTATTTTGACTCAGTGGAGTCACTTCCTACAGAAAATTTGGATACCAGTTCCTTTCAACCATTAAATAGCCGTTATGATGCACAAATTTCAGTTTTTGGATCTAAGCTCCAGAAGAAACTCGAGGATGCCACTGTGTTCATAGTTGGATCTGGTGCGTTGGGCTGTGAATTCTTGAAAAATATAGCATTAATGGGTGTTTCATGCGGTAAAGGAAAGCTGACAATAACAGATGATGATGTAATAGAAAAGAGTAATCTCAGTAGGCAGTTTCTTTTCCGTGATTGGAACATCGGGCAGGCCAAATCCACAGTCGCTGCATCTGCAGCTGCATTAATAAACCCTCATCTCAACATTGAAGCATTGCAAAATCGTGTTGGCCCTGAAACTGAGAATGTCTTTGATGATGTTTTCTGGGAGAATTTATCTGTTGTTATAAATGCTCTAGACAATGTCAATGCACGATTGTATGTCGATCAGAGATGCTTGTACTTCCAGAAGCCACTTCTTGAGTCTGGAACACTGGGTGCCAAATGCAACACCCAGATGGTTATTCCTCACCTGACTGAAAACTATGGTGCATCTAGAGACCCGCCAGAAAAGCAAGCACCAATGTGCACAGTCCATTCATTCCCACACAATATTGACCACTGCCTAACCTGGGCTCGGTCAGAGTTTGAGGGCTTGCTTGAGAAAACTCCAGCAGAAGTGAATGCCTACCTATCCAACCCAGTCGAATATACTACTGGCATGATCAATGCTGCTGATGCTCAGGCAAGGGATACCTTGGTGCATGTTCTTGAGTGCCTTGACAAGGAAAAATGTGAGACGTTCCAGGATTGCATTACATGGGCTAGATTGAAGTATCCTCCTTCTTATATCTCAGTTAACTCAATGATCATTAAGCATGTTCTTTTTGTACAAATTTTGACGTTATGCTACTTCTGTAATCAGGTTTGAAGATTATTTTGCTAATCGCGTGAAGCAGTTAATTTTTACATTTCCTGAAGATGCCTCAACTAGTACTGGGGCTCCATTCTGGTCAGCCCCAAAGCGGTTTCCTCGTCCACTTGAGTTCTCAGCTTCTGATCCTGGTCACCTCCATTTCATTATGGCAGCATCCATACTGCGAGCAGAGACTTTTGGCATCCCAATTCCTGACTGGGTCAAGAATCCTAAGATGTTGGCGGATGCTGTAGAGAAGGTGATAGTACCGGAATTTCAGCCAAAGAAAGATGTGAAAATTGAGACAGATGAGAAGGCTACTAGTCTCTCTAATTCATCTCCAGATGATGCAGTAATTATCAATGAACTAATCACAAAACTAGAGCAGTGTAGGAGACGTCTGCCACCAGGATTCAGGATGAAACCGATTCAATTTGAGAAGGTTCTCTTTCGTAAACTTTTAATTATGCAGTAGTACCCAGAAAATAATTGGTGGACCAGACTAGTTGGCATTAAATCTGTTCTGTTATTCATGTCTTTAAACAACAAATTTTTGTTTAGTTAACTCCTGTTCAATTTGCAGGATGATGATACGAACTTCCATATGGATCTGATAGCTGGGCTTGCCAACATGAGAGCAAGAAACTACAGCATCCCTGAGGTTGACAAGCTGAAAGCAAAATTTATTGCAGGAAGGATAATCCCAGCTATTGCAACCTCCACGGCCATGGCAACTGGTCTTGTGTGTTTAGAGCTGTACAAGGTTCTCGATGGGGGGCACAAAGTGGAAGACTACCGCAATACATTTGCCAATCTAGCACTACCTTTATTCTCAATGGCTGAGCCAGTCCCACCTAAGGTTATCAAGCATCGGGACATGAGCTGGACTGTTTGGGACAGGTGGATCATTAAAGACAATCCTACTTTGAGGGAACTTCTTCAATGGCTCAAGGACAAGGGGCTGAATGCATACAGCATCTCAAGTGGAAGTTGCCTGCTCTACAACAGCATGTTCCCTAAGCACCGAGACAGAATGGACAGGAAAATGGTGGATTTGGTTAGGGAAGTGGCAAAAGTAGAATTGCCTCCGAACCGCCGGCATGTCGATGTAGTTGTCGCATGTGAAGACGATGAGGACAATGATATCGACATTCCTCCAATATCCATATACTTCCGATGAAGTTCTGTGTCACATTTGCCTGAGCATGATCCTAAGATTTTAGGATTAGATTAGACAATTGTTTTTTTGTATCATAATCAAGGGAGTATGCTAGACTATTTATCACTATATTAGATTTCATATCAATTGATAAATAGACATCTAGCGCATGATGTACACCATTTGTCATTTTGGTTGCTGTAATTTTGCTGTGTTTAGAAACAAGCATCAGGCGTTGCCAGTATCCAAAGATTCTGACTAAAATGCTGTATCGAAGTTTGAATAAATAGAAGCTTTTAAGTTCATTATCTTCGATTATATATATCAAAATAAGAAGCTCTTGAAATATTAGCTAAATGTATAAATTCATCTTTATATCTTACACAAAATATTGGGCCATTTTGAACTTCTAGAGCATCGAACGTTAATTAAATCATACAGAAGTTATTATTTTTGAGGCACTAGTAAGGTTTTTTTTACATACATAAAGTACAAGAGTACACAAGATAAATGCGGAAGCTCCTCAATATAGGCCTGTCCTGTATTTGGCTTTTGTTTCACAAATATGGAAAAAGGGTGCATCTTAAAATGTACTGAACTTTTTCTTCGGTGTTTCACAACATAACAAACAACCCTGCATCAATTCAACTATATCAACAAACTTTATCAAGTGCTTCATCAATTCCAGGCTAGTATTCCACCTCTAGACATCCAAACCATTTTAAGAAAGAAAAAATCCCTTTTATTGTCTGAGCGACATTAATATGATATCTGAATACATTTTGCTATTCACAATGCAGTCAAACACAATCAATTTTTATCAGCACACTCATCAAATTCAGCAGAGCCTACCACTCTGAAATCCAGTTGCTTCTGATGCTTTAAGCGACGGCGTTCATCAAAATCATTCCATCCATCAAACTGAGAAGTTAAGGTTGTTATTATGTCATAAGAATGACACGAGGAAAGAGGAAGAGGAAAGAGCAAAAGAGCATAGACAGGTAGAGGTTGAACCTGACGAAGAATATCCATTGTGATTTCTGTGTTATGAATATCCAGTGTTGAGAGTTGCAGGCACATCTTAAACAATGTAGAAGGGAGAGACTTTAACCCATTGTTACCTAAGTGCAAAGCCTGCATGAGAATAAGAACATAGCAGCAAATATAGTGTTAGAAAAGTAAAAAAGTTTTCCCCTTGATCTCTATCGTCATCAATTGGGGTGCCATAATGAACTCGGTTCAAGTGTAGTAAATATAGAAATGATGACGAAATTAATAGAAACAAGAATAAAGACCTTCAAGCTGTGCAAATTACCAAATGACTCTGGCAACCCTGTCAGGAGGTTTGATGAAAGATCAACCTATGCCACATAAAAGCTTGGTCAAGGACATTACTAAACTAAATTGCATTGAAAAAGGGAAATTTGAGAAAATGAGAAAGAGTAAAACAAGTTTGCATACAATATCTGAATCATTCATTTATACCAGAGAAAATTTCAAATTAGAGTAGAAAAAAAAAACTCACCTCAAGAAGAGAATTACAATCCCCTATAGATGATGGAAGGGTGCATAATCTGAATCAGAGCAATTTGTACGTCAGACTGCTAAAAGAAGACACCAGAGAAGAGAACCAAACAGAATAGAAACGACAACACTGACACTTGTTTGCCAAGTGATATTCTTGGAAATATTCATGATGCAACCATTTTATGTATCAAAATTGCCTTTTTAAATAATCTTTTATTTTATAGTAATTCTAAAGTTCAACATTCATCCATATGCTTTATCTGCATGATACCTGTTATTGTTGGCTTTTAAAACCTCTAGCTGTGTGAGGAATCCAATTTCTACTGGGAGGCAATTCAACTTATTGTTTGAAACATGAAGCTGCTTCAAGGATCTCAAAGCGCCCAATTCAGATGGCAATGTTGTTAAACTGCATTTATTTACCATATAATTTAGCACAGTTAACATGAGGAGAAAGAACCCAAGGGGGAAATAACCTATCTTCTAACAGCATGAAGCAGCCAATTTGAGTAGTACCTAAAATCCCTGCCACATGATGCCTTGAGCAGAAATAAAATAAATGAGGCAAGGCGTTTTGAGATCACACGTAGGAAGCATATACATAAAACAAAAGAAAATAATATACACTTCACTAATGAATTATGTAGCTGGAAGTTCTTATAACAAAAATTAAATGTAAATTTGGGCACTTCTCAGTTTAAGTTCTACTATAGCCTTCTGTTCCCTCACATTATAATTCTGCTTCAAGCAATTCACAGTTATATTATTTTATATGTTAGGTTCTGTTCCTGATATTCCTCTTCACAACGGCTAACAAATGATATAATTTCATTCAAAGAAGAAAAATAAAATAAATCTAAACTTTTATGAATCCCACAACAATTTGCGTTAAATTACTCGACTAAGTTCCCCATAACACGTCAAAGATACATCATAGTGTAGACCTGAAACTATAAAGAGCTCTATCACTCACTTGTCTTCATCTCTTTTTTTATTTATTAAGCACTTACTGTGCATCCACTGATCCATGAAAAAACTCTTTGAAGAACTTTTCTCCACTGCTGGCAATATAAACTTGAGAATTTATTAAACATTCTGGCTTGCTGTCCTATGACAAGAACTAGTTAATTGCAGGAAGCTTTTCCTAACACAATTCAAACATGATAGTAGCATACACAACCTTCCATGATGTGATATGGGCCACAACTTGAAACCACATAAGTACTTGCAATGCAAAAGATAAAGGTTATTTATGCTTTAATGTCAAAGCGAGCAAGACATGGGAACAACAATAGTATCACAAATGACAGAAGCTGCTTACTGGTTTTGGCTCAAAGACAGAACTGCTAGATTCTCCAGAAATTTTAGTCCTTCCCAATGAATACATTCATCTGACATTCCATTTCCACTCAGGAGCAGTTTCTGCAAAAATCTAGGAAAACAAATGAATACACATAGAAAAGATACTTTACTACAAAGTAGCTCAAGGACAAAAGAATCGCCTAAAATTAAGTTAGAAGAGTTCAATTTTACCTGCATGGAACTCAAGGAGCCAATTTTTGTTGGTATATCTTTAATGAAATTTTTGCTAATATCAAGAACCCTTGTAGAAGGTCCACAAACCCACACTTCATCAGGTATCGCCTAGCAAGTTTCAATCAACAAGAAAAATTAAAATACATTATCAAAATAAAAACAATTAATTCCTTCACTGGATGTGAGTGGAAGAGTCAAGAGTGAAGGATTGAAAAGTTCACCTTTTAGCTACTCCAAAACAAAAATTAAAGGAGGGCCTATATGAACTCATCCTTTTAAAGGAAATGAAATAATGTAAAAGAGAAAATTGAACTATGCTAGAATGAATAAAGAAGAAAATGAATAGCATAATAACAATAAGAACATCAAGAAAGCTAAACATGTGTGCTTAACATGTAATAGAGAAAGATGGGGTTTTGTACCTTCAAATTACATTCAGCCAATGCAATAACTCCAGTAACCTTCCATCTTTCCAAACGGTTCTTATCAACAGAAACTTGAGCATTTTGATTCCCCATTTTATTAGTACCATTAGCCCTTAAAATAGGACGAGTCATAGCATCTTTTAGAATGGGACCGTCCTGTTCAAATAAACCACACATTTTAAGCAAATTTCTTACATTTCAAGCAAATTTCTTACATTTCAAACCAACACAAAGATCTTAAAGAAAAACACCAATCTTTCTAATCCAAGAGATCAAAGAAAAGCAAGAAAAGGAAGAAATAAAAAAGAATACCCCTTGGTGCAACCCCTGGGAAGCCATGAGCATGATTTTAGACCCATTGGTGATCTCCGATTGTCTCAAAGTCATTGCGTCGACCAACAGCTTTCCTGCAAATTACAAAAGAAAACGACATGCCGTTAGAGGCTTTGAAATAGGGCAAAAAGAGGGGTTTATTTCTCGAAAGAGAAAGAGAAAGAGAGAAAGAAAACCTTTAAAGATGAGCTTTTGGCCGCGAGGAAGAACATTGGTGAGAGGTTGAAGAAGGGATTTGAGGTCTTTGACGGTTGAGTCCAAAGAAACAGAGATTGAAATGGATCTTCCACTGAACTTAACAGTCACGTTGATTGAATTGGAATTAGGAACTGAAGCCTCCTCCATTTTTTTCTTCCTGTGGAGGAATTATGAAAAGAACAGATTCTGCGACTTTGCGACTCTTCTTCCGTTTATATGATGTTTACGACTGTTCGACTCGTACAGTACTTAAGCCGGTTCTCGGGCGGGGCAAGACAGATGGTTTGAACTTCCCAAGAAAATATCAAATTCAGATCCGGAACCGACCCCACCATATGCTGAGCGGCCTCACACTATCAATGGGTTTGGATCGAGTTGTGCAGCGGTTATATATCGGGTTTTGGCGACTCAGTAGAAAAGATTTCAAATTGGATTGATCAATCATAATTTTGATTGTTTACTTTTGAAAAATTAATTAAAATTTTAAGAAAATAATTTTTTACATTTTTATTAATTTAAAATAGTTTGTAAATCAATTATATTAAATATTTAAATTACTTTCAGTCAGTCAGGATTATAAACATTGAGGCTAATCTAAGTCGATACATAATTTAATCTCTAAAATTCATTTCTTTTATAAGATGTATATAATTTTTATTTTAATTAATTTTATAGTAATTCTAATTCCAACTCAAATAACCTATAAAATTAATAAGATAAAATCTACTGGTTAATCATTATTTTTCATATTAATATTTAAATTAATAATATTCCTTCAGTCCATGAATATAAGTGTTTAATGATGTTGGACGGAATTAAAAATAATAATTAATTCTCTTAAATTATAATAAAATATTTATTGATTCGACTAAATTATCCTTCAAAAAATTATAGAGATAATTATTGCGTTTAATATAAATAAAGATAAAATTAAAGAAATATCATTAATCACTCGTTGATATTCTCAAATACTTATATTTGCATATTAAAAAAAAAATCCTAAAACAACTTATATTTGTGGATGCAGTGAGTGGTTGATAATGTAAATTCTATTAATCTATTTCCTCCATTCCAAAATATAAGTCATTTTAAATGGATATTTTGTTGCAAAATATGAGTCGTCTTGAGTATTTTAATAAGTAATAAATAATATTTTTTCAATGTTATCTTTATTTACATCAAATAAAATAACTACCTTCACAATATATTTTTGATTTGAGATAAATGATAATTTGATCAAAATACCTTTGGTTTTGTTATAATTTAAAAAAATTAATTATTTTTTAATCTCCTTCAAAAATCTTAAATAACTTATAGTTGGGATAGAAAAAGTATCTGACTGATAATTTTAGAATGCATTCATTCCGTTTGAACCGAAAAGACAAATTGACTTCTTAGAAATTGAACTTCTATTCAAATTCTTACAAAAATCGAGGTCGTTGGCCAACTCAATCAACACATAGTATAAATTTTACTTTCAATGTATATTCTAGTATCATACATGAACAATCTCCATAATTAATAAATACTTTCTCTATTTTAAAATATGAATCATTTAAGATTTTTTATACCGTTCAAAATAATTTATATTTTAAAATAAAATAATCACTAACTAATATTTTAACACGGAGAAAGTAATACATTATCCATTATTGGTTGTTGGGGGTGAAAATGTTAAATGTGGATGGAAGAAGCATCAATGCTTTTGGAAGGCTTTTGTTGCCACATTGAGCATGTGCTGCCATTGCCATGTGAAACTTTTCAGAATCCACCCACATTTTATCTTTCCCTTTAGCTTTTGGAATCCAAACCAACAACCCCTTTTAGAATTTCCAAACACGCCTTGTCTTTTCTTCCTGTATGGTCCCTATATAGGGAAATCCCTCTCCTACTCTCTTCAAATTATATCATTATTATTATTATTTTAGACTATAGTTTCATACACTCTAATAAAATATAATAAAACAAACTTTTTTTATATATATTTTTAATATATATAAAATTTTATATAAAGGAATTGAAATCTAAATCAATTTGTAAAATTTTGATTTTATATTTTTTTTCTTTTTTCAGAGAAATTGAAAATCAAGGAATTAAATTGGGAAAAAGCACAAATGATTCTTTTTGGCTATTGGGCCAATAACTATTTTTAGCCATTGAATTCTTTTTGTTATTTTTTTTTTTTACATTTTAGAATTTGACTATAATGGAATCCTAAAATTCCTATTTTTGCCCCTTTTCTGCTTTTTTTTTTTCTTCCCTCCTTTTTCACTCACATACATACGCCATTAATCAATCAAATCACCTCAACTCATGTTTCTTAAAGTTGAAGCAAATAAATTGTATCTATTTTCCTTTTATTTTTCATATTTTTAGAATAATCATTTCAAATTGCAAGATAGATTTTTATTTTTATTGTTTGAAAAATAATTATAAATAAATAGTAAAATTTTGTTCCCACTTTCTAATTTCTATAATAAGCACAACACATGTGATTTTTGATAAATCATCATAATACAATATTATTTCATTTATTTCTGAAAAATAACTTACTTGAAAAATATTCTAAACTTTTAATGTTTGGAGTAGTTAGAAAAATTAGCCAATGCAAAAAATATTTTTTTAATCAAAAATAAAATCAATTTATTTTATAAGAAAATAACTTCATTTTCTTAAAGAAGAAAACAACATTTATTTTAACATCGAAAAACTTATTATAAAAAAAGAAAAAGTTTATACATATTTATTAATTCATTACCGCTAGTGACTATCACCACCAACAGCCACCAATTATTATCGACTCTTCAACTTATTTATTATCATATATTTTTCTTGTAATAAATATTTAAAGTATAATAGAAAATATTTTTTAAAGATAGATTATTTTTCGTGAATGAAGACATTCATAATTTATACTTTTTAATATATCAATGTTTTTTATAAATACGGTATGATTTCAACTTATAATTTTGTATTAAAAAAAGATAATATTCAATTAGTAATTTTTTAGAAAATAATTAACTAATAATTTGATCAAGTGCAAATATTTTTTTTCAAAATAGTTAAAGAGGAAACGATTTAAATTTAGATTAATTGGTAGGTATACAATAGATTATATATATAAAAAAAGAAAAAAAACTAAAATGGAAATGTTTTTTTTTTTTAATTTCTTTTATAGATGCATTAATGAGGACTTTTCATCCATAAATTAGGCAAAACTTAGGCAATCTCTAAATCAAGACCTCTCATCATCCCTTTAATCTCTTTAAAAGCCCATTAAAACGACCAAATTACCCTTCTCAACTACCTTAACCAACCTGCCTAACACCATTCCCTTCTCCATTTTCCTTTTCTCATAAAACCTGCAAGCCATACCCGCTTTTGCAGCTCTTCCTTCAATCCCAAAAGCCAAAAGCCAAAAGCCAAAAACCGAAAGCCGAAAGCCTTCGGTTTGTGCAATCAACCCCTCAAAACCCATAAACCCAAATAATTGAAAAACAATAATAAAGCTTTCTTCTTCTTCTTCTTCTTCTTCTTCTTTGCACCATTTCCCATTTCTTATTGCTTCTTGTTTGTGCGTTCTCTCAAATCTTTCCACCCAAAACCTCAATCTCCCACCCTCAATGTGGCGGCAGTGGGGTAAATCAACGGTCAAGATTCGCGAAACCACTCCCTCTCCTTCCCCTTCTTTCTCCTTTTCCAGCTTCAAAGATATCCAACACATCTGTACAGACGATCCCTCTCCACCCACCAAAGCGTCCTCCGTTTTCCACCGCGTTCGCCTCGCCAATTCAATCGTCCGCTCCTGGACACCACCGTCACGCTCAATCTCGCACTCCCAACCTGACCTACAGCCGCCGCAACTCATCTCTGAAACAGAAGCCAATGTCTCACCTGTTATTACAACGGCACCGTTGGAATGCCAAGAGCCACTGCAGCTGCAGCCGCCGCCGCCACCGCCTCCGCCGCCGCTCATCTCAATCCCTGGTGCCGAGAAACAGATTGTCGTTTACTTCACAAGTCTCCGCGTTGTGCGGTCGACATTTGAGGATTGCCGGTCAGTCAAATCTATTCTTCAAGGATTCCACGTTTCCATCGACGAACGAGATCTCTCCATGGACGCTCGTTTCGTAAAGGAGCTGCAACAGATCTTTGGCGGCAGTCAAACCAAGTTAAGTTTGCCGAGGGTTTTTATCGGAGGGAGGTACATAGGCGGTGCTGATGAGATTAGAGAGTTACACGAGGCAGGCGAGCTCAAGAAGTTTGTCCAAGGCTTGCCCGCGGCGGAACCTGGTGTCTGCGCTTCATGCGGCGGTTATAGATTCATTTTGTGCCACGAATGTAACGGTAGCCACAAATTGTACATAGAGAAATCTGGGTTTAAGAGCTGCATTGCTTGCAATGAGAACGGTCTGATCAGGTGCCCTTCTTGTTCCTGTGCGCCTTTCTGATCCCACTCATTATTTGACTTTTTCTCATCAAAGAAAAGAAGAGTTGTTTTTTCTTTCTTTTTTTTTTTTTTCCTTTTTTGCAAATATTTTGGGGCTAATTTTAGTTCTGTAGTCCTGTTTGTTTAGTATTTTCTGGTTTAATTAATGTGTAGGCCCCATTTCGATTGATGGCTTTGAGATGGTATCACCTGACTTTTTTAGCAAAAACATTGTATATTACCCTTTAAGAACTAGTTAAACAAGCATATAAACGTATTAGGAAGCTAAATGCTGCTTCTATTATTAGCAATCTTTAAAGATTTGTGTTATTTCTAGTGTGTTTTGCCCATTGAAATACAACAAAAGGAAAAGAATCGACTGTTAAAATTAATGTTGGAAACTAAGTGCATGAGTAATGGAAATATGGAATCTCTTATTTATCCTTATCTTTTTTTTTTTTCCTCCTCTTTTGGGTAGTTAGGAATTCTCTTCATGTCTTCATGGAGTCTTGTGAATTTGGTAAAAAATAGAGTGATTGTGTCTTGTCTTTTCCCTTTGGTGTTACTTATGTCTGACTTTGACCCATGATATTTTTGAGGGTATTAGGATTGCTGGTTTGATTTTATTTTCATTCTTCTTTTTCATTGAAATTATTCTATATTCTGTGAGTAATGCACATCCCCCCCACCAAAAAAAAAAAAAAAAAAAAAAAAAAAACAAAACAAAACAAAAAACCAAAATTTTCTTCATATTTGCTGTCCTTATAACTTGTCCCTTTTCAGTTATGACTTAATTGTTTTAGTGATTGTTTAGCATGGCTATACTGGATTTCTGGCTACTGAAAATTTTGCACAAACTATTCCTTTTATGTGTTTCTGAAACCTGGATTTAGTTTTTGTATATTTGAGTATGTTGAGTTTTCCACAGTGGCTATTTAATTTCTTTACAAATTCAGAACAACATAATAATTTCTTTCGAAATTTAGCAAAAGAATAAGTCTAGTGTAATGATAGCAAATTTTAGAATGGAAGAGCATTTAATGCTGCATGTAACACCTGGCAAAAAATTGTTCAAGTTTAGGTACATGAACATGACTTGGTGCTTGTTGAGCTTTGAGCCTGAGGTGTGCCTTAAAACAACCATGTGGCTTGTCATGCTTTTTCATACGTCTATAGGTCTGCCTTTTTACTAGGGAAAAAGAAAAAAAAAATAGAGACAGGAAAATAAAGGAAAAAACTAGAGACAGGGATACAAGTATATAAATTATGTTCAGTAATTTTCTTTGTATGTATGAGCATGTGGGTTGCCTTTTACCTATCCTTCCTGTTTTTTTCCGACTAGAATCACTTGCCAATGGATCTCTCGTATTTGATTTTTCTCTCTTTTAATAATCTCCTGTTTAAAAGTCCCTCATTCTCTCACAAGTTTACTTGGTCCCCATCGAATTCTCTACTGTCCATAGTGATCTCTCTTCCCACATATTGCAACAGTAAGAGAAGAAATATTGGGTTTTAGAAAGATTGAGAAGTGTTTCATCCTTGAAATTCTGGATTCCATACGGCCGCAAATAATGCTTTACCTGAGGTCTGGTTGAATTACCTTCAGAAAATTTTTAATTTAACATGAAGCTTTTTTCCAAGTGCTACTGTCTCACACGTTTCTGAACTTTTCTTTTTCCTGCAGTCTAGTTGAATTACTTTCAGAAACTTTATAATTAACTTGAAGCATTTTTTTGTGAGTGCTACAGTCCTACATATTTCCCAACTTCTCTTTCTCCTTATGCAAGGGCAGTAATGATTGAATTCAGGTCTTGATCCACTTCTGCATCTCTGTTTCACTATTTACTTTTCCGTTCTGCATCTTCACCATCAATCTGAAACCATAAGTTTCGTGGTTAACATTTAACTGAAGAAGTGCGACTATAATCTTAGTGAAGTCAACAATACAACACCAGTCCCTTGATTATGCATACTATAGCTTCCGGTTGATAATTTTAAAACCATAACATGTATCTCTGCAGAATCATCAGGCATAGCTTCTAATATAACTGAACTGGCATTGAGATGGGGAAATATCTGATGTCCTCGAATTCATCTTTGTAATTCTTAGAAATTGAAAAAATTAGTTTTGGTCTATGAAAAGCTAACAACAAGAACAATTAAGCCTTAATCACAAACTAATCGGGATTGACTATATGAATCCTTGTCATTGTACGAAATGCTAAATTTGTCAAATTTATAAAACTTAACTTTCAACATTGAAAAAAGAGGACCAATTATATACTCCCAGTCTTCTTTTTCTTTTTCTTTTTTTTTTTTTAAATTGCCCTTTTATTTTTCTTTCTGTTACCGTGTGACAGTCGAGGGCTGCCTTCACTTCCAGGCATTACATTTTTAAATTTATCTTTTTAGAAAAATTTGTTTTGTTTCAGTTATCTGTAATCTCACTTTATCTGGTAACTTCAACTTTTAGCTCCTTGATGTTTACTTTTCTTCAACTTTTTATTAGTTATGCAAGTGGAATGTCTAAATCTTGTCATGCTTCTCACACTGCTCTTGTAATGCTCTCTGTTAAGATTATATGGGGAAAAAGAGTAAATAGTTAAGTATTTAAGGACACTGTGTACAATCTTATACAGAGAAAATAAGTCGTCAGAAGTCTAACTGGAGTGCACTGCACTGCCAAAGTTAGTCAAAGGTAGTAAATAATCCTTCACCTTGGGAAAAGCTTCGGATCTTTTTTGGTTCTGATTTTCATTGCCTTCTTCATATGGTCTCTTTTTGATTTTCTAAAGCTTGTGATGATAAAATTTCATAGTATTCGGTGCCAAAATGCTTTGGGTGTGGTAAGATGTTTGGAAATCTTTATTGTTTTTAACGGCCTTTTTCATGGTAATTGGGTAAGTTTGCCCCCTGTCACTGTTGTGTTAACCACTTATTCTGTCAATTAGGGAAGTTTACTGTAAAAAATGGGTGTCCATAAAAACTAGAGAGAGAGGGGTTCTAATAAGGCCAATATTTGTCTGCTATAGGAAAAAGGAAAAATAAGGCTAACCTTCATGGAAAAAAATATATACCTTGAATGAAAGGGAATATTTAGTGTGGACTATCCCAAGTCGCTTTCACTGGGGAGAATATTTTGATGAAGAATTAATGGTTATCATTTTTTCTCTAGGATGATGCCAATGAAAGAAGTTCACTGAAATTGAACAACTGTAGAATAGAATGAGGCCCTTACCCACTATTCTATGCTTAGAAAAAACCTGTCAGTCGAGTTTACTCAGCTTTCGTGGCATAGCTACAACACTATACAAGAAATAAGTCTTTATTTCAAGGCTTGGACTACTCTTCTTGCTTATTAGTTGAAGAGCCCTCTGATACTTCCTCTTCAATGGACGTTGGTAATTTGCCAAATTTAGTCACTAACACTACTTCAGAAAATGCTTATGCACAAGAAAGTTGCCTGGAAGATGATGGCATAGAATTTGAAAGCTTGCATGTGTTAAGTATAGCAAGTGATTATCAATCCACAGATCTCTCTTTGCTTTTGCCTTGTGATGGTATGCAAGTTGATAACCAGTTAAGCATACTTCATCTGCTCAAGGCTTATGGAGAGGCACTGGAGATGGAAATTACAGAGTTAGCAGATGCGATTACGATGCGATTGAAGGAGAAGAGTTGTCCGACTGGTTCAATCTGGCAACGTCTGTCTTATTATTTTATTCAAGCATTGGACGAGCAAGTGAAGAGCCCCTTGAGAGAAGAAGCAGGTATGAATTATGAAATTGCCTTTAATGTCTTTTATCAGATATTTCCTTATGGAAGATTTGCTCACTTCACAGCTAATTCTGTGATATTAGAGGCTATTCCTAAGAATGCTGAGATAGTGCATATAGTTGATTTTGAAATTGGCAATGGCATTCAATGGCCTCCAGTAATTGAGGCACTTGCAATGCAAGATGCAAAATTTTTGAGATTGACTTCAATAAAATGGGAAGAGGAAGGTAATTATGAATATACAAAATTGTTACTATATGAACATGGAAGAAATTTTGGTCTGAGATTGAAGGTGGAAGAGATGGATTTGGAATCTTTTGCTAGTGAAATGAAGGAAACAAAGGAAAGTGGAGAAGGAACTGAATTTTTAGCATTCAATTGCATGGTGGGTCTACCTCACATGGACAAAAGGATAAGTGTCAAGAGTGTTATAAAGTTTCTGAAGGTGGCTAAGGATGCAATCAACCTTAATTGTAATAATGGTGGAGGTATTATAACTTTTGGGGATGGAATTGGTTGGGGAAAGGGAATTAGAGGCTGGAATAGAAATGGGTATATATCTATTTTTGAAGGGCAATTGGCTCAGTTCAAAATATTGTTACAATCAATCGAAACCCATTTCCCTCATCACCTTAAAGAAGCAAGAATAGCAATTGAATGTTTGTTTTTGGTGCCTTATATTTCTTCACTTATTGACATACAAATGTGGAAGCATATTTCTAGAGAAATTAGGACACTTTCAGAGCTAGGATTGGAGCCATGGAGAATGAGAATAGAGAATCTTATGGAGGCCAAAGAATTGGTGAGAGAAGAAGAGAGCTTTTATTGGGTCAGTTTTGAAGGAGTGAAGCATAATCAAATGGTCTTGGGCTACATGGAAACTCCAGTAACGAAGGTTTCTAGTTGGAGATAATTACAGTTGAATTTGCAGAAAAAGAAAAAAAAAATCTTATAATATACTGTAGTTTTGTATTCTTGTGATTTTTCATTGCAAAGAAAAAGTATTATCAATAGAGACAACAACTGTAAGCTAAAACAGATTAAAGCCAAAGCATTGTTGATGATTTATTACTTAGCTACATGTCAATGTACTAGAGGATAATTTACTTAGGATTTTGGGTTGCTACAATGAATTATTGCCTTATTGGCATTTTGTGATTGATCTTTATGTGCAACAGCAAGTATTTTGTTGAACCTGGTCCAACGGTGTACTTAGCAATCATAGACCGTCTGATCTATGAGATTGAATCCTCACCCCTCGTGATGTGGATTTAAAGTTAACCATGGAATAGACCATGATAGGGAAGATTACAGGCTCCACTTAAAATGACATGCGAATATCATTTTTTGGAGCTCACAATTCCTCTGGCACTCCACATGGGTTCCAAACTTCCAATTGAATCCTGAAATAAAACTTCCATCTGGGTTTGAAAATTAGGACCCTTAGCAAATTTCTAACCCTGTATCAAATAGAAATGAGTTTGAAAGTTTGGTACAGTCCACAGGTCATTAGGACACCATAACTGACTTCACTAAGTTGTGTTTATATTCTTAGTACTCACACACTCTCACACATATAGTGCTCGGATGAGTGTTGCACATATATTCCTAAAAATAATATTACTAATAAAGCTGAACATTTCAAGCAATAGAAAATACATTACTAATTAAAAAGAATTTACTATCTAAGAGTGTTGGGATGAGCAAAAATATATATATTTTTTTTGTATGCGAGAGATTCAATGAACTGATTTTTTTCTTATATGCATAGAAGATTTAATAATTTAAAATAATATCGTGGGCTATACAACAAGGGTATTCCTTCGTACACTCAACATCTTGGATTTTAAAGAAATTATATTTTAAGTTGCGAAAGCTAAATAATATAAAAGCCTGGCTGCCTGATCTTAATTTATTAATTTATATTTTTTTGGTAAAAGAGTGTGTTTGTGAATAGTTTGCTGTTGTCAAACGACAGGTCGTTTACCAAATAACACAACTCTTAGGGACAATTTTTACAAATCAATAGTAATAGCCCACTCCCAACAATCTCCAAACATAGCCTCTGCCATGAGAGGGTTTTTGGTTAGGGTTTTTCGATCTAAGCTATCAAACACTAACAAATGGCGTCTCTAATGGCGATTCGGCGTTCAAGGAATTGGAAATTGGTTTCTTCTTCATCTTCTCCTTCGGTTTTCAAGGTACGGTCTATTCTGCATTCTGATTTCTTTTACAATAGAACTTTAATCCTCTCCAAAACCCTAAGCTCTTCCTCTGCTGTTCCTGATAACTATCAAAGACCTCTTCCTTCTAGTTATCAAGATGAGAGAAACCTTAATCGCCAATGGAATCAGTGGAATGCACAGCAACAACCTCCTCAATATGACAAAAATCAGTTCAATTACCAAAATAGAGGGTACTCTAATTCATTTCCTCAGCAACAACCACACCAGAACCCTAATCAATGGAATTCTCAGGGTCAGAATTCTCCCAAGTACCCAAACCGTAATCAAATGAACCCTAACCAGTGGAGTTCTTCAACTCACAATTTTCCTCAACACCAACCGCAACAAAATCATAATCAGTGGATCTCTTCAGCTCACAATTTTCCTCAACACCAACCGCAACAAAACCATAATCAGTGGAACTCATGGCCTCAAAATTATCCCCAAAACCAAAACCACCAAAACCCTGCTCAGGTTAATCCTAATGTACAGGATCATCGCCAATCTAGAAGCTCAAATCAATGGAACAATCAAAATCAGGGTTACCCACAAGCTAGAAACCCTGACCAGTGGGCTCTGCAGGGACAAAAACCTAATCAAGGTCAAGTTCGCGTGGCCTTGGAGGCTTCAGCCCCATTGGGTAATGCTGATGAGAGTATTCGCGTTCCAGCTCCTGCAATAGTGGATTTGATGCGATTGTGTCAGGAGGGAAAGATTAAGGAAGCCATTGAGATATTGGATAAGGGGGTTAAAGCTGATGCTAATTGTTTTTATAATTTGTTTGAGTTGTGTGTGAAACATGAGGATGCAAAAAAGGTACACGACTACTTTTTGCAATCAACATTAAGAGGTGATCTTAAATTGAATAATAAGGTGATTGAAATGTATGGGAAATGTGCAAGTATGACTGATGCTAGGAGAGTTTTTGATCATATGCTAGAGAGGAATATGGATTCATGGCATTTGATGATAAATGGGTATGCAAGTAATAGTTTGGGAGATGAGGGGCTACAATTGTTTGATGAGATGAGGAAGTTGGGATTGAAACCGACTGAGCAGACATTCCTGGCGGTTCTCTCTGCTTGTGCTAGTGCAGAGGCAGTGGAGGAAGGATTTTTACATTTTGAGTCAATGAAGAACGAGTATGGAATTAATCCAGGGACTGAACATTATTTGGGGGTTATAGATATTCTTGGAAAGTCTGGTTATGTTAATGAAATTGAAGAGTATATTCGAAAATTACCGTTTGAGCCAACTGCAGAAATCTGGGGTGCATGGAGGAATTATGCTCAGATTCATGGAGATGTTGATATTGAAGATCGTGCTGAGGAGTTGACGGTTGCTCTTGACCCGACAAAGGCTGTTGCCAACAAAATTCCTACTCCTCTACCAAAGAAGTATAGTGCAATCAGCATGCTTGAAGGAAAGAATAAAATTATTGAGTTTCGGAATCCTACTCTTTACAAAGATGATGAGAAACTCAAGGCTATGAGTAAGATAGTGAGTTATGTTCCGGATACCAGATATGTTCTTCATGACATTGATCAGGAAGCTAAAGAGCAAGCTTTGCTGTATCACAGTGAACGATTGGCAATTGCATACGGTCTTATCAGTACTCCTGCAAGGACACCTTTGAGAATCATCAAGAACCTCCGGGTGTGTGGTGATTGTCACAACGCTATCAAGATAATGTCTAGGATTGTTGGAAGGGAATTGATTGTTAGGGATAACAAAAGATTTCATCATTTCAAGGATGGCAGTTGCTCTTGTGGAGATTACTGGTGAAGATATTGTCACTTTGAACATCCATTGTATGTATTAAGTGACACTATTTCTCTTTTGGGAATTTTACTGGTGAAGATATTGTCACTTTGAACATCCATAGAGTGTTGTAACTTTGGAGCCATATCTGCTACCATGGACGAGATATCAACTTTTTTTATTGCTTCGCATGTAGGGTATGGTTGTTCTAATTCTCAATCAGTTATTTGTTATGATATTCCTATGGTTCACATTTTTGGCCCTTTCATGTTTCCTTATATATCTTTTTTTTTTTTCCCAAGGCTCCAAATGAAGGTCTTTAAATTTAACTATACAAAATAATGAAAAACTAGTCTTGGGATTTTGTAGTTGATGCTTGTGTGTTGAACTTTACATTTGGTAGAATTTTTGGAACCTTTGGCTCTCATATAACTATATCTAATAGCCACTGAATTTGAAAAACCCCTGAAACAGCAGCAAAGCCACAGGCCAGGCCTATCTGTTATTACTTCTGTTTTCTGTTTTTGATTGTTGTTTTTTCTACGGTAAAAGGTTGTATATAGGAAAACAGGTTCAGAAAATGGACAGAAATAATTTATTGTAATTTTCACATCATGTGATAATCTGTTTTTCTGATTTAAGCAATTAAATAACCAAAGAAAATTTTTTTTTTCATGATGTATTATTCTTTGACATGAGAGAGAAGAACGTTGAGAAAGCATAAACCTCAATCTCATAACATTATAAAATCTTGAGTTTTTAATTACCATACATCAAGATTTAACAATGAAAGCATGAATTGTAGTTTCCTGAATCTAAAAAGATGCTAATTTTAGTAATATAAAAGCAAAAGAGAATTATATAGCTTCCAAATGGAATGTCTGCTGGAGTATAAAAAGACCCCTTCCACTATGCTGAGGAAAGTAAGCAACTTCTTGGAAGCTTTTCTATGAAGAATGGGAACCTGAGTGGGCAGTGAAAAAATGGGCATGTATGTTGAATAGGTCGTACAACATTTTCTTGTTGCTTTCAGGAGGATGTATTGTCATTTTTTTTGGATAAGGGTTTCTTTGTGCAGGGCTAAGACAGGATTTAAATTTAAGGGGACGAAGTATTAAATGCAAATATTAATACTTTGAAAATTTAATATTAATATTAAACAAGCCTCGATACTCATGAAAATTTAATTTATGGAGAAAAAAACAAGTCAGACGCATAACTTTGAAAAAATTTAATATTTTTCCCATTCAAATCCGATCTCCTAATCAGCCATATGTCCTAGTTACAATGGAAGCCAAGATATCTTTGTTTATTGATGATATGTTTTATAGGAAAAATACCATTTCTGTATGAATCTTCAAATTTAAAACTACAAGAAAACTAAAACTTTGCATTGACTATTATCTGAAGTTTGGCTAGGTATTGGTGCATATAAAATTTTTAAAATACGAAATTTATATTATTATGACTTTATGAGTTAAAAATTTTAATATTTTTAACTAATGTTTAAATTCCAACTAAACAACAGAAAATAAGTCATTTGAAAAATATTTTCTAAATTAAGTTATTTTTTAAAAATAAACGGAGTCTTAGAAAAAATTCCTTTAAAAAAATAATGGAAAAAAAAATATTATCAGTTTAATGTGGGAGTTTAATAAAATAATAATGATGGTGTAATGTTTCTCACTGTTACTAACAAATTGTTTTATTAAATTTAATTTTGACTATTGATAAAATGATGTAATGGATAATCCATATTATTACTTGAAAATGGATAATTTCTGTTATTTTGATAATAGTCGAATCTCTTCACACAAGAAAACATATTAAAAAGGATTATTATTATTATTATTATTATCGCCAGCGAAATGATTCTAATTCTATGCATATATAGTTAAAACTCTTGTAGTCGAAATGATTCGAATTCAAGATATTTTGTTTCTCGCACTAGTGAGAAAATCAATCGAATCACATATGATTGCCATTCAATATATATATAATACAAAACATGTAATTAATTAATTCGGTGAAATAAGGTTATAGAAACCAAGGAAAAGAAAGTAACACTAGATAGCACCTCTTCCAGAGCAGAGACGATGTCGCTGTGGAGTGTGAAGTTTGCTAGCTAATGATTAATAATTCCTATCGTGTCGCCCCAAAACAATGAAAAGATAACTAATACATATATATTTTTTTATCTCAATTACTATATAACCTTTTTATATTAGCATTATTATTTGGCTTAATTACCAAATTAGTCTTTAAACTTTTTTAATTAGTTCAATTAGATCCAATAGATTCTTTTTTTTTTTTTTTTAACCGTTAAATGGGAGTCGAAAGATTTCCTCCGTAACTACTAAAAAACGCATGTGCATTGGAGGATTTCAAGATTATGTTTTACAATTTTTTTTATAATAATTAAAATAATTTAATTATTTTTGTCAAGTAATTACAATATGCATTCATTAAATTTTATTACAAACGTCTCGATACACAATATGGCCCTGCACCTGAAAATCATAATCAAGAAGACTATACATCACTTTCAGAATCATAACTCTCCCCAACCTAACCCAACCCCACTGTTTAATTATCTTGCAAGGTAATCTAATGGTAGCTTCTGTCGATTTTCATCTTCTCTACACTAATATAATTCTCTTTTATTAATTAATTCAGGTAGTTTTCTTGCACTGTACTCTCCCTTTCTTTCTATATTAAACCCACTGCTTCCACTGCAATCAAAACCCTAAAACATCTTAATGCTGGTCCCTAGCTAAGCCATGCTGATTTACACTAATATATATATATCTATATATATATATATATATATATATATAGATATAGATATAGATATGTTTCATCAACTTTCATTGACCCGGTAACGAGGGGGGCAGATTCAACTGTCCTTGTAATTGCATTTGCGAATTGAGCAGGTCCAACCTACAAGCTACGATTATATTATTAGTTCCGGCTTCAGCCTGCACATATATTAGCTGCCTAAACAAACTAATCACAATTGTCAAATAATCATATTATATATACATATAATCGAGCTATTGATAATATATTAATTGAAATGATAAGTAATCTCGATTTCTTAAAAGTTTATTTGTTTAATTGAGAATAAGCAATCTCGATTTTTTAAAAGTTTATTTGTTTAATGGGAAAAAAATCTTTACGCATTATAATAGAAATTGATTTTTTTTTTAAAGTATATACATATATATATGTACTCGAGCTTCCTCGAACTTGAAAAATCACATCCCACCTTGATCCATTATGTTTATTGAATGAGGATAAACTTGTATTTGATGTGCAAATTAGTTATTTCTCATTACAATGTGATGGTGCCAATAATATCATTAAAGAGAGCATAAATTGTTGACGTTAGATTTAGATATATTATTAATTTTTTAGGGAAAAAATAAATTATTATCTAAATTATAGTTAAATTAACACATGAAGATCTTTATTTTTCAAAAATTAAGTATGAGGTTTTTAAATTATAATTTCGTTAGCACTTTAAACTTTTTATCCAAAACAAATAGAGTAAAGTATTAATATAATTTGAACAGAAGGATCAAAGAATTAACGGAAATCATAAGTTAAAGACTTTATAATTAATTTCATTATAATTTAGAGATCAATTTCTCAACCAACTGATGGTTAAATGTGGCTATTTTAAAGGAAATGATCAAAGTTTTAAATAAATCAAAGTTAAAAACGTCATAGTTAATTTTAAAAAATAGAGGTCTTCATTTATTAATTGACTATAATTTAGAAACTAATTTTATTTTTTTAACCATATTTATCCTTATAATTGAAATATTCTTATATAGAACGTTCTTAAAGTGACTGTACTTTTATAGGAATTTTCTCACAAAGAGTATTTTCTCAAATTTTCCTTTTTAATTAATAAATTTCTTCCTATTATTATTATTATTATTATAATAGTCATATGAGTAGCATGTGGCAACTGTAGGACGGCGCTTTATAAATCAATGAAGGCGGGGCGACAGAGTCAATCTGTACGCTCTAAGACAAACAAATATACAACGTTACCACTCGCCGCCCGAAACATTTCTGCTCTGTTTTCCTACAGCAGCTAAACAGCCGAGATTTCGGCTCTTTTGCACTGGAAAGGTTTCGGATTTCCTTCCAGCTTCCTTTCGTATTTCAATTTAAGACAATCACCGTCGACATGCACGCGCTTTCTTCTCTTTTCTGTAAATTAGCTTGCACTTTGAAGTTTGAAGGATGAGCACCGATTTTTTAATTTCTTTATCTTCTTCTTCTGTATCTCAGTTTATATTCCATTTTCTGTATCTATGTTATCTCGTGTGAGTGAGGTTGATAAGTTAATATTACCAACAACAAAGAAAGTATTTTGATCATCATCTTGCAAATATATAAACAGGAATGGACGGGCGGTCGATATTGAATCGGGTCAAGCTCCGGATGGCATTGTTAATTCTTGTGTTTTTATTGTTTCATCAAAATGTCAACTTTTGCTGGTCTCTCAACGTAGAGGGTAAACCTATATATATATATATATATATATATATATATATATATATATAAAAGCTCTGTACTACTTTTTGTTTTCTTTTTTCAACGGTAAAGTGTATAACAGAATGATTATTTTGGTGTAATGTGTAGGTTTGGCACTGTTGAGATTTCGAGAGAGAGTGAAGAGAGACCCTTTTGGTGCCTTATCAGATTGGAATGAGAAAGGTGGAGAAACTGATCCGTGTTTGTGGTTTGGGGTTGAATGCTCTGATGGAAAAGTGGTCATCTTGTGAGTGGTCTTTTAAGTATTTGTGCATAATAATTTTTTGTAAATCTTTATTTAGTTTCTACTAGTTTAACAGTTTTTAGTACTTCAACCTGGGGATTTTTTTTTTTTTTTTTTTTTTTTTTTTTTTTTTTTATGAATATATATGTTGATTAAACCAAATGAAAAATAAACTTAGAAATCATAACTAAGTATATGTTATTTTCTTAAATGTTTTTTTTTTTTTTTGGTCAAAAAAACTTTAAAGTTTATATATGTGATACTTTACTCACCTCTGTGCCAAAATCTATATGTGATCAGATACTATTTAGTATTTAATGCTGTATGTGTGATGTTCTGATGCTTTATAGTTCAAAATAATGTGGGGCTATTTGCATTTCTTGTCAGTTATATTGCCCTTGCAACTGTTTTTTCATGTGATTCTTTTACCCAGTTTTTGAAGTATATTTCTGGATCTGATTATGGCTTATTATATCATTTTTTTATGTATCAGAATCAGTTTGTTTCGTGAAGTCTGAACTATTGAACTTGAACTTGTAGGCATTTGAGAGATCTGTGTCTTGAAGGAACTCTGGCACCTGAACTTGGGAGGCTGACTGGCTTAAAATCTATGTAAGCAAAAGCTTTATGTCTGGTTTGGCATAAACAAATTCCATAAAAATTTCATGTTTTTGTTGCAATTGAAAAATGTTCATTCCACTTTAGAGAATTTAATTGTATGGGTTTTACCGTTTTAGCGTAAGCAAATTAAACACAATCATTTACAAATCAATTATGTTTCAGATATCTTTATAGCAAACAATGGGTTAATGCAATTTTTGTTTTTTGAAAATCCTTTTGATACGTGGGATTTATCTTATATGCATTTTGTTTAACAGTATTTTACGCAACAATTCATTCTTTGGAAATATACCTAAGGAGATTGGAGAATTGAAGGAGCTGGAGGTATTGGATTTAGGATATAATAACTTCAGTGGACCATTTCCATCCGACTTTGCCAATAATTTGTCACTAACTACCCTGTAAGATTTTCTTTTTCCTCCCTAAATCTTCAATCTAAAGCATGGAATTCTTTTCTAAATCGGCTTCTGATTCTTATTATTGCCAGCTTATTTGACAATAACAAGTTCCTTGGAAGCATACCTCCGGAACTTTATGAACTTCATATGCTTTCTGAAATTCAGGCAGATGAAAACCAGCTAAGAGCTTCTTGTAAAGATTTTACCTTGTAAGAAAAGTGAATCTTCTGTTTGATATCGTGTTTGAGATACTGTACAGAAAAATTAATGTTATTAAAAATGTCAGTTGGTTCATTAAAGCATGGTGAACTGTCAGTATGTATTCCTTTTTTATGTTATTTTGTGACAAGGCCTTCTATTGTTATCAGGGACATGGCTCAACCTGGAGATGTAGCACACCGGATGCTGCTGCAGGTGTCTAATTTTGCAACTCCACCCAAAGCCAACAATAAACATAGAGTACATCGGAGTAGTTCTGTGTTTTTATTGCCTCCATCATTTCCGCCATCAGAATCTCCTTCATCAGCACCATCATTGTCGCCATCTGATCCAACATTATTATCACCAACTCCTTCATTTTCTCCAGCAGAATCCCCCTCAAGTTTCTTCTTACCTCCTTCACCCTCGCCCATGGAAGCACCAAATGAAGCTGCACCTACTCCTTCACCTCTATCAGTTGTAGTCTTTGCCCCACCAGAACACCATGGGATTAAACTAACTCCTGCCTCAAGTCCAAATCAGGCGGAAGATAATGATTTCAGCTCTAGGCATCAAATAATTCTAATAGCCGGTGTTATTGGTGGTTGTTTGTTGCTTTTCATTTCAGTTGCTGGTGCAATCATCTATAGAAGCAACAAAGTGGTCACAGTTAGACCTTGGGCCACAGGGTTAAGCGGACAGCTACAAAAAGCTTTTATAACAGGTGATTCTTTATAAGATAGCATGGAAACATTCATAAAATTGTTTGATTGCTTATTTCTTGCATGGTGTGCCCTTAATTTCAGGTGTACCAAAGCTCAAACGATCAGAACTTGAAGCTGCTTGTGAAGATTTTAGCAACATAATTGGCTTCTTTTCAAATGGCACTGTGTATAAAGGTACTCTATCAAGTGGAGTTGAAATAGCTGTGACATCTACTGCAGTCATATCCCGTAAAGAGTGGTCAAAAAATTTAGAAGCACAATTCAGAAAGAAGGTAATTGTAAATTATAACTTCCAAATTCCATATCCTCTATTTCGAGTACCTAAAAGCCACTTTCTGCTATACTTTCAGGTTGACACATTATCAAAAATGAACCACAAAAATTTTATAAACCTTATTGGATATTGCGAAGAGGATGAGCCTTTCACAAGAATGATGGTTTTTGAGTATGCTCCAAATGGAACTCTTTTTGAACATCTGCATAGTGAGTATCTGATCTTTCAATTCTCAAAACGGTAAGCACAAGTTCCAATGATTAAATATTGTAGAAATGTTGAATATTTTATTCTTGCAGTAAAAGAAGCAGAACACTTGGATTGGGGAATGAGATTAAGAATAGCCATGGGCGTGGCATATTGCCTTGATTACATGCACCAGCTAACTCCACCCATAATCCACGAAAACCTGCAGTCGTCATCTATATACCTTACTGAAGATTATGCTGCCAAAATATCAGATTTTAGCTACTGGAATGATATAACTAGAAAGATGGCAGTTATGGAACCTACGAAACCACCATCAATAGACTCAGAGAGCAATGTTTACAGCTTTGGGCTAATTTTGTACGAAATGATCACTGGCAGGATTCCATATGCAGATTGTATATCAGACTTCTTGACAGAACAGAAAAGCTTAGGAGGGATAGTAGATCCAACTCTAAAATATTTCAAAGAAGACGAGCTTGAGAAATTGGGTTCAGTGATAAAGAATTGCATCCACCCTGATGTGAAACCGAGATCTACAATGAGGGAGGTGGTAACCAAGTTAAAGGAGATCACAACAATGGAACCTGATGGAGCAACACCAAAGTTATCTCCACTTTGGTGGGCAGAACTTGAAATTATGTCTACAGAAGAAACTTGAGAGGTGAAACTTCAGTCTGAAGTATTAATTGAATTTTTTTTTTCTTGACCTTCAATTACTTTTTCCCCTTCTAATCTTGTTGTAATATGTAAGAGCAATGACTTTTGGGGGTAGAGACTGCTTATATTTGATCAGTAGCACAAAAAAAAAAAAAAAAAAAAAAAAACCCTTGTACATAACTGAAAGGAGGAGACCACTTGAGTCCTTCCAAGACTGAATAAATCTGAGTTTTCCCAATACCGTTAAAGTGTGTGGGACAGGGATGTCCTATATGTATCAAATACAAAGATATTGTAATGTTAATATGGAATTGGACTCTCTAACCTCAAGGGTTAGTTTTTAAGTTGTGATTCTTTCAAGTCCATAATTCTGGAAATGGTACTAGTGCCGTCTGGTCTTGTACCTACTTACCTTCGTCACATGTTACGAATGATTGTGCTTAACACTGATTGAGCAGTAAGTAGTTCCATCATGACCCGAGACAAGCAGAGTGCAAATATAAAAAAGTGACAAAGCAAACTAAGCACAGGGAAAATGAAAGGAAAGCAATAAAATTAAAAGGTTTTTCTTTTCTTTTCTTGTCTACATCATCACTTCTGGCAATCTGCAATTATGATAAGGAAGATTCAGATCATTTTCTGAGTTTGTTTCTGTACAAGATGAACTCTGAGAAATTTTTTTTTTTTTAAATAAAAGAAACGTAAGAAGACAAATTGCTTCTAGTGAGAAACAAGGGGTGAAACCTATACTGTTCTTTGGAATCAATGACAAGTCACTGAAAACTTTAACCTTTGGAACTTAATTTGATGCTGCTATTTTCATGCAGACATTACCTATACACAACTTCCAGGGAAACAGTCCAGGGTTTGTTCATAGGATCCTTTTCGAACTGTCATCAATTTCATGGTGCGGTATGTACTTATCAATTCATTGCCTGTCCTTCTTCGCCCATTTTTTACCCACTTGCTGGGGCAACTTTTCTGATGGATGCTGTTTAGGACCAAATAAAAATGGACGGCATGGAAATTCTTGACTTCCCCCTCAAAACTAATAGTCAAGTATGGACTTTATCACTTGCATAATAGATGACTCAAATGCTTCAATGATGCACTGCTCGGTTCTGGGTTTTATTGTACAGATCGAGAGTGTCTGTGTGGTTTGGGTCTAAGCAAAGAGCTGCTTCACAATCTTGACGAGCAGAGGGAAGATCCCCCATTGACTCATAAAACGCTGCTCGAAGATGAAGCATTTGTAATTCAGGTTTAAAAGCGATGGCTATTGTAAGCTCTTCCAACGCTTCAGTTTCTTTTTGGTCATCCATTAGCACTGGAAAAAATGAAATTCTATATGTTAGAAGAAGTTTAGATTTCACAGGTAATGAGAATGTTTGAGCAAGGAAACGAAAATGAAGCCAATAGAATCACATTGACAGTAATTGTGAAAACTAATCGCCAAATGACTTCGGCATTGGTTTAGAGAACATAGATGGAGACCAAATATATGAAGAATCTTTTTCTCTTTGTATAACAGAGGCATGAATTATACAGTATTATTGCAGTTTACCTCCTGTCACCTCATCTCACTCTCCACTCCATTCCTTTGCCTAAAAAATTTTGATTATAGTGTGTATATTCATATATGCACTTGCACAAACCAGATTCACATTTAAGGATTATTCTGTTATCTAGTGGCATATAGAGATAACAATGCAAATGGGACCTGGAATCAGGAATTCAGGATCTTTCATCCCTGTTTAATTGCTTGTATGGAAGGCATGCTTCAAATATCAGTTTGTATTTGCTAGTCTTTCTTATACATAACAAGTGAAGCACGCACAGTTGAGAACATAAAAGGAAAATAAAACTGTTGAGCCAAAAACAAGTCATTCTATAAATTGGAAATTGATACTCGGAACAAGAGTAACTTTACTTGTGCATTTAGCCATAAGTAGTCGCACTAAATTTTCAGACCAGTAAATAGGAAAACGTAAACCATTTTAAGAAAAGCAGGCAAGGGGCAAGTTGTTCTCTTTCAACTTCTGAACCTAACAGTTAGCTGATGTACGTGGGGTGGCATTTAGATGAAGTGGTTTACTGTCAAATTTCGTAAGGTACACTCTTGTGTCTTTCTAGAATAAGTCAGGAGTAGCAGTCTTTAGTACGTTGCTGATAATTAGAAATTGATGACAATGAAATGACCAAGAGACACATATGACCACATGAAGATACAGCTTTTTAACAATGTAATCTAATTAAGATGGACTACCTACAACCAGAGAGAGCTCAATATTCATATGGAAAGTCATGTAAGTGAAAAGTATGCCACATGCACCAAGGGGATGATGAACCCAAGAGGTAGAGAGAGAGAGAGAGAGAGAGAGAGAGAGAGAGAGAGAGAGAGAGAGAGAGAGGGAGAGAGAAATGAGGATTTACCAGCTGCCCTGTATCTATATGGGTATGTTCTTAATGGATCCAGCTGTGTTGCCATATTAAGGTCATTCTTTGCCGTCTCTCTGTCACAATATTCTGACCGTTTCTCATACGCTGATGCATTATTTTGTGCCTTCTCTATTAGTTTTGTCATCTCATCAAATGCAGCTTTTCTTCGATTTTTCAATTGATAAACACGTGCCAACCCTTGATGAGCTCTAGTGTGCTTAATTTTAAGGGCATTCATGTAGCAATCTGCAGCCTGATCCAGCTTACCACAATCCACATAGATACTTCCTAAATTATTCAATGCCTGCAAAATTATCAATGTGCATAAACAAGAGTAGATCAAGAAATAGACAATATTATAAAGATCCCAAAATTAATTCTACTAACTTGTCCTTTCCTAAGACCATCTGAGGGGCATCGGAGAGCTTCACCGAGCAGTTGTATGACATAAGGTGATGTTTCAGGACCAAGATTTGTATCAGCCAATATATATGCTTTAAGGAAGAAAGCTTCAAATGATCTTTGGATCAAAATGGACTTTTCAGCCCTAGCGAGAGCTTCTTCACGATGGCCAGTGTCATATAAAATCCATCCTTCATAAACCAGTCTTTCATGCTCAGAACTACAATAATTTCTAGCCAACCGCAAACAGCGCATTGCTGCCTTCTGACAATTTAACCTATTACAATGAGATATGTTGTATACTTCATGTTACCGAACATATTAAGTTCAACACTAGATACAGAAGACAGAGCAGAATTCACTACATCATATAGACTACGCTTGGTTGTTCAAAATAGCAAAGAGCAAAACTGTATTACCAATTTGTGAAATTAGTACAGGATGTACCAAAAACCCCATCACCAAAAGAAAAGAAAGAAAGAAAGAAAGAAAAGCCCTTAATTTAGTGAAAGGAAGGCCCAAATGAAGAGCTTATCATAGATGGAAGTGGAACTCTTATGCAACTAATTATTATGAAAGAAAGACCTAGTTGTACGCACAAAAAAACAAAATGTAGGGGATGGATTTTAAAAAACATTCAGACCTCATTTCCAAAAACATGAATAATGTGACATGACATGAGCTAATCAGAAGTCAATTGAATAGTAGTTACTACCCAATGTTATAGCTGCAAGTTACAACAACTTACCGGAGAAGAAGTAAAGATTGTCGAAACCTTAATAGGCTCTTCCCTGGATCGTGTATCAGCATTTGATGTATGACAGCTAAAGAGCCAATATCATCAACACAAGACCATCGTTCATAAAGTTGCATCCAGCAATCAGCCAGACTCCACTGTTGAACTCTATGGTTGAGAAGTTCTACTAAGTGATCACCACTTACCTTTCCATGAAACATCATATAATTAGGCTCCAAAGTTAGCAATGCTCGAATATCTCTCAATGCACTTTCATAATCCTCAAGTGCTATGAAGAACCAAGCCCGCAATTCAAGGACATCAGGTGAGAGCTTGAATGAAATAATTTTACCAACCTCTGAGATAGCTTGCTTAATCTGCTTCTCTTCCACCTTCATGACAGCTCTGTATTTATATGGAAAAGGAAGGGTTGGATCCAGTTCAGTTGCAGTATTTAAATCAATAGTCTTCTCCCGTCCGACACCATATAAAGATCTTTCTTGGTACATCCAGCCAACAGGTTTATACTCAAAAATAATGGAGTTTATCAACCTAAAAGCTGAATACTGCTGCCCTTGCTTGTACTTTGTCCTTGCAACACCAGCTACTGAATAAACATGACCTTCCTGAACGGCTGCCTCAAAACAAAACTGTGCATCCTTGTACTCTTTTCTCTCAAGCAAAACACAACCCAGTTGATGAAAAGCAAGTGCTCTCTGCCACTTTTCTGTTGCAAATTCCTGCAACCTATCCAATAACATGACAGTTGCGCTCGATACCATATTCTCCTCCATAGCAACCTGGCTCAGGAAATAATACAGCAAGAATGAAGCATGCCCAAGCATAGCCCATCTTTCCCGAGTCTCAGAGCTACAGAAAACCTTCATCACTCTATGATTATACAAGGAACTTGGTAGCTCTCTGAGCAAAACTTGCAAGCAAGAAGCCACAAGAAGATTTGCACTTTCTTCTAAACCATAGTCAATAAGAATCAACGCATCCTCAATATCAAATACTAATGAAGCCAAATGAACATCACAACTAGACTTCATCTCCTCACAGCAAAATCTATTTGCAAAAGAAAGCAACTCCAAAACAATCTCAGCACGAAACAAATCAACTCTTCTAGTCCTACTGTACACTTCCACAGCTCTCATTCCCTCTACTGATATTCCATTCTTTGAAAAATCAATATTATCCTTTCTTGATTCTGCAAAACTACCATATAGCATTGCCTTTAATGGGTTAGAAAGAGCAGCAATTTTGAATCTAACACAATGAACCAACTGATCATTGATACAAAATGAAACATCACCGTCATCCAAGCTGGGGCAATCATTTCCAATCAAGATTTGAGAATTAACCAGTAGATGACAATCTTGACTACCTTGGCAATGACTATAAACTGAATTAGGATCATAACCAGAAACTAAAGCAGCATTAGGACATTCAAGGACATAGCCACTACAATCCATAGATGACACACCAACAAATTCATCTTCTCTCCTCTCAAATCTCAACCAAGCAGAAAGCACCACCTTCGAGTGCACACCAATAGCATATTGCCTTGCAGCACAAAGACACCTTCTCAACAGCTTAGGATCACCCAAGCCACGCAACAAAGTATATTGTTCAACGCATAATAAAGATTTATCAGATGGCAAGCAAGTGTCGACGCGACAATAAAGTTCAGCTAGAGATTCAACATAGTATATGGATTTTAAGTGAGGGTCTATGGAGGGTTCAAGGAGGTCAGTTGTAGGAAGCCCATAAGAAAGCAGAGACTGAGAAACTGAGACAGAGTTCGTGAATTTGGATTTTGGAAGTTTGGGTTTGACATCAGAAGGGCTTAAGGCGTGGACTTGGGAGCTTTTAAATCTATCTAAGAATTTAAGGCCTCGCATTTTTTTTCCTCTTTGAAGATGAATACAAAGCTAGGAAATCATATTCAAGAAAGTCATATATATAGAAATGTCTGAACTTTTTCTTCAAAAAAAAAAAGAAGAAAAAGAATTCAAAGTAAAGATCCTTTACCTCTTGCCTTGCCTGCAAACTGCAAACAGGTTCCTAAGAAAGGAAGAGGAAAAAGAGAAAGAGGCCATACATAGACTGAATATAATGTTTGGTTCTCAAGAAAAAGAAAGAAAGCTAATATAGCGTTTGAATCTTTTTTTATCATCTGTTTTCTTCATAGAATAAATTCAGATACTTTACAGTAAACACAGACCTCCTTATTGTAGAGTTTGGCAGTTTTGGTGACCGGAAAGTTTTGGTTGATTTGGTAGCTGACCCCTATGCAAAGCTTGTTTTTTTCAGTTCACCACCATCTCCACAATACCCAACACCCAACCCCTCCACTTTGGCCACATCATCAGATGGCTCTTTAACTGGTTGAATAGTTATACTAGAAGATGGAGCTTATCTCCTAATGTCTTTGGTGTGACAACTGAATTCTTGCGTTTTGAGTTCTTAATCTTTTATTATACTCGCTAATTTTGGATTAGTTGTAATAAAAGTAAAGGATTGCCCTAAATAATTACTAATTTATTGTCAACTGGGTTTCTTTTAAATTAAAAAAAAAAATTCCAAGAAAGTGTTGGATGAGGAAATTTAATAAAAAATATATAAAAAAAGCCAAAAATAAAGAAATTAAGATTTCTTTCATCCTTCATCTATTTCTAAATGTTCTTATTATGTGAATATTTATTTTTAATTTTTAATTGAACTCAAGAAAGTAAAATTAAAACAAAATAGTATAAAAACTCAATGAATATGAAGACATATAAAGGTTACTTATAATTGTGGATTGGGAAGTGGCAGAGACAATAATGAAAAAAAAAAAGAAGAAAAGAATTGAAAAGTTTGCTTTTTTTTTTTTTTTTTTTGGTCAATATTCATCATCAGGGTTTAATCTCATATCTAATTAAAAGTATCATCTAAATTGCATATTAAGCAAAGTTGGATAGTAAATCTAATAAAATAAGTTGATGGGTCTCATCAAATACCAAACTGATCCACATCTTAGGCAAACTTGTTTAGAATAATATATATATATATTTTTTAATATTGAGGGGAGGATTCAAACTCGAATCTATTACGGATGATATATGCACTTACCACTAGATTATACTTTAACATGTTTATTTAGAATAATGTTAATATATTACTATAAGCTATTGTTTATTTATCTATTTGTTTGTTAAATTTATACAGTGAGTTTTACGTTACATTTGGATGAATAATATTTAAGTAAAATTTTTTCAACAATAACAATTTTGTATTATGAACCGTAGGTAAAATTTGGTATAGGCTATTATTTGATACTAAGCCCGTCCCATTCTGTTTTTTTGTTATTTCTTTTTTAGATGTTCTAAAATGTTCGCAAATTTTCTAGATTTATATATGTAAAGAATTATTTTTCTCATAATAATCTTGATAATTGTTCATTAAATGAAAGACTTTTTTTTTTGAAAGGATAATAAAGGACTTTTATTAATATTTTAATGAATTAACGGTAAAAATTGACCAAATAATTTTTATTAACTAAATTTTTAATATGCGTGTTTTGTCAAACCATACAAACAAAATGGGACGGAGGAAGTGTTATATAATTGATGACGTAAAATTCAATAGACTATATCATAGAGTAGATTAGCAATTAGGATCTTATTTTTTAAGATCACTTTGATTTGTGGTTGAAGTGTCTAAATCACATTTGGTCCTACAAACTTAGCATATAACAAGGAGAGAATTGCATCTTATTTTGCTATATGTTAAACATTAATAATTTAATGATTGAGTATTGTGATTAGCATAAAAGAACGGATGTATTACTATTAGAAATAAGGATTAATTGAGATCTCATATATATTTTTTTAAATGTTTAATTAAATCTTCAGCCAAAATTAGTATTATATTCTTATTTGTGGGTAAATTTTTATATTTTTTTACCAAAAATAATAAAAAAATTAATTTTCTTATTTTAAAATCAACGAGGCAATTGGTGATTTAAGGATACACCCTTTAATAAAAATATGAAAATTTTTGACAAAGTATACTAATCTATAAAAATTTATTTATGGCCTTATTTACCAATAACAAATATTAATGGTAAGCTATAACATAAGATCTAAGTAATTATTAATTAAATTACATTTGGGTGCTCTTTCTTCCACCATGAGTTTATAACAGTGATTGAATAATAATAATAATAATAAAGTATCCAAAGTTGGAGGATTGGAGGAATATTATCAAGTTGGTAATGCAAATAAAAAAAAAAAAAAAAAAAAAAAAGAAAACAACAATGATAAGGCAGAATATATATATATATATGCCAAGCCCAAAAAAGAACATATATACAGACACTACAACTGTTACCAGCAAGACCTCATGTGAGAAATCTGATACAACCTAGAACCTGTTCTCAATCAGTGATCATATGCATCTTATTTGAGAGAGAGAGAGAGAGACTTAGATGAACATTGTACTGTTTGATGATATTATTATTTCTATAATTAATCAAAATTATCCATAATTTTATTGACTAAATGGATATAAAATTTTATGACATGGTGCATATATTTTTTGAGTTGTGGACGACACTAATTTCATTTCAGAATTTATAGTTATTTATTTTTATTATAAGTGATTTTTTCACAGATAGAATTCGTCGTGATTGTTCTTTCTAGTAAGTGTCTTTTCCGTCCATTGAATTCCTCTTCTTGCAAAGTATTTTTCTTTTTTTTAATCTTTATTAGTTAGCTGTTTTGACTAAAGAGAAACAAAGAAAAATAAAAGAAACAGAAAATTCAATCAATGGATCTACATCAGCGAGCAAAGAGAGCTAGATTTCACTGTGTAAAAATGAAGATTACAAGAAATAGAATGGTTTCAACCTCAGCAACTATGCTCCTTATACACAAAAAACTGTAGACCACACAAACGTTTCTCCTTCATCTAAAGATATATATATATATATTTTTTTTTGGTGAAATCTCCTTAACCTAAAAAGTTGCCAAGTTATGTTTTCCATGTTTTCAGTGAAGGTTCAGAAAGTACAAACCATCTTAGTTATTGATAAAACTAAGAAATGATAAGAACACTGTAAGGGGAAACTTAATCAGAGGACAAGACCAAAAAATTCAATAATACAAGAAACCAAATACTCTCTCTCTCTCTCTCTCTCTCTCTCTTATAGCCAGAACACAATAATTGAAAACCTTTCAAACATGCAGAGATGGACAACGAAATATTGAAGTCAAATATTAGCAAATCATGTTAAGAGTCAGAAAATCATTCGCATGTGCAATTACATATCAAATGGCCCACAAACTGTCCATTACAATATGTTAAAAACATGCATACATAGGGGACACATCATCCTGACATAGACTATGAATGCTGCTATTGTTTCCAACTAATTGCCACTAAAATTGGCAATCCATTGGTTTCCAGTGAGTTGCAATAGAGTTCATTATATAAAAAAAAGGTATGAGGCCATAAAAAAGGCAATAGTCCTCCAATTCCAACTCTAAAAATAGTAATGGAAGTTCTCTCCATGATGGAGGATGAAGAACTTGAGCGTAACCCCCATACCTCAAAGTTTTATAAAAGATGCAAATAAAGCATAGGTATGCATACAAAAATTGATAAATAGATGTCTAACAAGGACATTAGCAATTTAACATAGCTTCTTCATCATCTCAACCAGTTTGAGATTAAGATTTAGTTGTTGTTGTTCTTCATCATCCAAAAAATCGACATCAGTAATCAAACCCAAATGACTTAATTTACTTTCTTCTAAATATATAATTATTATGTAAGATCAATCTAATTAGAATTGGAGTTGATTAATGTTAGAAGCAGCAGATTTATGTAACACAATCTCTAGGAGTGCAAGACAATAATAGAATGAGAAATAGAAGAATAGAGATAAGAGAACATACCTGTAGGTGGCTGTATAAGCAACATATTAGTTACAGAGTGGTGAAATTCTTTATTATGTTTATAACATCCACCATCTATACAAGCGATAATATAACCTCAAAAACAAAAAATTAGACATGTATTCCCAATTCATATACGTGAAAGACTTATGTACGGAATGCCATTCATATCTATACAAAATTTATACTTCAAAACTCCCATTGAATAACTGCCTGCTCTATAAATTCATAAGGCTGTAGGAGTCGCTCATAGCATTTTCATGATCCAGAGCTTATATTTCTTTATATACAGATATACAAGAGAAGGTCCAATCAAATTTGCATCAGAAAGGCGCTTGCAAAGCTTAAGATAAGATTCCACATTTCCCCATTGTTGGATTCTTTTTCTCACTCCCTGCAGCACAGCCACCCTATCCAAATAGTCTGGAGATAAACCCAAATCAAGCATTTTAGTAAGTGCCTCTGCAGCCTCCTCATAATGTCCTCCCTTGATGTAACCTCTCAATAACCAAGATAATGTTTTTTTCTTTTGTAAAGAGCTTGTAACCTCTATTCTAGTAAGTAAACGTGCTACGGCGCTGGTCTCCTTTTGCGAAGCACAGATGGCTAAAACAATATCATAAAGATCTCCATCAGCCTCCTTACCTACAAGCTTCATTTCCCACAACTGCCTTTCAGCATCTGGCCCACGACCAGCACAAATATACATAGCAAGAAGCCGTTCATGAACTACACCATTAAGAGAAGTACCTCCCTCCTGAATTACCCAATTGGACAAGCATACTCCATCTGCTAGAAGGCCCGACTGATATTCCTCAATGATGCTTACATTTTCAGCATCAAGTTCAACTATCAAACCAGATTTTGCATAACCTTTCAACTTTCGTAAAGCTTTTGCAAATTCATTTAGCTCTTTAACTACAGCTGTCATTGCAATAAGATAAGAGTAAACCTCTGGCTTCAACCCAGATTCTCTAAGATGGATAACCAATTTAACTGCATCCGTGTAGTTCCCATCAACCTAACACAAACCTTCAAGTTATCACTAACATGATAAGAAATTCCTGCTTTAATGAGTTCACGTAAAACAGGAAAAGAGAAAACCTTAAACATATTTAACTTCAATTAGATAATGTGCAAAAAGTAAAAACTGACAATAGGACAGGCACCAATTTTAACACCATGAAACCGAAAATTTGATGTAGGACAGGCACCAATTTTAACACCATGAAACCGAAAATTTGATGTAACACTTGAAAACTTGGAAAAGGTTTTATATGATTAAGGGTAAACGCCATACTTGCTGCTCAATGTTTGCACAATATTTATAAGAAGACAATGAGAAATTCCAATCACTATAAACAGTAAAGTAAAATTAACAACAAAGCCCAAGTAAGTTCCACCAATGTATTTAGTAATGCAACGTGATAAACTGCCAGAAAAGAACACCAGGCACAAATTCCCAGTATTTTATAGATTATGCAGTCAAAAACACCAACACATGAAGACAAGCTGCAATAGCAACACAGCCCAATCAACCAGTAAAGATGAGCGGACAATAGGACTAAATTTGAAGATGTAGAAGCTTACCATCATCTTCCATGCAAGATAACCAGTAGGGCCTCCCTTCTGTCCTCCATCTTCCGTATAAGCAATTCCCCGTCTCAAAACCTCTTCAACAAATGAAACAGCTCCCTCTTTTTCCTCCATATCCCAATACAAAGATATCACCTTTTCAATCATACTAAAACTCGGCTTTAGACCCACACAATCCATATCCACTAGTAAGTCAACCACATCACCAGTATCATGTTCCCCTTCAATCAACTTCTTAATCCAACTACACATAATAGAAACCATAAGCTCCATGGTCTCCTTATCAACCTTGTTCTCTTTTCTTAGCCACTCAAACACTTCCAGAGCACACCAAGAATCCCTACCCTCTTGAGAGAAATAAACAAGAACTAATTGTAATTCTCTTGCAGAAAGCCTATCGTTCATTTCTTCAAGAATATCAGAGGGTTCTCTTGCCATTCTCTCTAATTCCTCAATTGCCTCAAAAAACCCTTCGCTCATTTCTTCTTCATCATCACTCGTAACGTACTGGTCCAATTCTACCGATTTTAACACCCTAAATTGTCCAATTCTGCTTTTACTTTGCTTTGCAGCAACAAGATTACAACCTTTAGGGCTTTTAATAGTCAAGAATTGAGAAACTCGACATTGATAGTGTCTTTGAAGAGAAAATTTTGGAGAAACCTTAGTTAAGAAAGGATATGAATAGTAAGTAGAGGCCATTTCTTCGACTCTATTGAACAAATTTTAGTAAAACTGAAGTTTGAATTTTAAATAACATACTGAAATTAGTTGGCTTAAAAAATTAGGGATTGCAGAGACGGAGAGGGAGAAGGGAGAGATAAGCTGGAAAGGAGAAAGCTTGAAAGAAGGGTATACAATGGGTGGTTGGGTCATGGCGTTGCGGTCATTTGGCTTCTGCAAAACGGGACAAAAGCAAAGTTAGTGACTTATGAGAAATTAACAATTTAGTTAATTTTGATTGTTGACACGTCAGCAACAATCAAATCCAACGGTGTCCAAACATCAAATTGAGGAAAAATAATGAATTAGTCCCTTGATTATTGTCTAATTGACATATCTTAAAATTAACTATGAAAGTCTCTAACTCAGTGACTCCGTTAACACATTAGGCTTTTTATCTAAAATAGTCTATTTTAACGGTCAATCGAGTGAAAGCTAAATGTTTTAATGCTACTTCTGAATGAGTATGCTTTCTTTTATTTTTTATAAAGTTTTGGCTTTTGATTCAAATAATACGGATTAAGACTAGCCATTGAGTTTTTTTTTTTTTTTTTAACAAAAAAAGTCATAATTGATAATTCAAAACATGTTTGTAATTTTTTTTTTAATTTACCATTTTTTTAAAGAAAATTGATATGTTAAAAGGTATATATGTAATCAAATTACATACATTTTTTAAATGATTCATGAATTCTATCTATATTTATAATCTATCTATTTATAATATATATAAATAAAAGTATGAACGGGAGGAAAAATATTGGGATCGTAAAAAACACTCCCTGTATGCATCGACAAAAATATTATTAAAAATTTTAAATTTATTGGTTGAAAAATAATAGTAATTTAATTTTGATTTGTTATTGTCACGACCCGTTTCCATGGGCCAGACCGGCACTAGAGCCTAGGTAAGTTTAAGGCCCCGAGGTTCGTAGTAAGCCTAAACTATAAATTTCAACTGTATCAATATGAATTTCAAATTATCAGTCCATATTGACATACATAATAATAAATAAAAAACTACTAACGAGTACAAATGATATTGTTAAATACTAGTTAGTACATACTCAAATTACCTGTTTTGAGCTGCTAGTAATTATTTAAGCAGCGACATTGAAAGCTAAATGTTATAGAGTTAACCTTTTATAAAATTCTATCCCAACACTATAAAAAAAATAGTTTTTAACATTTTGAAAAAACTATTTAAAAAATTACTTGCCGAACGCAACTTTAATATAAAAATGTTAATGGGGAGAGGACAAAATATTAATCAAATTTCAAATAAGACGATCTAAATTCTACAGACAACCATAAATATTTTAAGACAACTGACAATAACAGATTAAAAAGAAAATGAACTAGAAATTCCAAATTCCAGTGAGAATTCTCACATGACACAACTATGATTATTTTGGTTGAAGTTGAGCATCTGTTCAATACCACCATGATTTGGATTGGCCTTAGCTCCGATCAGTTTTTGCTGAAGCATCGTTGAGCCATTAGTAGGATTCACCATCCACATTTGTCCAACTGGTTGCTGATTCACTTCATCCATTTCTTCTTCATTCATCTCTCCAATTTGAGCTGCATCAAAATAATTCATCCATCATCAGCACAGTTTTTCTATGAGAAAATTCAATTTATTTTATTATTATTGTTCAAAAAAACTTAATAGCATCAACAATTATATCTAAATTCATATTCCGCAATAGCTTTTGATCAGTTAGCTTTTTACGTTTTGACCAAGTCAAAACTCTCTATTAATTGTATTATTCAGTAACATAGTTTTTGTAATAGCTTCTAGATTGAGAAAGCTTTTTATAAAATATTATACACTTTAACATTTAGTTCAATTAATTTTTTTTTTGACAATCAAATCCGTTATTTTCAACTAATTAAACAAATAATATCATTTTTTATCATTTTAAATTAAATAATTATTTTCATCGAACATTTTTAATTTAACCGTTATATAAATAGCTACCAACTACAAGCTAATAACTAATAATTAACAGTTACTAAAACAATTAATATCGACAGAAAATACCCTAAATTGTCGTGACTCTCCAATACAATCTATCCTGAGCCTGGTATTGTCAAGTGAAAAAAACGTGAACCAAGAAATGTACAAGACTTCCATGCAACCTGGATATATAACACCTAACAGAACTTTTCTGGAGTTAAAGAAGGGTCGGCTCAACAAAGCAAAAAGTTTTTATCTTGGATACTATTTTGAGGAATTTATTGGATTTTGGATCAATTAGCAGACTGAAATCATTAATCCAAGTCAAATTGATTCAAATATGACAAAAATGACTGTAAGTACTGTTACAAGAAGCCAATCCATTTCTTTGTTGTTTTGTTACTAAACTGAGTTTAGCAATAGTGATTAGCTATTTAATCAACGGCTAGTTGATTTTATTTTTCATATTAATTAATTAACTTATTTATTTATTAACCCTTATTCTTTTTTTTTATTGGGTTAATTACAACATGCAATGCCTTAGCTTTCTAATTTTTTCTATTTCAGTATATGAATGAAAAAATATTTGCTACACATGTCTCGACTCTTAAAAGACTTCTACTTCTAACATATAAACATAAACTTCATTAAATATAGAAATGCATACCTGAATTTGAGTTCATAAACAACGTTTGTTCTGTATCAGATTGAGTCAAATTTGAATTCATCATCTGCATTTTCCAAGCATTTACCATCAGATGTTCTTGCATTTTTTGATGTTGCTGTGTTAAATGGAGTTGCCTCAGTCTATTCACTTCTGCTTTGTTCTCCTCAATCTCAGCTACAAAAATGGATTTTTTATCGTTATGCTTATTTATAAAAACATGTAATTTGGTTATCGAGATTAATAGAAAGTTAATCAGATATGATCTGTTTCGGTTTGTACAATTACCATCTTTGAGTATCTTGGTGGTTGCGCGAGCAGACATTTCTTGACTCAACCTTTTCTGCTCCATCTGTAGTAAGTGTTGCTGGTTTCTATACATCATCACTTGAGGATGGAGAACTGCTATTTTATTCTGAACATATATACAAAACGATTGGCTGCCATTTTCTTTTTTTTGTAAAATCTTCATATATATATATATATATAAGAGTTTGTATTTTTAGGTTTAATGGCAGAAAAGAAGAGACATAAAGATGGTAGTAGTACCTCTAAGGCCTTGGCTTTTCTTTCCATCTCAGTCACATAATGGAGCTTCTTCATTCTGGACTTCTGCGCAGAAACTCTATTTGAAATAATCCTGCATTGAAACAGAAATACACCCACGGCGGAACAAGAAAAAATAATTAGAGGGGACATTAGAGGGGCAATATAAAAAAAAATCACTATTTTATACCTAAAAAAGTAAAATTTTCTATATTTTATAAGATAAATTTAAAAAATAAAATAAAATTAGGAGGCGGTCGCCACCACTGGCTACCCCATAGTTCCGTTGTTAAACACACCATTAATGTTCAAATAGGCAATATTGAAAAAATCACCTTTTAATAAGTAAAATGTAAACTTTTTTATATTTTATAAAATAAAATTTAAAATTAGGGGCAACCACCACCGCTAGTCACCCTATAGCTCCACTGTAAACACACCGTTAATGCTCAAACATTAATATAAGAAACAAAATTCATCCTTTTGCTAAATTCACCGTTTAAGCTTTTTGGGGTCCATGTTCGGGTCGAGGTCGCGACCGAGTCGACCATGGACCCCGGCCTCCTTCTCATCAATGTTGGAAAGGTTACGATCACCACCAGAAGCAACAATATCATGGTTGGTCGAATTTCGGTCTGATTCAAGAGAGTCGATGGTGAATGATTTTAAAGGATTCTTAGTTCCACTAGTAGTAGAAGAGGAACTATTTTTCATGTAGTAGGGTTTCTTCCATACTTGAAATGAAGTAGGAGCTAACAAAGGGAGAGTTGATGGAGGCATCATTTGAAAAGGCTTCACGTCAATAAGCCTCTTTCGGTCTTCACTTCCATTGAAGCTCTCCATATTTCAAAACTTCACCTGCACAAGAGGGAAATCTAATGAAATGGCTAATTAAGGAAAAGAAAAACCTTGTTAAGGAAATCTACTTGATTAATATCTTCTCATTCTAACCTTTAAATTTAAGGATGCTAAAGTAAATTGTCTCAGATAAGGAAACTTGTCTGGCCCTAAATATTTATAAGGCAAAATACAGAAATAATTACCAAATATAATACCCACCAAAATTGCAATATCTAGAACAAGTGGTTTTTAAATTTGAAAATATTATATGATTTAGCCGTAAGATAGTATCACAGATTGTAGTTAGTTTATTTTTCTAGTCTGGTCAAAGACAGACCATCTATGTTGAAACTATTGTTTCGTATTAAATGAGAAAAGAATCCTCATTTATGGTATATGTTTTTCAAGAATTAAACTCTAATTAATAAGTTTATAAGTAAATTTACTTATCAATCGAGTTAATTTTTCAAGTTAATTTATTTTTAACTTTACTGAATCATAGAGTTGCCTAGCTATTTGTAATCTGTCACCCACTAATTCGAAAATATTATTCTCTCGATTCTAAAATTATAGTCTCGCTTTTTTTTTTTTAGGTGTCCCAAAATCTATTTATATATTTAGAACTGTTTTTCTTTTCACTTTTATATAATAATCTCATATAATCATTCGTACAAATAATTATATTAGTTGAATTTACCAGATAGTGGAAAAAATGTCTTAAGAAAATTAATTTTTAAATCTTGGTATACTATCTTTAAAGGAATTATTAATATACATCATTTAGGCGTTTTTAAGAATAGACACAGAAAAATAAGAAAAATTATAGTTAAAATAACTTAATTAACTGTTTTTAAACTGTGTGAAAAACATTTGCGACGATAATTTTGGAGCGAATGAAGTATAATTTAATAATTTATTAAGATTGACATATTATCATGTATATTTATTTTCCATTATTTTTTATTATAATTTAGCGCTAAGTTAGTATGACAACCAATTTTTGTATATATTACTAAGTTTATCTCTTCGATTTAGTAAAACAGATTTCTTTTACGTGTGGATACTATGAGATTTATAAATGAGAAAAATTTTATATTGAATAGAAATTTTGATTTTTCTATTATTTTTTATTATAATTTAGTGGTAAGATAGTATGACAACTAATTTTCGTATATGTTACTAAGTTTATCGCTTTTGATTTAGTAAAGCAGATCTCATTTATACGTGGATACTGTGAGATTTATAAATAAGAAAAATTTTATATTGAATAGGAGTTTTGACTTTTTCATTATTTTTTATTATTATTTAACGGTAAAATAGTATGACAACCAATTTTTTCATATGTTACTAAGTTTATCGCTTTTGATTTAGTAAAATAAATCTCTACGCGGATACTGTAAGATTTGTAAATAAAAAAAAATTTTATATTGAATTGGAATTTTGATTTTTCTATTATTTTTTTATTATAATTTAGCGTTAAGATAGTATTACAATCAATCAATTTTTATATATGTTACTAACTTTATCTCTTTGATTTAGTAGAAAATGTCTCTTTTATGTGGATACTATGAGATTTATAAATGAGAAATTTTGTATTTTTCTATTATTTTTCTATTATAATTAAGCGGTAAGATAGTATTACGACCAATTTTTTTATGTGTTACTAAGTTTATTTCTTTGATTTAGTAAAACAAATCTCTTTTATACGTGGATACGATGAGATTTATAAATGAGAAAAATTTTATATTGAATATAAATTTTGATTTCACTTCTTTATTCAGTTATAAGAACATGAAAAAATAAAATGGAAAATCACTAAGAAAACTAGTTAAAATAAAATTATATTTGGTATTAGAAAAAAAAACAAGGGCATTTTTGATTTTTTGATTATCTCATCTATTCTAATATCCCTACTAAGAATTCCCCATTCCCATTCTACCCTAGTAAGTAATGGAAATTGATATTCCATTCTTTATTTTAGTCCATAAAGTTAACACAACCAAGCTATTTACATATTTACCCTATCATAAATTCCCAAAAAAATATAGAAAGACATTAATGAAATTTCTTATTTATAGTTTTGGGTATTTTTTTGTCATTTCCAAATTTATATTTGTAAAATGATGAATGTTCATGTTTAGTATATATTTTTTCTTCCTTTTTTTGTCCGTAATTACCATTTTTATTTTTAAGCTTATCCTTAAAAAAATGGTAATAAAAACCTTCTCCGATATATGGGAAGAATTATAGCTGTTGCTGATGTTACTAATTTTAAATTACACGAGAAAGAAACCACATTTCTGAAACAGAATCGACAGTAACTTTGGAAGCTTAATCATTACATATTTACATTTTCACTAGCCAATCATTCAGACAAATCCTGCCACGTGGACAATAAGTCAAAATTTTCAAACTTTCTTCTACGTAAGAAGAAATTGCAATCATGTAATTTGCAGCAGTTACTCCATATATGATATAAAGGATTTGGTGAATGAAACCCACGTTGGAAACCCAGTGTTTATACTAATTTATAGAGATTAATATTTAATTTTTAGCGTTTTACGAAAATAAATGTTACTAAAATGACCGACAATTAATAAAACATCTTTATCGAACAGATCCTTAATTAACTTTCAGCAATTTTGCATTTTCTCGATAAGCAATCTAAGCTATATATCTTCTTATATTATCATTATTAATAGTTTAATTTTACGTTTAGTTAAATAGACTTCAATTATTATCCAATCGACAATCGAGCAATTAAAATTATAATCTATATATAATAATCATGTAAAGTTACTAATTGAATTAGTATTCCATGATTTAGTAATTCATGATCATGCTTGTAGGATTATTAATTGTAAGTACAAAAAAATTACAAGCTTATAAGTTATGTTTCTCAATTAAATGAACAATTATTATTGTATAAAATAACTTTTTTTTTTCTATAAATATGTCTATTTTCGGCTGAGGATATTTAGGTAAAGCTCTCGACGATCAAGGTTTTGAACTTTTAACAAATTCGTTTGAGAATGCAATCCAATTCTTACATGCCCTAATGTTAATATTGTATTTTAAACCAGGGGCACAGCTCCTTGGGGGTTGAAGGCCACCCGGCCACCCTAAGAAATCTTTGGAAAAAAATTATATTTTGATCCTTAAAAATATAGAAAAATTATATTTGACCTTTTAAAAAATTTTAGTTGGCTCTTCAGAATAATTGTTTTTGCTTCGCCCCTGCTTTATGAAATTATGGTGTAGAAGAAGAAACCAATATTATTTCATTTGTGATCACTTTCATACAGTTCCGTTGAAGTTAAACAAAAATAGAAGAAAGAAAAAGCACATAAAATAAGAAATAAGACAAAACAAGTATGCATAACAAACGACAAACAAAAGGTACTTGAAAGGATGATCAAACGAATCCCAATTGATAAATTGTTGACTGCCTCACTGGTTTAGGTTCAGGAGATTTATCAGTTTCTGCTGAGAAGAAATTGGATCCAAAGATTAATTAAAGCTGTCAAATACTTGCTAATTGACAACTCCCCGCTGGTTTTGTTTTGAAAAACTCTGGATATAGCTGCTGATTCACCGAATAGAATTGCTTCATTTTGTCTCTTTCATTCTTCAATTCCTCATATTGAGCTGCTTCAATAATTTATTTACATAATATTACTTAATTTACTATTAATGCATGGTAATATATATATATATATATATATATAGTATTGAAAAATATAAAAAAAGTACTGCCCATTTTTTGTATATGAATTTTAAATCTTTAACAATTAACGGTCTAGCGCCTTAATACTATTTTAAAAAATATTGCTCACCTCCCATTTAACGGTAAGATGTGCGATCACCATGGTGGGATCTAGTGTACTTTAACTATTAGACAAAACTATCTTGAGTGGTACATTAACACTATTAATTTGTGACGAAGTGTTATTAATACTGCGCATCTCCCATTTTAACGGTAAGATATGCAATCACCAGGGTGGAATCTAGTGTACTTTAACTACTAGACAAAATTATCCTAAGTAATACATTAACACTATTAATTTGTAACGAAATGTTATTAATACGTCAAATCCTTAATTGTGGCATTCACAATTAATCCAGTGTGTCATATTAACTAATATGAAATAACAGCATTAAGACAGTGAATCAGGTTTTTTTTTTTTTTTTTTTGAAAAATAAAAACTCAACAAAAAATGGAAAAAAATTTACCTACAGCAGACGGCATATGATCCATCTATATATCAAATCAATCACAAAAAGAATTTTGATTCAAACAAGGGTATTTTTTATTTGAAAAAAAAAAAGAATAAAACAGTAACAATTTTATAAAAAACTTTTTATGCTTTGGTTCAAACGAGTTCCGACCATTCACTAAACAAAAAGGATAAAATTATCTTTTTTGATTGGCTTGATATATGAGTAGAATATTCGACTATCTATACACCTGGTGTAGATATGTATTTTCCTAAAAAGTGATAATTTCATTAGACAATAATCAAGGGAACAAATTATCCACACGTATATGGTGCACCTACACACTAAACTAATCATAAACAATGCTTTGGTTCAGACAAGAGAATTTCATACCGGACGCTGCCAAAAAAATAGTAATATTTTTTAAAAAACATTTTATTAATTGATTTGGTGTATGATACCGACAATGCATCTATGATTAGTTGCTTGTAAAGAGGAATGAATATACATTCCATGTGGCAAGTATTTTTCTATATATTATATAAGAGAGGAAAGAGAGTGACCTTCTTTGAACATAAGTTCACTTGAAAATATTGAAATCCTTTGCTTCATAGAACTATTTTCTGCTCGTAGTAAAGAATTCTGCCGATCAATATACTTCATCCTAGGAGAGGCAATTGCCACTTCAGCCTGCATATATATATATATATATATATATTCTTTTCCAAATTAATGTTGTTAAAATAGATATATTTATATTTATATATACATAAATACAAAACTGTTTCTACTGTTGGCACAGAAAAATATCAGATGTTTACTTGGAGAGCTTTCACTTCTGTTTCTAGTTGCAGAATATAATGGAGTTGCTTCAGCCTATACTTCTGTGAATACTGTCTGCTTGCCATAACTCTAGGAGACAAAAACACATACATATATATAAAAGAAAACAACAAATAAAATTAAAAAGAAAAAAGAAAAAGAAGATTAAACTCACCTTCTGAGCTTCTTGGGATCCGTATTCCCAGAACTGTTTTGTTCAGTTTCAAAAGATGGGACTTCTCTGTCAAAGCCATGAGTATCATAGCGAGGTGGTTTTGATACACTAATTTTCTTGCAAAATCTCTCCATTAATATGTGATCACCTACAGAAACAAGAATATCAGTAGCACATAATTTCTGAATAATTTTCTTATTGTTTCTGTTCAGCTTACCTGCAAAAATGGAAGAAATAACGAACAGAGGAATGAATATGGAAGGCTCGAGCTTCACAATCTCCTTTTATAGATAATTACCTGAACAAACTCGTGCGTGCGCTGCGATAAGTATTGCAGGTAAGTAATGGGTGAAAATGAATAACGAGTGCTCTTGTTTTTAGTTCCATATACGCTTAAACCTGCCAAAACAATTGGAAGAAACTATATATGCATGTGTATCCTCCATGAGTCATCACTATAGTTCGGTTTTAAATCAGAATTAAACCAGTCAAACCAAAATCAAATCGACGTCGACCTTTTTTTTTTCAATAAAGTTTAAGATTTTTTTTAATACTATTATTTTTATTTTTATTATTTATTTATTCATGTTCCTTAATTAAAAAAATGATTTAATATCAAAACTAAACTCAAACCAACAATATCAAAATCGTTTGAAAGTGGTTGGGTTTCGATTTCACTCATCATTAAAATCAAAATAAATAGTATCGACCAAGTGTGGTCTGATTGGTATTTTCATATATGTGTAGAGTGAAAATAGGCATGACTATAGTTCGGTTTTAAATTAAAACCGAGTCAATTAAAATCGCACCGAATTTTAACTGAAACCATACGTACGGTTCGGTTTCAGTTCTTCAATTTTTAAAAATTGGATCAATGATTTTGCTAACCAATGATTCCGGATTCAAACAGAAATAAAATATTTTTTTTAGTGGGCAAATAAAATATTTCTAAAGAAACTACTAATATTATTTTTTTATTATAATTTTATAAAATAAATTTTAACACTTCTTATCAAATTTGTTTAGTCTATTTTAATGAGTACTATTTCTTATTATTAATAATATGAATAATAATAATATTATTATTTATTCAAGCTAAAAAGTTAAAAAACTTGAAAATATTTTCTAATTTCGATTTCAAACTGGATTAGAACCGAAATCCAAATTTTCAAAATCATTTTAAAAACTATCTAAAAGCGGCAAGATTCAAGTTCGACACTTTTTATAATCGAAACTGATAGTTTTAGAATTGTGATTATGCCTGGATGGGAGGTATCAAGATTAAGACCTCTCGACTATGAGAGTCTTCATTAATTTGGTAAATAATTGGAAGGATTATTTTTATTGTATAACCCAATATTCTATTTCTAAGAAGCAGACCCGGTGAAGATAGAAGTTCACTGAACCCAATATTCCTTTTTTTTTTATTGTTACTGGTTTAATTTGAACCGTAACTGTAACATCCTACTGAATCGAATCGTTGCATAGAGTCGAGTCGAGTTGGGCCGAACAAGAACCCGGTTCGAGCCATTTAAATCCAGAGTGGGGTAGAATGGGATGTAACTTAAATAAGTAAAAGAAGTGGACTTACTTGAATGAAACAAAAAGATCAAAGTATAAGGAGTAGGACTTACTTGCACTAGAATATAAAGTTTAGGTATTAAAATGTAACATATGGAAAATATAGGTACTATTTGGTAATTTTTAACACACAATCAAAGATAAATTTGGACTTCACGAGACTTCCATTTCAGTTTGCCTTCTTCATTTTCTTCATCTTCATCTTCAACGTCTTCTTCATCTTCATCTTCCTCTTCATCTCCTTTCATCTTTCTCTTCATCTCCTTCCTTTCTCCATCCATTTTCATGTGATTTAAACACTAACTTCAACCTAGAACTCTATCCAAGTAAGTAGCCCTTCTTGATTTTCATACTTTTGTGATATTTTAGATGATTTCTAAGAGTTATTATGTATAGGAGAGGGGAACTCAAAGTTGGAAGAAAAGGAAGCTAAGAAGAGGATTTAAAGCTCTTTTGGTTGAAGGTTTGATATCTCTTTTAGTTTTTCACATTTTCTTGCATGAAAACTTGTGTAGTGTGTTGATAATGAAAACATATATTGCTGAATGTTGAATTAGAGGTCTGTAAATGGTGATAAAGCATGGGATGAATTGAATGAATGAAGTAGATATTGATTTCATGCTGAACCCAGTTTGTTGGACCATTGACCAGTAACTTCACCCTGATTTTGACTCTGTTTAACGATGGAATTAGGAAGTGGTATAGAAGAGTTATTTGTTCCTCTATGTTTTATCTGTCCATGAGTTTTTGAATCACCTAATTTGGAGTTATAAATTGAGAGATATGACCAAAATAGTACAGACTGTGCAGGCTGGAAATCAACAGTCTGGACGAACTAGAAGTTGCTCATTTCGGTAAATATTTGCCTACCTTACCAACGTAATTAAGAGATGTGGTAGAAGACAAATTTGTAGCCTAATGTGTTAGCTAACCATAGAAGGCAGAATCACCTAAATTGGAGTTATATTGAGATCTGTGACCAAAATAGTATAACTTGTGCAGGCTGGAACCCAACAGCAGGGCAGACTGACAGTTGCTACTTGAGCTCAATGTTTGACTACCTTACCAACGTAATTAAGAGATGTGGTAGAAGACAAATTTGTAGCCTAATGTGTTAGCTAACCATAGAATGTAGAATCACCTAAATTGGAGTTATAAATTGAGAGATATGACCAAAATAGTATAAACTGGGCAGGCTGGAAACCAACAGCAGGGCAGACTGGCAGTTGCTACTTGAGCTCAATATGTGACTACCTTGCCAACGTAATTAAGAGATGTGATAGAAGAAAACTTTGTACCTTAAGATGTTAGCTAACCATAGAATTTAGAATAACCTAAATTGGACGTATACAGAAAGAGTTATGATAGGATTTGTGAAACATGTACAGGCTGTCTGGCAGATTTCAAGAACACATTAGAAATGATGTTGGAATGCATATGTAGATTCATTCACCCGAAAATTATTACTGCATTTTACCTTCTAAGTGAACTTAATTCAAACTAAGAATTTCCTTAATCTGAATGGTAAAATTTAGTTACATAAATATTAGTAAGAATTGCATCGCGGGTGCAATAGCTAGAGTATTTCCATGCAAGTTACTTTATACATTATCAATGGTATGCATTATTCCTCATTAGATATGTTCTAAATAATTCTTGTATTATCACAATACACATAATATGCTCCATTAAGGTTAGGCAGAAACCACGTAGATAAGACTATGTCGCGACATAGGATAGCAGATCTGCACCCCATACAGTTTGGTACTCCAGCTACAGGCTGTTGAGTGGATATGATTTATATACGGGCCATAACAGCCCAGCCATACAGTATTCATCCAGTTTCATACAGTTCATACAGTTTTTCTTATCACTTTGGTTTCACTATAACCTTATGGAGCCATGCAGTTATGTGATTTATTATTTATAAAGTATACGATGGTTAATAAAAGTTGCAAAATTTATACAGCATCATGAACAGCAGGTAAAATCATGAAAGTATAATGATATGTGTGCTTATATGTTTATTGTTTTGTTTCTTATTAAATTGAGATATCCACTGAGCATTATTTGCTCAGCGAGTTATTTATTTAACTCGTAGGTTTCGAGACTGGACCGTAGAGAATCAGCTTACAACTGCTGCAGTTCATCTGTGGAAGACTCAGTCTTCAGGGTAGCTACTCATTTGGATATTTTGATTCTGTCTATCCTTATCATGGCATGTACAGGGCACACAGTTGGGCCCATTTCATTTTGAAAATTAGTATCATGTCTTGTAAAAATATTAAGTACATATCTATATTTTCCTAATGTAAAAAGCAACAGCTTGACATCATAATCAGCATACAACATGATATTACATGAAAGGACATAGGTTCAACCAGATTGTAGCGTCTCAGCTCGGTTCATTTGAGTTAACGGGTGGACCGGGAAGGGATGTTACAGTAACAAATTACTCGAATCGATTTGTGGACTTATTAAATTCCCATCAGTTCTTGGGTCTTATTCAATTCTCATTAGTTCTCAGATGTTTTTTAAATTAGTGGTTAAATTATCCAAATTTGATTGAATCTTTTTGATTTTTGATTAAATTGATTAGATCCGACAATCTGATTTGATTTTCAAAACCATGGTATAACCATGATGTTGGACCTCCAATAGATAAAAAGAAATCAAAGTAAAGAGTTTTAAGAATGAACAAAAACCACCTATTTCAAAACCATGGTATTGTCCACTGAAGAATTTAAATTACACATCTATAGTCTATCAACCTATGTCTATAATTTATAACATATTTAAAAGTATGAATGGAGAGGGAGAACAATAGGGTTTCAAAAATGCCCCTACTAAGTTTAAGGATTAACAAATGTATTATTAAAGATTTTAATTTTATTTGTTGAAAATAAATGTAATTTAATTTTGATTGGTCAAATTAATTTTCTAATTAAAATTTAAATTATATTGAATAAAAATAAGCAATTATATTATATACTATATAAGATATATATTAAATGTGGTAAGAATATAATATTTTTAAAAATTTTAATTTTATAGGTTGAAAAATAAAGATAATTTAATTTTGATGGTTACATAATTTTTATTTAAATATAAATTCTATCAAATAAACAAAGAAATTATATATATATATATATATATATACACTAAATATGATATAAATTAAATATGGTAAGAATATAATATTTTTAAGGATTTTAATTTTATTAGTTCCAAAAATAAAATTAATTTGATTTTGATTGGTTATATTATATTATATAAGGTACATATTAAATATAATAAGAATGTAGTATGTTTAATTATTATTTTTAATAAATTCTTAATTGAATTGGTTATTATTATCAATGTTTTCTATAAATAAATTATTCTATAAAAATAAATAAAAGATATTTTAAATTTGATAAGAATAGAAAAATACAATTTGATTATTATTAATATTTAATTTGAAAAACTAATTTAAAAAAAAAAGAAATTTTAAACTATGAGAGTTTGCTATAATTATAAAGTTTAAACATTAAAAAGAAAAACATTAATTAAAAAGAAACAATAAAAAATAATAAAATGAAAAATATCATATATGGTTTGAGCTTTAATATATAATTAATAATTATAAAATCTAATATGAAATTTTTATGAAGAATCTTGTGTAAAATTCCAATTTAGAACATAAAATAAAGGTGCAAGAAGCACATGTTAAGGAATTAAATAAATGAAGGACATCTACAATGGTCTAATCATGTTATACATAGATTTTTAGGTGCTTTAATTTGTAAATATAATATGTTAATGATTGAAATTGTTAAACGAGGAAGAGATAAACCTGTAAGTATATGGAGAGAAATTATTTTGAAAGATTCGCTGTATTTGGATATTAATAAGAAATATATTACTATGATAGAGTAAAATAGAAATAAATAATTCACATAGCGGATTTCGATTGTTAAAACAAAATTTTAATAATAAAATTTTGATATTTTGATCAATCCTGTTTAATTTCTCTAGATAAAAAAAATGTACCACTAAAAAAATTTCTTAACTTTGGACAACCCTATTTAAAATTTTATAATGGCAACTTATTTATTTCATATCTTATAAGCATAAATGGTACATTTATATATGGTAATATGGAAGACAGCTCGACCTTTTCTATATTCCTTATAAAGATTTATGATATTTTTATAATCCTTTGTAATTAAAAATATTTTACATTGGTGCGTGAGTATGATAAAAGGATAATAATTATTTTTTCGTAATTTATATCATTTTATTACAATATTCTAAGAATTGGACTGGCCATTGAACTTGTGAAGACATGGAGCTTATTGAACGGAAAAGTTTAACCGAATTCAATACGGCTCAATCGAATTTTTATATATAATATATTTAAATATATATTTTTAAATTCAATAAATTAAAATATAAAAATTTCAAATACGAAATAATTTTTATAAAAAGATAAAAAATTATATGTAATACTCCTTTTAATTTATATAAATATATATAAATATAGTGCTCAATTTAATAAAAAAATTAACTAATTATAATAATAAATAAACAAATTTTAATTTGTATATATATATATATATATATGTGTGTGTGTGTGTGTGTCAGCCGCCTTTGTTGAAAACAAAAGAAAAAAATATAAAAAAAATTGGTTGTGCTCAATCCCACAATCTCCCCAATCCCACATCTGGAGATTGAGTTTTGAGGGTGTTTGGCTATAAAAGGAAGCTAATGTTTAGGTTTCTATACACACCAAAAACACTTGAATGTGTTTTATATTAGAGATTTAGAGCAAGTCTCTTGGAGTCCCTTGGAGTATAAAATATTTGGCGTGTTTTTTGAGGGTGTCGGATAGAAAAATATTTTGTAATTGTGGTTGTAACAATTTGCCGCATAGTGAATATTTTTCTTGATTGTCGTTTGGCAACGGCCGTGGTTTTTCTCCACTTGGGGAGTTTTCCACGTTAAATTATCATGTTATTTATTCTCTTTAATTTCTCAGTCATTATTTTATTTTCTCATTTGTTCCTGCTTGAAGCCGGTCCGAAGGGTGGGAAAATAGCAATTTTCCCAACAAGTGGTATCAGAGCCTAGTTGTTAGGCGAAGCTTTTAGTATTAAAATAATTTCTTGTAATTATAAGTATGCACTGTGGTTGCGGCTTAGTCTGATCTTCCACATCAGAAATACTGTTGTTAGAAATTATTTTATTTTAAAAGCAGGTGGAGTTTTGCTTTGGTGTGCTTGAGCACCGGTGGTGAATGTCCTGACGATAATTATTGAAGTTATTCTGATACGAAAGTTCTAATAATATACCGTGCACGTAACTTCTGTCTAGAAGGCCGAATTTTAAGTGGGACCACTTGTGACTCCTCCATCCAACTGAGATTTTACGTGGAATGGTAATATTGTCTAGGAGATCATTGTGATCTTTCCTGGGTATTACCGAATTGGTTTACTTCACTAATTATTGGGTTCACTGTTATAAGCACAAGTAAGCATGTCGGCTATGAGATGTGAGATTGAGAAATTTGACGGGAGAATGAATTTTGCACTGTGGCAAGTGCAAGTCAAAGACGTGTTGATTCAATCTGGACTGCATAAGGTTTTGAAGGGTAAACCAGACAGCGGAAAGAATTCAGGAAAAGACAGTAGCAGTAGAGACTCAGAAAAATCCAAGATTAGCGATGAAGAATGGGAAGAGCTGGATATCAAAGCGGCAAGTCAAATTCGCATGTGTCTAGCAAAAAATGTTCTTATTAATGTGCTTGGATTGTCCACGACAAAGGAGTCGTGGGAGAAACTGGAAGAATTGTACCAGGGAAAAAATATATCCAACATGTTATATTTGAAGGAACAATTTCATACGTTGAAAATGGTGGAAGGTACAAAGCTGTCAGATCACCCGAGTGTTCTTAACGGCATCGTCTCTGAATTAGAAACTCTTGGAGTGCAAACCGAAGATGAAGATAAAGCTCTCCGACTCATCCTGTCACTTCCTTCGACATATGAGCATATGAAACCTGTTCTGAAATATGGTAATAAGGAAGTGGTGTATGCGGATGTGGTTAGTAAGCTCCTTACTGAGGAGAGAAGACTGAATGAAATGAAAAATAAATCATATGAGGATTCATCTTTATTTGTCGGTACCAAGAAAAAGAATAAAAGCTCCGGAAAGAGGAAGGTTGTCTGCTGGGTTTGTGGTCAAATTGGACACGTGAGGAAGGATTGCCCGAACGGTGGAGCTGATTCGGCTAGAAGCTCTAACGTTGTTGCTGCCAATGTGATCTTCTGTGGCGAAGGAGATGATATGATCTCTCTGTAATTGAGAGATGTGTGTCTTCATGGCATGATTGCTACCCGTTGAGATGCCATAGAAGATGATGGATTATTGGTAGCTGGTCCACGGAAATGTGCACGGCATTGGTTGACAGTTGATGCAAAGTGTGTGGTGGAAAAAAATATGTCGATGGCTAATGAACTCTCAGAAAAGTCAACAGGAGGGTTGCACCATAAACTATTAGCGGGATCCGACATGGCCGATGGAAAATTCTTGGAGTCGGTAAAGTGGTTCCAAGTGGCGATACTCTTTTATGGTGGAGTATGATAATTCTTAACGATAAGAATTATGATTGTCGGTAGCGGACAATGTTGTGTTTTTTTTTTTTTAAATTTTATTTTCAAGGTGGAGATTGTTAGCCGCCTTTGTTGAAAACAAAAGAAAAAAATATAAAAAAAATTGGTTGTGCTCAATCCCACATCCGGAGATTGAGTTTTGAGGGTGTTTGAATTGGCTATAAAAGGAAGCCAATGTTTAAGTTTCTATACACACCAAAACACACCAAAAACACTTGAACGTGTTTTATATTAGGAATTTAGAGCAAGTCTCTTAGAGTATAAAATATTTGGGGTGTTTTTTGAGGGTGTTGGGTAGAAAAATATTTTGTAATTATGGTTGCAACAATTTGCCGCATAGTGAATATTTTTCTTGATTGTTGTTTGGCAACGGCTGTGGTTTTTCTCCACTTGGGGAGTTTTCCATATTAAATTATTGTGTTATTTATTCTCTTTAATTTCTCAGTCATTATTTTATTTTTTCATTTGTTCCTGCTTGAAGCCGGTCCGAAGGGCGGGAAAATAACAATTTTCCCAACAATATATATATATATATATATATATATATATATATATATATTTTTTTTTAATTGTAATTATGTGACAAAAAATATGCGCACATTTATACAAATGAAATATTGAATGGAATTTGATTTCCTCCTTCCTCAATGCTAAAATAAAAATTATGTACAATTTAATTAATATATTCATATAAAAATATAAAATTAATGGACTAAAAATATAAAATTTTTCAATGTATCATAAAGAATATTGTATTGACCTATAATATTTGTTATTATAGATATTAAAAAAAAAAAAATCATAAAATGTATTCAGGTAACCCGCCAACCCGACCCGAGAAATTGCACCTCCAAGTCTCCAACTCCAAGTGGCATTGTACACCGTACAGAGGCAAAAACCTCTCAACTCGACTTCCCTCCTTTTATTTTAGAACAGCGAGTGCTTCTTGACTCAAAATTCTAACCAAAAACTCATCAAACCCTAACATTTCATGGCGACCGTCGGCGAAAGCTCTTCGACTCCACCCAAATTCATCGACGAGAAGCCGGTTGTTGTTAGGGTTAAGCGTAAGGCTAACCAGTCACGACTCGACGCTTTCTGTGAGTTGAAGTAATTTTTTTTCTTCTCTTTTTGCTTATCTCCGCTTCACTGCTTAAATTTTGTTTCGTTCTGATTTATTGTAGGGTTGGAAATCAATGAGAGGCCATCGAAGCGACCGCTGTTGGATTTCGAGAAGCTGTCAATTGGCGGTGAATCATCATCAAGTCCTACAAAAGGTATTCAACTTTTGCTTTTCCGATATTTTTCAAATTTCTGGCTGTAATTTTGGTCGTTGCCTTCATCTACTAAGAAGAATTGTTCTTCATCTTTCGCAGTCGAGGAGTTGAGGACCAAGAAGGTTTTTGTACAGCACATTGAGACAGTTAACCACTCCAAGGCCACTATTGATGTATTGCAATCATTCGTGGTATATATGTGAATGTGAATGCTTTTGTTTGAATATTTCCTTTTAGTCATCTGCTCAAGAGTGCATATTTTTTCTGCTTATATTCAAGTTTTTGGATTATGAATAGGTTGTCTGTTTCAATTGCAATGCTTTTAATTTCTGTTTTGTTGTACTTTTCCTCAATTGATTTAATCTTTCTTTTATAGCCCAGTTCAGGTGATGTAGTAGAAGGTATAGCGAAAAATCGAGAACAAAAACAGACCTTTAGAAATGACAGTGTAAGTTTTCGCTCTCTCTTTCAATTTTAAATAACTTAACCAAACTTCCTCTTATAGTTGTTCAAAGTCTCTATCACTCAACTGTATTTAACACTCAGCATTTCCTATATGATGCCTACAGAAACAAGAGCAGCTTTTGTCAAAGGCTAGAAAAAATCAAGAGGTATATATACCGGAAATTTATTTTACTGTTGAGCCTGAATTATGGTGTATTTCATTTGCATTGACCTGTAATGACTTCATTCATTTGTGAATATTGGATATTATGCTAATCATAGAGTTTTTCTTCTAAGATTTTATTAAATTTATGGGTGTATTTTCACTTTGAAGTTGTTCTTGAGTGATAATTTTTGGTTTTCCATTGTTGATACACTCGTCGTTGTATTTCTGTTCTTTTGATAATAATCATTCTTGGGCAGGTTTAGCTGTCAGCATGTGAGTCTTACAAAGCCATGTGAATTGATCACATGTGTCATTTAATATCTTCCATAATAAGGATATTATCAGTTAGCTACTTGGTATTCTCATTGTGATAGAGAAGTGAACGTTGTAAATAATTTAACCCAACAATCAACTAATGGAGAAGAATGGATGAGTAGAACTAGGAGAGAATATACTTGTATTACTGGTGAATCTGAAAATTATAGTCAATAAGGAAGGAAGGAACAAAAGAACTAATGACAAGGAAATAAGAGATAGCTGGCTGATAAATCAACCCCCAGGCTAAAGCCCGTGCAGAACAATTCTGCCCAAAAAGATACTCATTACAAAAGATACCTCTCTCTCCAAAAGAAGCTCTATAAATACTGACTAAAGCAAACTAACTGTGTGACGTGTCTCTCCCCTTTCTTGATCGCCAAACTTGCTCCTCTCATTGGCTTTGCTTATAACCAGATAAGGCCTTGGGCTTGGAGTCTCATTCCTAACACAGTGATTATCTTAATACAAGGACCGCAATATCTTTTGTTTTATATATGATGCATTACATACTGAACCATTGAATTGTTGCTTTGGGCACATCCTTTTTTTTTTGTTGATATTTTATGGTTTAGAATGCTTCTGATGTGCAACCAGGTTTCCAAGGGTGTAAAGTATAATCTGATATATCAATGTGAAATTTCAAACCTTTTCTGTTGTTAAGTTTGTCACCTTTTAGATTGGGGTATGATTCTTTTACTCATCTTCAGAACTTCCAGGGATGTAATTATTCCAAGGCACAGCGTGATCAATATAGATGTCCCTGTAAGTCAAAAGGAAGGCTATGCTCAGTTAAGCTAAGCTTGAATATTATTTGGTTTATGATTCTTATATATGACATGTTGAGGAACCAGCCAATGAAAGCTTTTATGGTGGACGATCCCGAAACAATTTCTGAGATTTGAATTTAGGTTGAATGCAGAAGGAGAGTTTGAGGTTAGAAGATTGAATTGGAGCTTGCTAGACAGCTAGAGTGAGAAAACAAAAGAAATTGGAGATTGTTGAGGCTGTGAACAGTACATGAGGTACTTTAGCTGCTGAGGGAAGGTAGCAGCAGGAGATGAGGGGGAGAAAGAAAAGAGAGAAAAGCAGATGTGAAGCGTTCCAAATCAAATAATCTTAATCTCATTGTGAAAAAACTGAAGAAAATAACTAGGTTACAAGGTACTTACAAAGATTTTAATGATTAATCCTACTGCTAGGATTAGAAATTGTGAACTAGGAAGATTAAAACCAATACTAATAGGAAAGGAAGCAAATAAGTCTCTAAATGTTCCTGATGACAATAACCACTCCTAAATAGTATTAAATATTTGACTTCCTAATTGTAAAGCTTACAAGAGAAATATGAACTTCATATTTGAGGATTAAATTAGAAAAAATCCATCCATCTCTTTTTCCCTAGCTGCATCAAATTCATTATGGAATTCGGTAGTTATTTTGTTAATAGCAGAGACCATTGACATCAACTATATGAGTTCCATTTCCATGCTCAAAATGGTAAGTTTTCAATGAAGTGAGCCAAGCCACTTCAATTTTATTTTTAGCTGGTTATATGTATAAGCTTGAAGAGATCGTCTCTCAAGCAGTATAGCTGTCCATCCAATTCTGGACTCACTGATCTAGATTTGAGCACCAAAAGAAATTTTGTGTGGTTTGATAGGCATGTCGGTCGCTTATAGCTACTTGTATCATAATCAGGCCTTTTTTAAGATGGTTTTTGAGATGAATATTGTATCAGTTTCATTTTGAAAGCAATTCTAAGCAACCTAATACTTTAGTTTGAGTCCTGGTTTTATCTCAAAATGTATATTTGGAGTGGGTAGGTATCTAGTTTATGATCCTTGGCGTGCTCAAATCGATGTCTGCATTACACCTATTCCATACAGCCTTGTTTCACATGGTTCCCCCTTTCTACTAGATATTGGCTCAAAATGCTCGTTTTCAACAAATATGGCGGAGCCGCAGGAGAAACAAAGAGGAATCACATGATAAAAAATTACATGACATGTGCCACTTCTATGATGTTGTTCGCATTGATGCGGAGATGGAAGAAGAGGAGTAAGTTCTGTCATTGTGGTACTCAGTTTGTCTTTTGTATGTTCAAAATTTGTTGAATCTTGAGGATTCAATTGCAGAGTTATGTCTTTGGAAGATCAGAGGATTCTTGCTAGCTATCTGCCTTTACTTAGAGAGTTTATTCCCAGTGCTGCAGCACAGGTTGAATCTGATGTACATGATTACATGTCCAAGCAAGGTAATACTTCTTCGTTGATTTGCATTGAAGAATATTATTTGATGTGTAGCTTTTAGAATTCAGGAATAATGTGAATTTTGGTTTTTATAATTATTTATATCATATGCAATGCCATACATGTACCTGCTCATTCAGTGATAGCATTTTTGAAAGTTTAGGAAGAGGGAAAGGTATTACTTCCTGGGACATGTTTTTCACTTTTGTAATCACTGCACCGAGCAATTATCAATTAAGTTAGCCCTTTCTCTAATAGTTGGTTTTGGATATTGGTCATGTAACATTTCTTGATGGACTCTTGTTTATCACATGTTATCTGCAGATGATTATGTGTATGACTATTATACTGTGAGGGATGACATGGATATAGATGATAAAGATTCTTTGAGCCCATTTCCACTGTGAGTATCACATGTCTCGTATATGTTTAGTTGACCTCTTGCATTTTTATTGCCATTTCGTAATTGGAAGGGATTACGTTGTCAGGGTACGGGTGGAGGATGAAGAATTCTATGATGGGCCAGATGATGAATCTGACTATGATAGCGATGATTCAAATGGTATGGTCAATTCTGGTCCTAGTTCAGTGCCTGAAGTCAATTAACTCCTCTTTCATGCTGATTCTTCTTTCCTTTAATGGTTCTCAGCTGAGGATCATCCACGAAATGATTATCCTGATGAAACATCTCTAGAGGAAGATGAAGATGAAGAGAAGAGTGAAGCATCTACTGCAGAATCAGAAGAACATGGTGATTCTACCACTGGATCTTCAGAATTTGAGGAATTGAGGCGTCGCTTGTCCAAAGATGCGGTTATATTTGAGGATGGGAATTATGATGATGACGATGCTTTTGACTATGAGGGCGATGATGTTAAATCCAACTACGATGATGAAGATTGGAGATGATATTTGTAGTAAGTATGTTTTAGACTCGCTACCTCTTCTATCTCTCTCTCTATGATAAATTTCTCTTCAGTTGTAAGTCTTGTGCTAGCTGAACAGGTTCCTGCATGTCTGTGGCTAGTTTTCTTTGTCATCACTTTAGTTTGTAGGTAACACCTTTTCAATCAACGTTGGAAGGATTCTGCAGAAGCCTTTTCGGTTGACCATGTATGCAAATTGCCATGCTTGTTTATAAATTTTAACAGAATGACTAATTGCTAATTGACCTTGTTTCTTTGTGTTGTCTCAAATGTGCAGGGTGATACTGTTTTTTTGTTCTTTTTTGTTGTTATATTTTGATATAATTAATTACTTTGTCTTTTTATTTTTAAAAAAATTACACTATTTTATCCATGTCGTTTGGATCCATCAATGGCTTAAGTCTGGATCCATTAACGGCTTAAATCTCAAATAATGGATGGAATGATAATTTCGTTTAAACGAGATAATTAACAAAGATATAATAGTGTAATTTTTAAAATGTAAGGACAACGTAGTTAATTATGTTAAACTGTTGGGATAAAATCGTATCTTTTCCTCATCCAAATATTGAATTTCTTGTGGTAATAGGTGTAATTTACTTTGGGTTTTGTAATATTTTCTATAGTGTTCAAGGTGAATCTCTTCTTGTTTGGTGTGGTGGTTTTTGTTTTTGTTTTTCAAATTGTCAAAAGAAAAGTTTATTATAAAAATGAATTTGTTTCATCATTTCTTATTAGACAACTATTCATAGTTAAAGTTTAATTTTTGAAGTACCATTTTTACTCACAGTGAATAACAGAAAGTGGACACTTAAAAAACTTAAAACCTATATTTTATCAGCTAGAATTTATTTCAAAAATAGTTTTATTAGTCGTCTCAAATTCATTTATACCCACTCCAATTGCATATCCAAATGTATTGGACTGCTTTCATCGTAGTCGGAAGTTAGTGCCATTGGTAGCTATTAATTTTAGAGCATTTGGTAACTCATTTGTTGAAATTGTATTTGACATATAAATAACCATTAAGAACATTTGATAATTTTAATTTTAATAACAATTTACATGATATTCCTTATTTAATTTTATAAATTTTAATAATCACTCTTCCTTTTAATTATCTTCTTTTGTTTTTAATCATTTATTCACTTTAATAAACTCATATATGTTTTTCTCATAACAAATGTGTCTTTTTTGTTTGTTTTTGTTATTATTGTTTTGTCTTCGTATTTGAAGTTTTTTTATCTTTTATTTGTGAGGGCTTATTACTAAATAAAAATATGATATTTGATTTTATTTGGTTGTAAATTTTAGATATTGATTTACAGGTGTGGATCTTTAATTGATAGAGTTTGGTGGTGCGGCTTGTTCTTCTATTGATGCATAATGGTGAAACCTCATTTGTGTTCGTCATATGTTGCAAATTCTTGGAAAAACAACCTAGGTATAGAAGATCCAGAGAAGTTATTATTTTGGCGTTCAAATCAATTAATAGACTAGTTGTTGCTATGAAGATTTATATATTTTGTTAAATCAATTCAAAACGGAAAGATATAATATTGTACTTTTTTAGTTTTAGTTTTATTATTCAAAATGATATGAATTTCTTTATTTCGTTAAAAGATCAGCAAACTCTATTACCTAGTAATAGTAAAATTCTATATCTGGTCTATATGAATATTTGTAATTCTCTGTATTATTATTAATGAGTCACATTTTTTTTTAAAAAAAAAATGATAGATAAGTTTTCATAAAGAATTGGAGGGAATTTGTTGTGGAGTAGGAAAACATTGGTCTCATGCATATATTATAAATGTCTGGTAAGAAGTCTCTGTAGATATATATATATATATATATATATTTTTTTTTTTTCTTGTAAAAAAATAGCTGGACTTGTACTCAAACACTATTATATAATATAGTACTGGGAAGCATTAATTCTGCATCTCTCTATCTATATTTCTCCACTAAATATATTATATTGTATTTTTTAAGTTTTAGTTTCATTATTCAAAATGATATGAATTTCTTTATTTCGCTAAAAGATCAGTAAACTCTATTATCTAGTAATAGTAAAATTTTATATCTGGTCTATATGAATATTCGTAATTCTCTGTATTATTATTAATGAGTCACATTTAAAAAAAAATTATAGATAAGTTTTAATAAAGAATTGGAGGGAATTTGTTGTGGAGTAGGAAAACATTGGTTTCATGTATATATTATAAATGTCTGGTAAGAAGTCTCTGTAGATATATATAATTTTTTTCTTGTAAAAAAATATCTGGACTTGTTCTCAAACACTATCATAAAATACAGTAGTGGGAAGCATTAATTTTGCATCTCTCTATCTATATTTCTCCACTAAAAACCATACATCATCTGAACACGCGCTTTCTTACAGTCGCAGAACAGGCGGCAACCATAGAACCGTATAACAGTGCAAGTTGATTTTTCATCTTCTATTATAGAATAGGTTTAAAAAAACATAACATTCGTAAGCACAATAAATAATTATAAATAAACAACGGTTGGTTGAATCGGAGTAACTAGACCGCCGACGAAAATTTTACCTACAAGCGCAAAGCTTGAAGTTGTTACTTTTACAAGATATTAGTTGAATACCCCTTGGTGCTAAATTTACATGCAAGATCATGAGATTCAGTGATGGAGCCATGATTGAAGACAAAGCAGCCGAAAAGATTCTTTCAAAACTCAGGAGGGGTTAAATTAAAAAAAAGTACACTATTTTAAGAGATGAAATTGAAAATTTTTAGAAATTTAGAGGTGAATTTTTGAGAAAAATTTTTGCTGAGGAGACGGGTCACCCCTGGCCTCTCCCTCCCTCTATCCGTGGAGATTCAAAGGTTTCCGTGGAGATTCAAAGGTTAGCGGTCGTTAGTATTGAGAGGTTTAAAACTTGGAGTATGACGAGAGAGTTAACTCAAAATTTTACACTCTTGCACGATATAATTATATGAATAAAATATAAAAGTAGATGTACTAATTTATCCGACCTATTGTTCTATCTGTGCTAACAGTTGATATATTATCTATAAACTATTGTCATTTAAGGTTGCTTTACATTAAAAAATCTGCTCAAGTAGCTACTTACTTGCTTACACCCATATCCAAAAAGCTAGAAATTCGCGGTAAGCCTTCCAAGTCATGATTTGTTTCTCACCTACAGCCCCATGTCAAAATCTATTAACAATATTATTTGAAAATCTTGGAAACTGGGCCCTTTTAGTATTATGATCACTTCTTGATAGTGGATGGATAAGAACAAATGCTTTCTCTATATAAGTCAACTCATTCCCAAGATTTAGTTTCACACTGCCTTTTCAATTATTATAGACTGGTTCTATTTTCATTGATTGCCCCTTCTTTTACCTTCTTCTTCCATGGAAGCCTACCATAAGAGTAACAGTATTCCTTTTTCTCTTGAAAAGAAAGAGGTTGTTCTTGTTAAACCAGATAAACCTACCCCTTTTGAAATTCCTTTTTCTCTTGAAAAAAAAGAGGTTGTTCTTGTTAAACCAGACAAACCTACCCCTTTTGAGGTTCTTTCTTTTTCTACTATTGATAATGACCAAAATATTGAAATTCTGTGTCAAAGCATTTATGTGTATAAAGCAAAACCTAGTTTTGTGTCTAATGGTAATTTAAATGGCCATGATCTTGCATCAAAATTTAATTTTCAGGGAAATTCTGACCCCGCAAGTGTGATTAAAGAAGCTATTTCTAAGGTTTTAGTGCATTACCATCCTTTGGCTGGGAAGCTTAAGAGGGGAAGTAATGGAAGACTTGTTATGACTTGCAATGGAGATGGTGTTCCATTTTTAGAAGCAAATGTCAATATTCAACTTTCTTCTCTTAATTATTTTGATGGTATTGATGTTGAAATTGCAAAAAGGTTTGTTTTTGATTTTCCATCGGAGAATGATTTTGGCTATCACCCTCTAGTATTTCAAGTGACTAAATTTTCTTGTGGGGGTTTTACGATTGGAATAGGCTTATCACACTCAGTCTGTGATGGGTTTGGTGCAGCTCAGTTCTTTACTGCCATGGCTGAACTTGCAAGTGGAAAAACTGAGCCTACAGTTAAACCAGTATGGGAAAGGGAAAGATTGGTAGGTAAACCTAATAAAGAGCCTCTCCAATTCCTAATAGACAAGTCTCATTTAGCAAAATCACCATATTTACCAACTACTGACATTTTGCATGAATGCTTTAATGTGAATAGTGAAAGTATAAGAAAACTGAAAATTAACCTAAAGAAGGAATATACTAGGAATAATAATAACGAAGAAGAAACACTGAAAGAAAGTTTCACTACGCTTGAAGTTCTTGGTGCTTATATTTGGAGAGCAAGATTCAGAGCTTTTATGTTTAACCCAAATGAGAAAACTATGTTATCCTTAACTATGGGAATAAGGCATCTTTTACATAATCCACCTTTACCTAGTGGATATTATGGGAATGCTATTGCTCCTTCACATGTAGAATTAATGGGTAGGGACCTAAATGAAGGGCCACTTTCTAGGGTTGTGAAACTTATAAAAGAAAGCAAGAAAATAGCTTCTAATGAAAATTACATTTGGAGTCATATAAAGACAATGGAGAAGATTGTAGAGCTAAATATAAAGATTGAAGGTGGTATTGGATCAACTATGGTTTTGACAGATTGGAGACAATTGGGTTTACTGGAAGAAATTGATTTTGGTTGGAAAGGTGCAGTGAATATAATTCCAGTGCCTTGGAATATGTTTGGTTATGTGGCTTTGTGTATTTTCTTGCCACCTTGTAATTTGGATCCTTCCATGAAAGGTGGGGTTAGAGTTCTTGTTTCTCTCCCAAGAGCTGCCATGCCTAGGTTCAAGGAAGAGATGGATGCTCTCTTGAAGGTCGGAGATGAAACTGATGATCATTTTCCCTAATATACATATATTGGTGACAAAAAAAAGGTTCTGTTTCCTGTTATTTGTATCTGTTCATCAAATGTCATATATTTTGAATTAAGTTACAAATGCATGCTTTATATTATTTTATTTCATCTTTCAGTGGCAACTTGAATAAAATTAAGAGTGTATGTCTTTGTTATATATTTTTTTTATTTTACTTTAAATGGTCAATTCTTGATCATGACCCAGTGTTTTCTAATATTATTAGCGTATAGTTGATTTAACATAGTTATTAGTTGATAAATGTTGATTGTTTGTTATTTTTATAGATTTGGTATAATCCAAACCTAATATATATACAAATCCGCTAAAAGCTAAGAACAAGCTCTAATGCACAAAAAAATAATCTTTTTTTTTTTTTTAACTGGTAAGAGAATAAACGAGACTAAATAACAAAACTGACTATATAAGATGAGATAAATTTTCACTTTAAATAACTAATTAATAAACCTACAGGTTGTAGCTCAGTTGCCAATGTAGGTTGAGCATGTGGGAAAAACTCTCGGGTCGATCCCCACTAAAGGCACCTATAGGAGAAGTGATGAGTCTTAACTGTGATTAAGCAACGAGCTGAATTAGACTACCTCCGATAATAGGATCCAGATATCAGTGATTTAAAAAATACTAATAAATTAATAAAAATTTTCAGTGGTTTGGAGAGATTCAAATCAGTAATACCAGCAAAGCCTTTAATCATTTCACATTAGACTTGATTTTGATTCTTAAAGTTGAAATTTCTGAAATTTGAACCTTTTGATTTTGTATCAAAACATATATATATATATATATATATATATATATATATATATAGACTGAGAACGGATTTCTTAACTGATGACAAATATTTAATTAGTGTTATACCTTAAGATGATCATCTCATGTTATTGAGATTTCTTTCCTCAATTATAGTTACACTAAAAGTCCAACAATAGCATTACAAATATTCTTGTCGTGCGAATATCAACAAGTTTGAGTGTATTTATAAGAGTATTTATATAAACTGTTACATGTTCCAAGATTCTTCTATGTCCTCTTGTCTTAGAATTCGTATTCTACCATTCTTACATTACAAGTATAACATTTCAGACAAAAAAAAAAAAAAAAAAAAAAAAAAATCCACATGGAAAAGCGGCTGCCAGGACTATCAAATTATAAATTTTATTACAATTGCAGTGTGACAAATGCGTTTGACAAGGCATCAATTAAATAATAAGACATTATACTTAAAAAGGATAAAAATATTTTTTTTTAATTTGCAATTTCATTTTTATTTGCAATTAAGGATGCTATGTTATAAAAAGTCAAAATTAGAATAAAATTGATAGAAAAATCAAAATAGAGTAAAATTGGAAAATACAGTATATTCTATACACTAGGCCTCTCATCTTAAGCATTTGATTCTCAAACACCAACTCATCTGTATAAAATAATAATTTCAATTAATTAGTATATATCAAACAGAATAAGAACTAACATTATTCGTTACTTAATTTTGTCTGAAAGTATGAATTTGTCCTGCGTTAAGACGATCACCTCACCAGTAAACAGAGGGAAAAGCCGATATGCCATTACTCTATTTTATGAGCTCCAAAAGACAGGGCTCAAATGCACAGAATTCATTCTCTCCCCATTCCTAAGAGCCTGTGGCAAACTTGCTGCTTTGGAGGAAGGAAAACAGGCTCACTGCTTGCTGCTTAAACACGGGTTCAATAGAGGTGTGATTTTAATGACTTCCCTTCTTGATATGTACTCGAAATGCAATGATATTAGACACGCTTATAATGTGTTTGTTGAAATGCCTGAAAGAGATGTTGTGGCTACCAACAGTATGATTTCTGCGCTGTGCCGGTGTCATTTGACATCAAAGGCAATTGGCATGTTTAATACATGGATGAACGTGATGAGGGATCTTGGAATTCTTTGATTTCAGGGCTTGCTCAAATTCAGAAAAGAGTTCTGCTTTGTTTTTCTTTGAGAGAATGAGGTTAGAAGGAGCAAAAATTGATGTTATTACTGTGGTGACTGTTCTTTCTATTTGTGCTGATTTTGCAGCTCTGGTTAACGGTAGACACATCCATGGGTTGGTGATTAATTATGGGTTTGATTTATATTTACCTGTTGCAAATGCAATAGTTGACATGTATGCTAAATGTGGGTGTATGGAGGATGCATGTTTGTGTTTTAAGCATATAAGCATTAAGAATGTGGTTTCTTGGACTTCTTTGATTGCGGGTTATGGAAAAAATGGACAAGGAATTGAAGCTCTTATGGCATTTGATGCAATGGAAAGATATGGTGTTGTGCCAAACAAGATCACCTTCTTAGGTGCCTTGTATGCATGCAGTCACGCAAGATTAGTACATGAAGGGTGGAGGGTGTTTAACACAATGGTATATAAGTACTCTCTAACACCTATTATGAAGCATTATACATGCATGGTGGATCTACTTGCTCGAGCCGGTTGCCTCAATGATGCCTATAGTTTTATTGAAAATATGCCAATAAAACCAGATGCAAGGCTCTTGACCGCATTTCTTAGCTCTTGTTGCTCTCACATGAACATAGAGCTAGCAAGGATTGCTGGGAAAAGGTTACTTGAATTAGAGCCTCAAGAAGCTGGGGCTTACATGTTGCTTTCCAACTTCTATGGACTTATAGGGGACTTGGAGAGTGTAGCAAATATAAGAAGATTGATGCTAAATAGAGGAATAAGAAAAGAGAAGGCTCGAACTGTTAGCCTCCTTTGTTGAAAACAAAAGAAAAAAAAAAAAATTTTTGCTCAATCCCACTTCGGGGAGAAGAGCTTATGGAGAGTGGTGGATTGGCTATAAAAAGGAGCCAAGGTTTAGGTTTCTAAACACACCAAAACACTTGAATGTGTTTTATATTAGGGATTTAGAGCAAGTCTCTTGGAGTCCCTTGGAGTATAAAATATCTGAGGTGTTTTGAGGATGTCGGGTAGAAAAATATTTTGTAATTGTGGTTGTAACAATTCGCCGCATAGTGAATATTTTTCTTGATTGTCGTTTGGCAACGACTGTGGTTTTTCTCTACTTGGGGAGTTTTCCACGTTAAATTATTGTGTTATTTATTCTCTTTAATTTCTTTGTCATTATTTTATTTTCTCATTTATTCCTGCTTGAAGTCGGTCCGAAAGGCAGGAATATAGCGATTTTCCCAACAAGTGGTATCAGAGCCTGGTTGTTAGGCGGAGCTTTTAGTGTTAGAATAATTTCTTGTAATTTAAATTGTAAGTATGCACTGTGGTTGCGGCTTAGTATGATCTTCCACATCAGAAATACTGTTGTTAGAAATTATTTTATTTTAAAAGCAGGTGGAGTTTTGGAAGTCTTGAAGCGGGTGGAGCTTTGCTTTGGTGTGCTTAAGTACCAGTGGTGAAGGTCCTGACGATAATTATTGAAGTTATTCTGGTACGAAAGTTCAGATAATATACCGTGCACGTAACTTCTGTCTAGAAGGCCGGATTTTAAGTGGGACCACTTGTGACCCCTCCTCCCAACTGGGATTTTACGTGGAATGGTAATACTGTCTAGGAGATCATTGTGGTCTTTCCTGAGTATCGCTGAATCGGTTTACTTCACTAATTATTGGGTTCACTGTTATAAGCACAAGTAAGCATGTCGGCTATGAGATGTGAGATTGAGAAGTCGGCTATGAGATGTGAGATTGAGAAACTTGACAGGAGAATGAATTTTGCACTGTGGCAAGTGCAAGTCAAAGACGTATTGATTCAGTCTGGACTGCATAAGGTTTTGCAGGGTAAACCAGTCAGCGGAAAGAATTCAAGAAAAGACAGTGGCAGTAGAGACTCAGAAAAATCCAAGATTAGCGATGAAGAATGGGAGGAGCTGGATATCAAAGCGGCAAGTCAAATTTGCATGTGTCTAGCAAAAAATGTTCTTGCTAATGTGCTTGGATTGTCCGCGACAAAAGAGTTGTGGGAGAAACTGGAAGAATTGTACCAGGGAAAAAATATATCCAACAGGTTATATTTGAAGGAGCAATTTCATACATTGAAAATGGCAGAATGTACAAAGCTGTCAGATCACCTGAGTGCTCTTAACGGCATCGTCTCTGAATTGGAAACTCTTGGAGTGCAAACCGAAGATGAAGATAAAGCTCTCCGACTCATCCTGTCACTTCCTTCGACATATGAGCACATGAAACTTGTTATGAAATATGGTAGTAAGGAAGTGGTGTATGCGGAAGTGGTTAGTAAACTCATTACTGAGGAGAGAAGACTGAATGAAATGAAAAATAAATCATATGAGGATTCAGCTTTATCTGTCGGTACCAGGAAAAAGAAGAAAAGCTCCGGAAAGAGGAAGGTTGTCTGCTGGGGTTGTGGTCAAACTGGACACGTGACGAAGGATTGCCCGAACGGTGGAGCTGATTCGGCTAGAAGCTCTAACATTGTTGCTGCTAATGTGATCTCCTGTGGCGAAGGAGATGATGTGTTCTCTATGTAATTGAGAGATGTGTGTTCTCATGGCATGATTGCTACCTGTTGAGATGCCATGGAAGAGGATGGATTATTGGTAGCTAGTCCACGGAAATGCGCACGACATTGGTTGACAGTTGATGCAAAGTGTGTGGTGGAAAAAATATGTCGATGGCTAATGAATTCTCGGCAAAGTCAACAGGAGGGTTGCACCATAAACTATTAGCGGGATCCGACATGGCCAATGGAAAATTCTTGGAGTCGGTAAAGTGGTTCCAAGTGGCGATACTCTTTTATGGTGGAGTATGATAATTCTTGACGATAAGAATTATGATTGTCGGTTGCAGGCAATGTTGTGTTTTTTTTTATTTTATTTTCAAGGTAGAGATTGTTAGCCTCCTTTGTTGAAAACAAAAGAAAAAAAAAAAAATTTTTGCTCAATCCCACATTGGGGAGAAGAGCTTATGGAGGGTGGTGGATTGGCTATAATGGAGGGTGGTGGATTGGCTATAAAAAGGAGCCAAGGTTTAGGTTTCTAAACACATCAAAACACTTGAATGTGCATGTTTTATATTAGGGATTTAGAGCAGGTCTCTTGGAGTCCCTTGGAGTATAAAATATTTGAGGTGTTTTGAGGGTGTCAGGTAGAAAAATATTTTGTAATTATGGTTGTAACAATTTACTGCATAGTGAATATTTTTCTTGATTGTCGATTGGCAACGGCCGTAGTTTTTCTCCACTTGGGGAGTTTTCCACGTTAAATTATCGTGTTATTTATTCTCTTTAATTTTTCAGTCATTATTTTATTTTTTCATTTGTTCCTGCTTGAAGTCGGTCCGAAGGGCAGGAATATAGCGATTTTCCCAACACGAATATGGATCGAGATTAATAAAAAAGTTCATAGCTTTCAATCAGGAGATAAGTCGCATCCTCTTAGCCAAAAAATCTATAGTTACGTGCAAAATCTTGTTGAAAAGATGAAACAGATTGGGTATTTGCCTAACACAAGCATGGTCATGCAAAATGTAGATAGTGATACAAAAGAAGAAATAGTTCTAGGTCATAGTGAGAAATTGGCTATTGGACTTGGGTTAATTAGCACATCTCTGATTGTTAAGAATCTTAGAGTGTGTATTGATTGCCATGAAGCAACAGCATTGATTTCAAAAATTGAAGGTAGGGAGATCATTGCAAGAGATTCTAACCGATTTCACCATTTCAAAAATGGATATTGCTCTTGTAGAAACCATTGGTAAAAGGTAATAAAAGCATCATCACAATGAAAATCTTCACACTGTATAAATCTAAGGCCAAATATAACTGTTTAAGTAGCTTTTAGTATTTTGACTAAATATTTGGTAACATAATATTTAAACTAGCTTTTAATATTTTGACTAAATATTTGGTAACATTTTATAAAAGGTTAATCCTTATAATATTTAACTTTTAGCTTTTTATAAAAAGCTACTTCTAACTACTCAAACTAATTACTTAAACAACTAAATGCTACTAAAACAGCTAACAACTACCAAAGCTACTACTAACTACTCAAACGGCTAAATGCTTTTAAAACAACTATCAACTACCAAAATAATTAATTTTACCGAATAGATCTTAACTGTAGAAACCTTTTTTCTTTTTTCCATTACTGTTCCTTGTCTTTCTTTTCCATGAAAATATACTTCTATATCAATCTAATGAGTCTAATCCAAGTGAAAGTAAACTATGAATGGATTAAAAAAAAAAAAAAAAGAAAAAAACCTAATGAAATTGATGAAGTAATGCTATAAAAGTATTACAACCAACCAAATTTTGACCTGAATTTACAATACATATGTACACTCTTGGTATTATGGTAAAAATTTTTTGCCCAATTTCCATCGTACTGTCAAGCTATTCTGGTTAGCGCGACTGAAGAACAGAATTGCTCATTCCTTCTCTGCAATCACCACAAAAACATCTTTTAGTGACCACTTCTTTTTCTCACTTTTGGCTGGTGGATTGACAACAGCTCTTTCAGCATTAGCAAAACGGTAACCAATGACAATCTCTCTCCTCTGCCGGGCTCGCAAGATTATTTCATCGAAGCTTAATTCCTCACCATCACGAAGGTAGAGATCTGCTTGCCTTATCTGCAACTCATTTTCCTAAAGAATGAAAACAGAAATCCATCAGGAATGAACTGATTCATTAGTAAATATTGATAAAAATTGTGGCCTTAAGCCAAAAATAATAAAGGAAAGAGAGCCATTTACCTAACTTTTACCAAAGGCATGCATTTGAGGTAAGAATAGAAAAAAAAGGCCAAATGAGTATAATCATTTTACACAATTTTGCATGAATGGAATTCTACCCTAATGCTTATTATTAATGAATCACATTTAAAAAAAAAATTATAGATAAGTTTTAATAAAGAATTGGAGGGATTTTGCTGTGGAGTAGGAAAACATTGGTCTTATGTATATATTATAAATGTCTGGTAAGAAGTCTCTATAGATACATATAATCTTTTCTTGTAAAAAAATATCTGGACTTGTACTCAAACACTATCATATAATATAGTAGTGGGAAGCATTAATTTTGCATCTCTCTACCTATATTTCTCCACTAAATATATTGTGCCTTGTTGCTGTAAACCATACATCATCTGAACACGCGCTTTCTTACAGCCGCAGAACAAGCGGCAACCGTAGAACAGTATAGTGCAAGTTTATTTTTCATTTTCTATTATAGAATAGGTGGAAAAAAATAACATTCTTAAGCACAATAAATAATTATAAATAAACAATGGTTGGTTGAATCCGAGTATCTCCAGACGAAAATTTTACCTACAAGCGCAAAGCTTGAAGTTGTTACTTTTACAAGATATTAGTTGAATACCACTTAGTGCTAAATTTACATGCAAGATCATGAGATTCAGCAATGGAGCCATGATTGAAGACAAAGCGGCCGAAAAGATTCTTTCAAAACTCAGGAGGGGTTAAATTAAAAAAAGTACACTATTTTAAAAGACAAAATTGAAAATTTTTAGAAATTTAGAGGTGAATTTTTGAGAAAAATTTTTGCTGAGGAGACGGGGTCACCCCTGGCCTCTCCCTCCCTCTGTTCGTGGAGATTCAAAGGTTAGAGTCGTTAGTATTGAATGGTATTACTTGAATACTATTTAGTTATACTTTGCGTATAAGGCTAGAGGTTTAAAACTTAGAGTAATTCATGAGATTTAACTCAAAATATGACACCTCTTGCTCGAATTAATTATATGTATAAAATATAAAAGTAGATGTACTAATTTATCCAACCTATTGTTCTTTCTGTGCTAACAGTTGATATATTATCTATAAACTATTGTCATTTAAGGTTGCTTTACATTTAAAAATCTGCTCAAGTAGCTGCTTACTTGCTTACAAGGTACCCATATCCAAAAAGCTAGAAATTCGCGGTAAGCCTTCCAAGTCATGATTTGTTTCTCACCTACCACCACAAGTCAAAATCTATTTAACAATATTCTTTGAAAATCTCGGAAACTGGGCCCTTTTAGTATTATGATCACTTCTTGATAGTGGATGGATAAGAACAAATGCTTTCTCTATATAAATCAACTCATTCCCAAGATTTAGTTTCACACTGCCTTTTCAATTATTATAGACTGGTTATATTTTCATTGATTGCCCCTTCTTTTACCTTCTTCTTCCATGGAAACCTACCATACGAGTAACAGTATTCCTTTTTCTCTTGAAAAGAAAGAGGTTGTTCTTGTTAAACCAGATAAACCTACCACTTTTGAAATTCCTTTTTCTCTTGAAAAAAAAGAGGTTGTTCTTGTTAAACCAGACAAACCTAACCCTTTTGAGGTTCTTTCTTTTTCTACTATTGATAATGACCAAAATCTTGAAATTCTGTGTCAAAGCATTTATGTGTATAAAGCAAAACCTAGTTTTGTCTCTAATGGCAATTTAAATGGCCATGATCTTGCATCAAAATTTAATTTTCAGGGAAACTCTGACCCCGCAAGTGTGATTAAAGAAGCTATTTCTAAGGTTCTAGTGCATTACTATCCTTTGGCTGGGAAGCTTAAGAGGGGAAGTAATGGAAGACTTGTTATGACTTGCAATGGAGATGGTGTTCCATTTTTAGAAGCAAATGCCAATATTCAACTTTCTTCTCTTAATTATTTTGATGGTATTGATGTTGAAATTGCAAAAAGGTTTGTTTTTGATTTTCCATCAGAGAATGATTTTGGCTATCACCCTCTTGTATTTCAAGTGACTAAATTTTCTTGTGGGGGTTTTACGATTGGAATGGGCTTGTCACACTCAGTCTGTGATGGGTTTGGTGCAGCTCAGTTCTTTACTGCCATGGCTGAACTTGCAAGTGGAAAAACTGAGCCTACAGTTAAACCAGTATGGAAAAGAGAAATATTGGTAGGTAAACCTAACAAAGAGCCTCTCCAATTCCTAATGGACAAGTCCCATTTAGCAAAATCACCATATTTACCAACTACAGACATTTTGCATGAATGTTTTAATGTGAATAGTGAAAGTATAAGAAAACTGAAAATTAACCTAAAGAAGGAATATACTAGGAATAATAATAATGAAGAAGAAACACTGAAAGAAAGTTTCACTACGCTTGAAGTTCTTGGTGCTTATATTTGGAGAGCAAGATTCAGAGCTTTTATGTTTAACCCAAATGAGAAAACTATGTTCTTCTTAACTATGGGAATAAGGCATCTTTTACATAATCCACCTTTACCTAGTGGATATTATGGGAATGCTATTTCTCCTTCACATGTAGAATTAATGGGTAGGGACCTAAATGAAGGGCCACTTTCTAGGGTCGTGAAACTTATAAAAGAAAGCAAGAAAATAGCTTCTAACGAAAATTACATTTGGAGTCATATAGAGACAATGGAGAAGATGGTAGAGCTAAATATAAAGATTGAGGGTGGTACCGGAGCAACTATGGTTTTGACAGATTGGAGACAATTGGGTTTACTGGAAGAAATTGATTTTGGTTGGAAAGGTGCAGTGAATATAATTCCAGTGCCTTGGAATATGTTTGGTTATGTGGCTTTGTGTATTTTCTTGCCTCCTTGTAATTTGGATCCTTCCATGAAAGGTGGGGTTAGAGTTCTTGTTTCTCTCCCAAGAGCTGCCATGCCTAAGTTCAAGGAAGAGATGGATGCTCTCTTGAAGTTCGGAGATGAAACTGATGATCATTTTCCCTAATATACATATATTGGTGACAAAAAAAAGGTTCTGTTTCCTGTTATTTGTATCTGTTCATCAAATGTCATATATTTTGAATTAAGTTACAAATGAATGCTTTATATTATTTTATTTCATCTTTCAGTGGCAACTTGAATAAAATTAAGAGTGTATGTCTTTGTTATATATATATTTTTTTATTTTACTTTAAATGGTGAATTCTTGATCATGACCCAGTGTTTTATTAGGCGTATAGTTGATTTAACAATTCACGGCAATAGTTATTAGTTGATAAATGTTGATTGTTCGTTATTTTTATAGATTTGGTATTAATCCGAACATAATATATATACAAATCCATTAAAAGCTAAGAAAAAGCTCTAATGCACCAAAATAATAATAATAATAATCAACTTTTTTTTTTATGTGGTAAGAGAATAAATGAGACTAAATAATAAGACTAATGATATAAGATGAGATAAATTTTTCACTTTGAATAATTGATTAATAAATTTATGGGTTGTAGCTCAGTTGGCAACGTAGGCGAGACAAGTGGGAAAAGCTCTCGAGTCGATCCTCACTAAAGACACCTGTAGGAGGATCTTAATTGTGATTAAGCAACGAGTTGGATTAGTCGGTCTCTGATAATGAGATCCGGACATCAGTGATTTAAAAAAAAAACTAAATTAATAAACATTTTCATGGTTTGAGGAGATTCAAATCATTAATACCAACAAAACCTTTAATCATTTCACATTCGACTTGATTATGATTCTTGAGTTGAAATTTCTGAATTTGAACCTTTTGATTTTGTATCAAAACATATATATATATATATATATTCTTCACCAACTCAATTTATATATAGACGACAGAGAACGGATTTCTTAACTGATGACAAATATTCAATTAGTGTTATCCCTTGAGATGATCATCTCATGTTATTGAGATTTCTTTTCAGAACTATAAAATTATAAATTTTATTACAGTTGCAGTGTGAAAATTGCTTTCACAAGCCATCAATTAAATGATAAGACATTATACTCGAAAGGGATAAAAATATTTTTTTAATTTACAATTTCATCTCTGTTTGCAATTAAGTCAAAATTAGAATAAAATTGATAAAAAAAAAAAAATCAAAATAGAGTAAAATTGGAAAATACATTATATTCTATACACTAGGCCTCTCATCTTAAGCATTTGATTCTCAAACACCAGCTCATCTGTATCAAATAATAATTTCAATTAATTAGTATATATCAAACAGAGGAAGAACTAACATTATTCATTACTTAATTTTGTCTGAAGTATGAATTTGTCCTGCGTTAAGACGATCACCTCACTAGTAAACAGAGGGAAAAGCCGATATGCCATTACTTTATTTTGTGAGCTCCAAAAGAGAGGGCTCAAATACACAGAATTCATTCTCTCCCCTGTCCTAAGAGCCTGTGGCAAACTTGCTGCTTTAGAGGAAGGAAAACAAGCTCACTGCTTGCTGCTTAAACATGGGTTCAATAGAGACGTGATTTTAATGACTTCCCTTCTTGATATGTACTCGAAATGCAATGATATTAGAAAAGCTTATAATGTGTTTGTTGAAATGCCTGAAAGAGATGTTGTGGCTACCAACAGTATGATTTCTGCGCTGTGCCGGTGTCATTTGACATCAAAGGCAATTGACATGTTTAATAACATGGATGAACGTGATGAGGGATCTTGGAATTCTTTGATTTCAGGGCTTGCTCAAAATTCAGAAAAGAGTTCTGCGTTGTTTTTCTTTGAGAGAATGAGGTTAGAAGGAGCAAAAATTGATGTTATTACTGTGGTGACTGTTCTTTCTATTTGTGCTGATTTTGCAGCTCTGGTTAACGGTAGACAGATTCATGGGTTGGTGATTAATTATGGGTTTGATTTATATTTACCTGTTGCAAATGCAATGGTTGACATGTATGCTAAATGTGGGTGTATGGAGGATGCATGTTTGTGTTTTAAGCATATAAGCATTAAGAATGTGGTTTCTTGGACTTCTTTGATTGCGGGTTATGGAAAAAATGGACAAGGAACTGAAGCTCTTATGGCATTTGATGCAATGGAAAGATATGGTGTTGTGCCAAACAAGATCACCTTCTTAGGTGCCTTGTATGCATGCAGTCACGCAAGATTAGTACATGAAGGGTGGAGGGTGTTTAATACAATGGTATATAAGTACTCTCTAACACCTATTATGGAGCATTATACATGCATGGTGGATCTACTTGCTCGGGCCGGTTGCCTCAATGATGCCTATAGTTTTATTGAAAATATGCCAATAAAACCAGATGCAAGGCTCTTGACCGCATTTCTTAGCTCTTGTTGCTCTCACATGAACATAGAGCTAGCAAGGATTGCTGGGAAAAGGTTACTTGAATTAGAGCCTCAAGAAGCTGGGGCTTACATGTTGCTTTCCAACTTCTATGGACTTATAGGGGACTTGGAGAGTGTAGCAAATATAAGAAGATTGATGCTAAATAGAGGAATAAGAAAAGAGAAGGCTCGAACATGGATCGAGATTAATAAAAAAGTTCATAGCTTTCAATCAGGAGATAAGTCGCATCCTCTTAGCCAAAAAATCTATAGTTACCTGCAAAATCTTGTTGAAAAGATGAAACAGATTGGGTATTTGCCTAACACAAGCATGGTCATGCAAAATGTAGATAGTGATACAAAAGAAGAAATAGTTCTAGGTCACAGTGAGAAATTGGCTATTGGACTTGGGTTAATTAGTACATCTCCGGGGACTCCTATTATGATTGTTAAGAATCTTAGAGTGTGTATAGATTGCCATGAAGCAACAGCATTGATTTCAAAAATTGAAGGTAGGGAGATCATTGCAAGAGATTCTAACCGATTTCACCATTTCAAAAATGGATATTGCTCTTGTAGAAACCATTGGTGAAAGGTAATAGAAGCATCACGGCAATGAAAATCTTCACACTATATAAATCCAAGGTTAAATATAGATGTTTAAGTAGCTTTTAACATTTTGACTAAGTGGTTGATAACATAATATTTAAACTAATTTGTAAAGATTAAAATACTTATAAAATATTAATATTTATAATATTTAGCTTTTAGCTTTTAACTTTTTATAAAAAGCGACTACTAACTACTCAAACTAATTATTCAAACGACTAAATGTTATTAAAACAGTTCACAACTACCAAAATAACTAATTTTACCGAAAATATATCATAGCTGTAGAAACCTGTTTTTTTTATTTTCCATAACTGTTTCTAGTCTTTCTTTTCCATGAAAACATACTTCTATACCAAGCTAATGAGTCTAATCCAAGTGAAAGTAAACTATGAATGGAATAAAAAAAAGAAAAAAGAAAAAAGACTAATGAAATTGAAGAAGTAATGCTATAAAAGTATTAAAACCAACCAAATTTTGACCTGAATTTACATTACATATGTACACTCATGGTATTATGGTAAAAATTTTTAGCCCGATTTCCATCCTACTGTCAAGCTATTCTGCTTAGCGCGACTGAAGAACAGAATTGCTCATTCCTTCTCTGCAATCACCACAAAAACATCTTTTAGTGACCACTTCTTTTTCTCACTTTTAGCTGGTGGATTGACAACAGCTCTTTCAGCATTAGCAAAACGGTAACCAATGACAATCTCTCTCCTCTGCCGGGCTCGCAAGATTATTTCATAGAAGCTTAATTCCTCACCATCACGAAGGTAGAGATCTGCTTGCCTTATCTGCAACTCATTTCCCTAAAGAATGAAAACAGAAATCCATCAGGAATGAACTGATTCATTAGTAAATATTGATAAAAATTGTGGCCTTAAGCCAAAAATAATAAAGGAAAGAGAGCCATTTACCTAACTTTTACCAAAGGCATGCATTTGAGGTAAGCATAGAAAAAAAAGCCCTAATGAATATAATCATTTTACACAATTTTGCATGAATGGAATTCTACCCTAATGCTTATTTTCGGGTAATTGAAACCTAATTGCACAACTTAATTGCAATTGTACATCAAATCAAGAATTGGGGAATTTTCTCCATCTGGCAAGAGAAAAAGAACAAAAATAAATAAATGAGTGGATCTCACAAGTTAGAATAACATGAATTTACTTGAACCCATGGGATCCACTTTCTTTTTTTTTATTATTATTACTACTATTATCACTCTTTTTCTCCTGCCAGCTAGGAAAGATGAGCCTTGTAATTTCCTCAGTTTTTGACTTGAGGTCTATTTCAACTAAAATATGCGATAGAGTTCAACTGCCAAAAAATAAAGAATATTAAATTACAAATTCGAGCAAAGTTCAAGGTAAGATATCTTGATAGGCCAAGAAAAATTTATCACTTGTATCTATTGGCAATAGCCTATGAAACAGCAGACCCAACAAAAAAAAGAGCTGTAGCTGTAAGCAATTTTGTAAGCTTACAATGCCTTAAAAAATTGGCTTTATCAAAAAATGCAAAATCAATTTCAGAATTTCTCAAAATGGAAGCATTACCTCCTCTGCAAAGAGCTCTTCCAACACATCATTTATTTGTCGATCCTCTGCAACCATGGCCAGCGCCATGCTCACAAGCTCATTTGATAAAACATAATCACTGATTTTTGACATGGATAACAGATTTTTAGTCCTGGGGTCCAGAATTTCACTGATTATTACTGATTTATCTGAAGCCTGTTGCATCTCCCCAATCCAAGAGCCTTGTGAGAAGCTTCCTCTGTGAACTTGGGTTACCATAGTTTCTCTATATGGTAGGCGCTTTGCCTGCAAGAAGCATAAAACCAGAACAAGTGATTATGATTTATGACGGATGAGACACAGATAAGTCTCACAAGCAATAGATAATCCTTTAAATTGTAAGTGGATATTTTTTTCCCCTTGGGTTCAAAGTGGAATTCATAATATCCCTTTCAGCTTTTTATTTATATTGATGGAGGATTGACCTCGTGTTTTGAGGAAAGAACAAATTGGCCATTCCGAAGCTGATTTTTCCCATAGTTGGAAACAAGCAGTCATCGACCAATAGTAACAAGAATAGTTCTAACTAATTCACTAATATATAATGCAAAGTCATAATCACTAAATTTTAGTCAGAGATGTTTAAGGCACCTGAATATCACGAATCAAAAGTAATGTAGCTAGAGATCTGGAATCAGCTTGAATAGCTGAATCTTCTACTGACTCGTCAGCCAAAATTAAGATCTGCATAACCAGTTGCCGCATCAAAACTCAGTTAACTAAGAAATGATAACTTTATATTTAAAAAATGGTCGCCATATACAAATATCCTCCACAAATCCACCATTTTGCAGTTTATTTTGAATCTTAAGCCACTTACAGAATCAAAAGATTCCAAGGGAAGGCTCTCCAGGTGGCGCCGTATGACAGCATTTCCCTCTCTATTAACCAATGATATATTCACCAACCTGCTGAGATCCAGGCCACCATCAATAAGCTTTCTTTCCCTCTCATTTTCAGGAACATCATTGAACATCCAAAGCTCTGATCCAGGTGCTAGAAAGGCATCCAATACCTTACAAACATTGATCAGTAAGCAGCACTATTAGCATGAGGAAGAAAGAAAGAGACAGAAAAATGAGCGAGCTCTTCATCCTACAAGTAGAAAGTAAGTTTAAAGTGTAGAAACTTAGTATAAATAAAAGGTCAAACTTGGTCACAACAAAGAGACACTTTGAAATATCTACAACCACTTAGTTGCACCCAAGGAGTTCTGGGACTATGATTGCTGTATCCTTGTAGGATTACCATAATCATATCTTCCATATCTCGCCGCCAACCACAAAAAAGTATCCTTTCTGCAGACCTTGGAATAATGAAGTCTTTGGGTAGACTTCCTCTCCATACCTGCAGCATTCAGACGCAGAAAAGAAAGAATTAGGGGCTTCAATAGAAAGAACTTACCACAATCATATCATCTATGTCCCTCCTCCATCCACAAAGTAGAATCTTCTGTGGCTTTCTTGGTGGTCGGGCAATATGTATGAATGATGCCTCATTGACCTGAATGGTGAAATTGATTATATCATGTAAGTTTTTTAATTATACTATGCCCCTCTTAAATTCCACTGAAGGTATCATACTAATTTGCACATATGGGAACAGTTCGTTTACCACAAATGGGGCCTCAGTACTGTTTTTTATTTTTATTTTTTTTTTCCTTTCTTTCCCTTCTTTATTTTATAACCCCATTTACATCATATCAAAATCAAAAGATACATCCTTATTATTGTATTTTAGCATGCCATAGTTATAAGAACAAAGATCATCACTGTGCAGGTCCAACAGTATAGCTATAGCAGTGTCAACAATAGACGAATCAGACACAAAACACAGGCCCCATGCAACAACACATCAGCAAGGAATCTTAGAATGTTTGAGGCAGTAACATAAATTGCCAAAACACGAAACCTGCACATCTCTCTCTCTCCAACAATAGAAAAGCTTCAAAAAGAATCAAAAGGACAACCAATCTCTTTGAAATCTTGATATTCTAAAGGAGAATGAAAGCACCGTAGGTAATGTAGCTGGAGCATATGTATCATCATCTTCTGCTATAACAAGCACTTCATCGCCTTCTTGCAGAACATATGAGTCATCAGGATTCAGCATAATCTTACCACCACAAGATGCAACCTTGACCCCACAAGGTATGGCATCAGGAAAACTGATTAATACATCTTCAAATTGCACACCATCCAATTGTGGCCATCTTTTGATGTAAAACTCGCAATTTTCAAAGCCAAGGATGTCTTCCCAGATCTGTCATAGTCAGTCCATAATCATCACAACTATGAACCAGCAGGAAAGTTGTTCACGAGACAACAACAAAAAGTAAAGAATGACGCTTGCACTGATTCTAATAAAATGCGATTATAGGATAACCTGTGCAAGTCCTGGTTGCCGAGCACATTGAATCATCAACCGGCCAATAACATCATGAGCTACCACAGTTTCAACAAGATCTCCACCAACAAGTTTTACAAGGACCTCGTTGTCAAGGTCACTAAGTTCAACCACAATGTGCCCTCTCAACCCTTCTTTTACTCCTGTTAAACTTAAGACTGTTCTTAACGCACGAGCATCACTCTGCAAAAAACCATAAAGGAGTTACAATAACCAACATATGCAATATCAAATGAGAACATAGAAGCACAGGAGTCTGTTCACTCTAGTCTACCTGGTCAGCATTCCCATCATCTGCAAGGACAATTATTGCACGGGCCTTGGAGACTGACACCTGGAAACTTTAATGGTGTCAGCAAAATGAGAAAGGCAACAAACAGAACAATGCTAAATCATCATTCACAATAAGTAGAAAATCCCATCATCACTTACCACCTTTTGCTACCAAAAAAAAAAAAAAAATGCTAGCTTGCAACAGCTCAAAGGATGCACCCGGGTGAGCACAGTCAGGGTGCACCATGCAATTCTAACAAATGTCAAAAGAAGATAAGGAATATACTAGTGTACGTAAAACAATAACTTGCATGGATTTAATTACAGGAAATATGGAAACCACAGGAATCCAGGCAAATTCAGTATGCAATGAATCCCCTTGGATAGCCTGAAACTGAACAAAACAAATATAGAGTCGGGCTCCTCTACAACTTATACCATTTTTGGTTAACATCAAATTCATTCAATTCATTAAAGTTTCAACTCTTCAAGAAGGTAAAGTTTATCCAGCTAGACAGAATTCTAACAGAGGATATATCAATACTTCACCATCCACAAGAACTAACCCAGGCAGTATGCATACCTTTTTCAGGTCAGCAAGAATCAAAGGGCTTCCACTTCTGCATATGACTTTAGTTCCTTTAAAGTCAAACTCCATTTTAGCAATGTCCATTTCCATCTCTTCTTTGTCTCTTTCAGCCATCACTACAACAATTCCTCCACCCAAACTCTCATTGGCTATGGCAAGCTGGTTCAGTAGTGATCCCTGGTTTAAGATAAAACATTTACAAAAGGATGCCACAACTTTTGCTTCTAAAGTTCTCATAGAATGTCTGCTAAAATTCTGATATTTAAGGATAAATAGTACCATACTGGCATTGACTTTGAAGAATGATAGCTCGTTTATTAGAAGGAAAGAACATGATTCGTTACTGAATAGATAGCACCTTTGTATCAATTATCAACTAAAACTAAATAATATAATGTGATTAGGAAATATTCCACAAAGGTGAAAGAAAGCATAATAAGATAAGAGTATTTGGCATTGGCAAACCATTGATTCAGAACCTCACCAATTTATCACTCCATCCAAGAATCAGGGTGTGGTTTTGCTCAACCACCTCACTTCTTCCTTTACGCAGGGAATCAAACTTCTCCGAAATTGCATCAGATACAAGTCCAAGCATCATTGCAAAAATAAGCATCCCACCAAAGCTAATGGAAACAGAAACCAGCCTGGGACCAATACCTTCCGAGTTCGCATGATTTCCTGAGTCAGCAATAAAAGTCCAAGATAACCAAAGAGAATCGACTAAACTATCATCTGTCACACCAAAAAGTGCGAAGCCACCAAGGCCGATAAGTAGCAGAGTGGCAATTAGCAATGCTAGTGGTTTAGCATATGGATGGACTGATAAAAAGACATCCACCCGATATTCAATCATCTTGTTTAAAGAAACTTCTTCTGAAATATTATCTGATAATCTTGATTTAGATACAAAATCAATGTACTTGAACATAAAAACAGGAATGGATAATAGGGTAAGCGAGAAAATAAGAGCCAAATGTTTTAGGCCTTCAGTATGCTTATCATCAATTTCCTCCGGTGGAATTGAATCACTATAATCTAAATGAGATAACAAGTTGCAAGCTTGTAACTTAAAATGTAGTTTTGAAATTTGGTCCTGCGATCCGAAAACAAGTTTCTATTAGCATGATATAAAATGGTAAATAGGCTTTAGAACTTGAACTGAAATACCAATTACCTGCAATTCAATTACTTGATTGTTTAAAGAGAAATTTTTGTGTACTAAGGAAGCGAGTGCGGTGATCACTATCTGCAATCAACAACCAAACAGCTGTCACTTGAGCAAAACTGACCAAACACTTGGTAAAAAAAAAGAGAGCGCGTGTACAGAGAGAGGACTAACCGCGGCTGAAATGGCCATCTGCCACCGAACTCTAAGCCGATGACCTGTAAATAAAACATTCCTGTCACTAGACGATTTTCTCTCTGCTGAGACGTCAAATTTCCGTAACGAAACGGCATCCTCGTGTTCTTGTTTCGAAGAATTGTCAGTACGGCGGGGGAACTCAACTCGTCGACGAAGCCTAGCATACTTACGATCTCCGTAAGTGTTAGAAACGGAAGCAGAAACGGGCGTCGAAAACGACGATGTTTTGGAATCGGAAGAGACATGATGTGAGAGTCTGGGGGCTGTGGAGAACCTGCGATGATATTTTGGAGTTTTAGGAGGATGATGATGGTGGATGAAGGAAGGCGAAGGGAAGAACCAGTCCCTGCTCGAAGAAGGATGTGGTGCTGGTGATGAGTCCTGATCAAGGGACATAGTTGGGGATTTGAGAAATTTTAGGGGCTATTTTTAGTAAGTCAATGAAACTTTTCATTCTGGTGTTAAGACCAGCTAAGCTTGGTATTTAATTATTTTATAAAATATAATTATTATTAATCACATTATATTTATATATATAAATATTATATATACAAGTTCTTTAATTTGTAAAACTTTTGTAATGTAAATGGAAGTCAACTTAGACAATGGCTAAGAGCTAATGCCTAATAAATATAAGTCTAGTTACCATTTTGATCGTGACACGTGAAAAGTCTTGAATTTAAATTTATTATAAATTTATTTAGAAAAAAAAAATCTATAAGATCATTATGGATTAAAAATGCAATATTTCACGACGAAAGACTTTATAGCTGGATGGAATTAAACATGGTACTTTTTAATTAATTCTCTGAAATAGAGGATAAAATAGTCAATTTGATAAAATAAAGGGATTAAATGGCAGCTTTCCCAAAATAATAGCTTACGTGCTTTACCAATGGAAGAAACTAAGAACTAGCAATTAATAGCCCACCCAAAAGCGCGACTAGAGTCCATTGACATCTCCGCTTTGCTTTACCGATTCCGACGTAACCGACAACCGCGTCCCCTTTCTTGTCTTCTTCAAACGAAGTTCGCCGACTTATCAATTTCGAGACTATATCAGTTGCTTTTCAATTTTCAAAATACTGCTGCTGTCAAAGAAAGAAAATTCCATCCTTTCTTTGCGTTTTCTGTGAATTTGCCTATTTCATATATTGGGTTTTTTCCCCTCCTTGTATATGGCTACTTCGGCTCCTATTTATCCATCTCCTGCTCCAATCCCAATCGACCTCTTCGTCTCTAAGAAACACGAAGGCCTTTCTCGCGGTGAAATTGGCTTCGCTGATCCTTTGGGGAATTTAGTTTTCAGGGTCACTAAAAACTCATCATCTCACAATTGGGTAGTTTTTGATCGGTTGGGTGTTCTACTGCTCTCCATTTACCGTCAGCATGTAAGTTACTTTCTTTCTTTCATTTTGATTTCGGCGATTAATTTAGCTAATTACTGTTTTATTAATTAGTTCTTTTAAGTAATTGAAATTCATTACAATATTAGGTTGTATCTTTGTTATATTTAAAGTTCGTCTATAAATTTTATTTATTTTGGTAGAATTTGATTCAAGAATAACTAATTCCATAGAGAATTAAAGATGTAGAATTCTAAATAAATTTTCATTTGTGCCTAACAGAGAAACCCGGATTTGTAAATTTATGCAATTCCTTTGCATTACAATTCTTTGTATATTATGTCAGTTTTAATGGGATGTACTTCTTTGTTTCAGAATGGATGTTGGCATGTTTTTAAAGGGGGTAATGTGGTGGAGAAGGAAATGATATTTAGAGTGGAAAGAACACTAAACAAGTTTTTCAAACCTGAGTTAGAAGCCTGTCTTGTCAAAGAAAATTCAGGAGAATCAACTTCTAACTTCAAGGTAAAAGGTTTCCCCTTCCAGAGATCCTGTGTCATCTATGGAGGCAACACCATTGTAGCCGAGGTACTATTGTTAACTACTATCGTTACTTCTGAGTAGGGGTGTAAACGAGCCGAGCTGAGCTCGACCATGCTAGACTTAAAGCTCGACAAGCTTGGAAATTTTAGGCTCAAGTTCAACTCAAAAAATTTTGAGCTTGAGCTCGGCCTCAATTTTACCGAACTTTTCGAACTTTTTCGAGCTGGATCAGCTCGTTTACTCTGCTACCACTGAGATTGCTCTATATTGAATGAAATAAATATTATCAGCAATTGAAAATTATTTTGCTTAGACTTAACTTTGAGTGTTGAGACATCCTTCTTAATGAGCTTAATAGACTTAACTTTGAGTGTTGAGACATCCTTCTTAATGAGCTTAATAGACTTTTATTGGTCAATTGAATAGCGTGAAATTAGATGAGATGTGATAGATATTCTTAACTGTGTAATACTTATTAAATAGAATAGCTATCTACCAGATTTGTGTAATAATTTCATAGATTTAGTGAAGAATAGTTATTTGATGGCTGTTGAATAGCTAGTCCTATTTAGTAACCAAATGAAAATATCGTATTTATCATTTGTTGCTCACTGCAGCTACCTTGAAACTGACTTTAAAAACAAGAACAAATTCTTATCCTGATGATAAAACTGCTTTGTGCAAGTGCTGGAAAAAACACATTCATGTATATGTGTGTGTTTCTTAAATCTTAATTCATTTTTTCAGATGTCTTGCAGTCTGGCTAGCAACAGATTGGATACCCTGTCAGTTAGGAAAACTTATAATCCAATCTGAGTATCTGAACCAATTGAATCAGAAATTTGAGAATATCCGAAACCATGCTGAAATTATCATGTCGGTTGCTGAAAATTGTTGGCTTACATTTCTTTTTGAATTTTTTTAACACACACACACACATATATATATATATATTCAACTGAAAACAACCGCAACTTTGATGTCTAGTGTAGCTTTGATTCTCTATCTAGGCTTAACATGTAAGAACATCCTGTTAAATTAAACAGTATCTGATTTCAAATAAAGGTTCTTTTGTTACATTTTGATGCAGACCAGTCTCATGCACAACCTTCACCAGATTTTTGTTGGGAGGAGTATATTTCGGCTAACCATATTTCCTGGGTCAATAGATCATGCGCTGGTTGTGGCTTTAGTTGTGATATTCTTATATGGATAAAGATACTTCAATCAAATACAATGTACAGCTATCTATTTGTAGGAAGTATTTTTAAGAAACAAGAAATCATAATAACATGCCTTATGATTCTGCATACATTTGTTTCTTCATATGACTTGCTATCTCTTTGTAACTTTTCTTTGTAAGAGCAGACTGTTCCAAGTTCTCAGAATAAAACTCTTAGAGATTCCTTAAAAGTGGTACAGAATGAGTTGTGGTCTTGACCTTGAAATTGGGCCGAGTTTGGAATTCATATTTAGATAAGGGCCCATCCAAAAGAAATATAATCAATATGTAACATATTTTTCTACTTGGATGGGCCATAAACTCAACTGTGTCATAATGAGAATAATGAGAATGACTTGCTTAGACGATAAGAAAAAAAAAATTAAAAAAGCTTACAGTACCCCTCCGTCAGTGACATCACGAATACCAAGCAACGATTTATCGCTTCTGATTGATTTGGATAGAGAAGCAACCCATTTCTAAATCACCAAGAAAGAGAGATCAAAGAAGAAGAATAAACTGAAAACGGACGTAATTGCTCTCAATATTTCGTCTTCAATGAAGATTTATCTGATCTCAAACTTCTGCAATTTTTCCGGCTAAAGGGTTGTGATAAATCTAGCAAGTCTATCACTCGTTTTTTATTTTTCATTCTCTTCGAATTTCTACTAATTTATGGGTTATGTTTATGAAATATAATTTATGTACTAATAATTTTCTTCTTCTTCTTTTGTTAGCATTTCTGTTTTTTGAGCGCATAGTCATGTTTATATATAAAGAGATATCGAGTTGGTTAAAATGAACCATGAAATATATACAGACCCAATATATTGACAACGATGCCAAGTACCAGTTACATATTGTCTGCTTTATGATTTATTTTTTCGTTTTCCTTTTCTTGACTGTCATTTTGTACAATCATCATGTTTGAACTATTGGTTGCCAGGAAATGATATTAAAAGATGATGCATTTGGCTATGGGAGGCAGTGGAAGTAAACCTTCGTTCTACTTACTACCTTCCCTATCTTATTCGCTTTTCTTGGAAGGACCATTGGTGCTATTGACCAACTCTTTAAAAGGAGAAGATCTGATGAAAATTATATGAATAGTTACGGAGCTGCCATGGGTAATGGAAAAGCAGGTTTGGAAGAATAAGATTTAAAAGTTGAGGTCAACGTGAGTTTTTTTATTGATTGAGTGAATAAAAAAAATGGTAATTTGATACAATTTTTACAAGTTAATGAGTTTTTTGGCAAAAAGAGGTGCAAAATGAAATAAATTGAATATTTGATACAAGTTCAAGGGACAATTTGAGCATTTTTCTTAAAATATTTATTAATTTGACCAAATTACTCTTTATTACACAATTAATTTATAGATAGAGAGAAGATAAAATGATAAATTAATACTTACCTATGTCTAGCGTATGTGGGTTCATCTAATCAATAAATGAGATTTACTTATGCTCGGCGAGAATTCACTTTTGCACCAAGCCAATCAAGCCAATTCACTAAAGGATGTCAAAAAAATTGTTAGTATGTTTTTTTTTTTTTTTCAAGTGAATGGATGGAAATACCTTCATTTGAAAAAAAAAATATTTTAATTAATTTGATGTGGTGGATGCATACATTGAATGTAGATAAATATTTTCCATAAAACAACAATTATTTTAGCATTATTTTTACCTTATTTGATTAAGAATGTGAAAATAACTAGTTAATTGAACTGCAATAATTATGTAAATGCGAATTTTTTTAAAAAAATATTCTTACTTTTCTTTTTTTAAAAAAAATATTCTTATTTTTCTTTTTTTTCCTTGATGTATAATTAGAAATACTCTCGTTTCAATCAAAATATCTATTTTTTTTATCCGGATAAACTCGGTCTATGCAATTCAATCCCAATTAATTAATTTCAAAGCTAATGCATGCATGGGATAGCTCTCTGTGCTTTCTCTCCTCTTGTATTCTATACCTATGAATTTCTAACCCCTGCAAAAAATAGCACATCTCACAAAGCTCTAAAGATCAAGAAAACCATATACACATCAGAAATATTACACACCACCCCATAAAAACAAACTGATAAAAATAGCATGCAAATAAACAACAGCAAACCTTCTTCTCCTAAAGCCTCTCTCAGCCACAACTCCATCTTCTCTTTCCCTTAGATCCTCAAGTGATCATTTTCCCTTCTGTGGAGATTTTTGAGAAAGGAAGGCAAAAAAGGTTTCTCCCTCTAACCCACCAACACCTTCCTCTCTCTCTCTCATGGATTTTCCTATTCTTTTCTTTCTCTTTCTCTCCATCCTTCCTATCTCTCAATCACAAGAACTCTCTGTCGATTACTACAAAACCTCTTGCCCTAACTTTCAACAGATAGTTCGCGAGACTGTCACCAGCAAACAGATCTCTACTCCAACGACCGCAGCTGCCACTTTACGTATGTTTTTTCATGATTGTATGGTAGAAGGTTGCGATGCCTCTGTTCTTATTTCCTCTAACACATTTAACGTAGCTGAACGTGACGCTGAGATCAATCTTTCCTTACCTGGAGATGGTTTTGACGTTGTAGTAAGAGCCAAAACAGCTTTAGAACTCACCTGCCCTAAAATTGTTTCTTGTGCTGATATTCTTGCTCAAGCCACCCGCGATCTTATTATTATGGTTGGTGGACCTTTCTATACAGTGCAATTAGGGAGGAAAGATGGGTTGATCTCTAAAGCAGCGGACGCAGAACAACATGTCCCAAGAAGTAATATGACTCTTGATCATATGATCAATTTGTTTAAACTAAAAGGGTTTACTGAAACTGAATTGGTTGCTTTAATGGGTGCACATACCATTGGATTTTCCCACTGCAAGGAGTTTGCCGAAAGACTTTACAATTATAGCAATACTACACCAACAGATCCAGATTTTAACCCTAAATATGCAGCTGCATTAAAGACCTTATGTGCTAATTATACAATAGATACAACTATGTCTGCGTTTAATGATGTTCTTACACCAAGCAAATTTGACAACATGTACTTCCAGAACTTGCCTAGAGGATTAGGGTTATTGTCAAGTGATCATATTCTTGTTAAGGACCCTAGGACTAAGCCAGCTGTTGACCTTTATGCAAAGAACCAGACACAGTTTTTTGTGGATTTTGCTCGAGCAATGGAGAAGCTAAGTGTTCTTCAGATCAAAACTGGGGATAAAGGAGAGGTCAGACACAGATGCGATCACTTCAATTCTATTGATACTTAATTTTTCTTTTTTTTTTTAATTTATAAGCATATTAATGAGAATGGGATTATAATTAATTAATTATGTTAATCTTTAGCGTATAAGAAACAATTAAGTTAAATTGGTTGGTTATGGTATGATATTGGTTCATTTAAGTTGCTGCTGCTGCTGTTACTGTAGTTTATAAGAAAGAAATGTATTTTTATGTTTTTTATTGTACTTATTGTCATTTTATTTTAATATAAGAAATTAAGGAATGTTATGTATAGATATGTTATGTATCTATAAAAAATTTTGTAGCCGAAACAGAAAATTTTCATTTTGTTGAGTATTATTGTTATTTTTATTATATTTCTATATAAATTATTAATGAGATGTGAATGATAAATAAAATTTATAGTTGGGAATTATATATTGTTTTTAAGGAAAAAAAAACTAAATATTATGTATGCAATATTTAAAAAGTGATAATATTTGAAAGGAAAATATTAAATTGTTTTTGGTAAATCAAGAAGAAACCACAACTTCTTACTAGCAAATCATAAACTATTCTGACCCAATATAGTTTGAATCTACCTTGATGAATCGAGAGTCAATGTCTTGAGAAAAACTTTTAAATATAATTATTTCCTGATCCTCGTAAAATAAAATAATCTTTCTTAAGCATTAGTATATGAGTCAATCTATGGATCGAATCAATAAAAATAAAAATTTTTTAATAATCGATGATATTTTACTTTTTTTTTTCAGTGACTTGTCAGAATACTTTTATATAAAAAAATTTATGTTCATTGATTTAGTTGATATGTTGAGCTAGAGATGGCCATATTACAGTTCTGGGAACCGGAACCGTCGGTTCGAACTGGTCCGGAACCGTAACCGGAACCGGGCTGAACCGGAACCGGGCTGAACCGGAAAATTTCGGTTCGATTCCGGTTCCAAATTTTCTGGAACCGTCGGAACCGGATTGGGACCGCCGGTTCCCCGGCCGGTTAGAACCATCGGTTCGAACCGGCGGTTCTAGCCAAACTATCAGATTCTTTTTTTTTTTTTTTAAATTTTGTTATGAAATCTCTTAATTATGTTCAAGTCTTTAAAAAAATAAATTTAATTGAAGTATTTTTTTTTTATTTTTTAGGTGTATCTTTTAATTTTTTATGTTCAAATATTTTTTTTTTAACCGGTCTTCAAAATTTAAAATTATGTTCAAACTTTTTTAAACAAAAAATAAATTCAGTTGAAATTTTTTTTTAAAAAAAATAATTATGTTCAAGTCTTTAAAAAAAATAAATTTAATTGAAGTATTTTTTTAATTTTCAGGTGTATCTTTTAATTTTTTATGTTCAAATATATATATTTTTTAAAATCGGTCTTCAAAATTTAAAATTTAAAATTATGCGATTCGCCGAAAAACTGATCGGAACCGTCGGTTTGGTCACCATACTGGAATCAAAATCGGAACCAGAACCGTTCGGTTCCAAACCGGAACCGGAAACGGAACTTTTCGATTCGATTCCGGTTCCAGTTTTTTTGGAACCGGAAACGCCGGTTTCGGAACTGTGGCCACCCCTAGTTGAGCTATAGACGGAGTCTAGATGAGTTATTCTACATTGTCATTTAAAAACTTATTCGTTATTATTATTATTATTATTATTATTATTATTATTATTATCATTTATCTTTTTCTTTTAATCTGCATATTTTTATTTATGTTAATTATGGTTATTAAATTTACTGGACCCACAGAATGCAGGAAAATAGGCCCATAATACCAAGTGCGAGAAAGGCCCAAGTCTAATTCATAAAACATTTCCTTTCTCTCTCCTTTTATCTTTTCAGTGTTACAGCACTCAAAACCCAAAACCCCTCTCTCTCTCTGCTATACAATTCCAGAATCAACTCTCGACGAGAAAAAGAGGGAGAGAGAGATGTTGACATATATGTTCAGAGCCGCAATAAGAAAATCCCAATCAAGCCTTCAGTGGAATCCCAAACCCAACTATCTGATTCCTTGTTTATCTTCATTCAATCATAATCACTTGTACTACTTCTCTTCCAAAACTGCCAAAGCTAATGTCTCCAAATTCAAGAAAGGTGACCAAAAATCCAAAAAGAAATCTTCCGGTGAAACCGCCGCCGGATCAACCCCCGCCGACGATTTTGACGCTGCCCTCTCCGAAGACGGTTCCACGCGCGCCCGACAACTTGCTGAGGATGAAAAGAACCCTTCTCTCGATGTGGGCCCTAACGGCCGCCCTCTCTTCACTTCTACTGCCTCACTCTCTCAGCTCAGTCGCAGAGACACCTGCACTTACTTCAAATTCAGGTTTCTTTCTTTTTTAGCTCTCATATAATGTTTGCACACGCTTATATATAATATATAAATCTGAATTGGATTGATTTTTGCCTAAGTGAGGCGGGACTGAATGGGGTCTTACCGGAAGGATTGCCAATGGGGATGGTGAAGGAGTTTGAGGAATCAATGAGAAGAGCTTTGCTTGTTCGACAGAGTTTTTTGGATCTTCGTGACAATTTTAGACGCATTGTTGATCCTCCTTTACGTTCATCTGATGGTAAAGGTATGCCTTTTCTTTTCGTTTTTAATTTATTAGTTACTGAAATCATTTCTGCTTTTTGATTAGTCTCTATGTACTCTTTGATTCTTTTGGAATTTGTTATTAATGTGAGCAATTAAGTATTATTAGAAGAACTTTAGCTGCTTTTTTCTTTACGCTTTGTTTGGATGGAAGTAGGGAGGGAACATTAAAGTAAGGTATAGTAAAGTGTGATATGGGATCATTAAAGTATGATATAGTGAAGTATTTATGTTTGCTTGTCTAATCTCGTAATCTCTTGAGCTTTTATGTACTAAGTTTTTGGCACACTATTTACCTTAAGGTTGAATCATGATTATTTGAGAATTTTGAACCTTTATTTTATTCCAGGTCCAAAACTGAGAAAGCAAATTGTATTGGATGGTCCTGTTAGCTGTGGGAAGAGTATTACACTTGCAATGCTTGTTCATTGGGCTCGTGATGAGGGTTGGCTAGTTTTTTATGTCCCTAAAGGACGGGAATGGACTCATGGTGGGTTTTTCTATAAAAACCCAGAAACTGGTTTTTGGGACACGCCTGCTCAGGCTGCAAATATTCTCAAGGCAAGCACGTTTAACCCTTTTACTGTTTAATTAATGCAGTTCAAGTTTACTGTGTTATATTATGTTGAGCTGTCAAATCTCCATATCCTTGGTTTTGCCCCATTGTATTTACAATGAACAGGAAGGTTCCATATTTCTCCTATTATATTCTCAACATGCATAATTTAGTAGTCAAATAAGAATTAAAACCATGTCGGACATTCTAGGAACTTGTGCGTGAATTATGATTTGGTGATGAAAACTGTATCTATCACGGCAGATTTTTTTTTTCCCAACTTATGTAGCATCTCTATAGCTGCAATAAATATACAGTTAACAGCAATTATCTCCATACATATTCTCACACACTTAGAAACCCTATTATCCAAAGAAAAAACCAAAAGGAAAAAAAACAGATGTTTAATCTCTCCTTTTTCCTCTATCTGATATTGCCTGAAAAGCACAAGGTTCATGCTTAGGATTCACATTTTTTTCACACTGGTGAATCCTTCCAGGATTTTGTAAAGTACAATGAATCCCACTTGAAGCAATTGCCCTGCCATATATCTGATCCTGTTCCATTAGGAGAGGGTGCCGGTGTTGGATGGATGAAGGGAGTAGAGTCCATGCCAGTCCCTGAAGGTTCAACGTTATATGACTTGATTCAGATTGGAATCAAGCACACCCATGCAGCTGTTGGAGTTGTAGTTCGCTTAAGGAAAGAGTTATCACTTGTGAAAGATATCCCTGTCCTCATTGCAATTGATCAAGTAAGATGGATTCTGGAATATTTTCTATTTGTTAATTTTAGAATTCTATTAGAAGCATTCTAAATTGATGGATGTCTATATTTGTTTCTGTTACTTTTCTGCAGTATAATAACTGGTTTACATTCAGCGAGTATGAAGAGTCAGTAACTAGTCGTTCTTGTCGACCGATACATGCCAGGGAACTTGCAACGGTTAGGATAACTTCTCATCTAAATCAATTTGTTGATTGAATTTTGTATGAGTTCTCTCTATTAAATTTTAGCATTTACAATACTTCAGCAACTTGTTCATTTTACTATTATTAATGAACAATATTTTGTAAATTTCTGTTAAAATAAACATCATTGTGACTATAACTCTAAGGAGAACTTGCCTTCTAAGGGCGTGAGACATCTTACTTCATGTCATGGGAATTTGGCTCTCAAGATTAGTTTCTCCTTCAATTTTTTTTTTATTCATTTGCTTGCTTCATAATCAATGCACAGTCAAAGTGAAAGGTCGGTGGTGTGCATTATATGAGAAGCTATTTTGGTTTTGCAGGTAAATGCTTTTAGGTCCATGACTCATGATGACATGATGGTGGGTGCTTTTTCTCATTCAACAGCAGTCGGAAAACTCCGTCAAGACTTGCCTGATGTTCCCACAGGTGCTCGTGTCAATTTGCCCCGCTACAGTTTAGATGAAGCAGCTGCTGTTTCCCATTACTACCTTAGGTATGCTAGGGAATTATTACATTAACCATTTTCACATTGTTGATATAGGACATCCAACTTGCAGTTTTTCCAAGGCAGTAATTTGTACTTGCTGGATGATTGATGCTAATTTGAAATTGACTTATGATACCAAGCTGGTGTTTCATTTGACAAAAGAACATTTAGTCATAGCTCTTTTGGCATGTTAATCAAAGACATTGTAAGCTTTTCTGGCAATGATGATTGATTTCCTTTTGGGTTTGTTTGTAAACAAAGTGTGAAGGTGTTGGATTCTATGCCACTAAATGATTATTGTACAAAATACACTAGTTAGTGGAAGAGAAATAATTGGACTTTGAATTCAGTTTTAAATTTGGTATGAAAGTATGATCTATCAAAGACTGTCTTATTACTGGCAATGTATCGAGTTGATGTCTTAAGCATTGTTATTCTTGATATCCATCTAGATGTATTAATGGATTCATTTCATTTAGGTTCATTGTCTTAAAAAAGTTTTCCGAAATGAAAAGCAAATCTTGTGATGCTGCATAAACTAATAACGTTAAATGCTTTATTCTGACTTAGTTCTCTGTATTGTTATGTGCAGGCAAAGACTAGTACGACGGGAAGCATTTTCAGAGGAAAACTGGAAGAAAGTGTTTTACTTGGCCAATGGAAATGGTGCAGAAATGAGGTGGTTAGTTCCTCTTATGCGGTAACATAAGAGATACTACATTGAGTTATATTTAAAGACATTTTTCATTCTTATTGCCACTGTTTCTCAAGCGGTTGGTACTTTCTTCTTTTTTGTTCAAGCCCTGAAGGAGCTAGTGAGGTTAGCAGATGGATTTCTGAGAAATTTTATTGACTTCTCAATTTACTTGAACCAGATTTTATTTATAATCTGAGTATGTACCCTATGTAGATCAGTTAGCATTTTGTATTTTGAATATAGAAGATTGATTCCTTTACTTGTAATAATGGTTCTTGGATTATATGCCTAGGTTATGTAATGACCTCTCACAAATGCTACTCTGTAGTTTGTTTTGTGTTTTGTGTTTTATGATATCAACTTTTAAGTTGATCCGGGCTTTGAATGCTTTCAGGGTATCATCAATCTAATAAGAGCCATTTGGTATTAGGGTTTAAATTCTTTTTATGAAAAAACTTTGTTTTAGATATTGTTTAGAAGAAATATAGTTTTTTTCTTTTGATATATATATATATATATATATTGGAAGGCTTTGTGCCAAAATAACATGATAGGCCACGTAAGAAGAGCTACTATGAAGTGAAGTGAACAAAAAAGAATCAAAATTTTAGTTATAATGAATTGAATATAATTTGTTATTTCCTTTTCTGCATTTATTCTTATTAAGAACTATATTGCAATTGAATTGAAAATTGATTTACAAATATATTTTTTAAATATATACTATGTAATTAGTTTACAATAGTGATCATATTTTATTATTAAAAAAAGTACTTATTATTATATACAAGTTGATTATACTTTTCATTTTATTTGCATGGTTTGATAAAATATACATATAAAGAATTTAAGTCATTTTTTACTCTAGCTTATTAAAATATTAATAAAAAAATCATTCATTTAATGAATAATCATAAATGTTATTATATGAAAAATAATTATTTAAATATATAAATTTAAAAATCTTGCAAACATTTTGAGACATTCAAAAAATAAATAATAAACAAACAAAATGAAACAAAATGAGACGGAAGAAGAATAATATTGTAATAACAAGATAATTCATAAATATATATACAAATTTATTATAAATGTATTTAAACTATGTTTTAATTTAATATGTATATGAACTCTCAAAAATCTATAATAATATAAAAATTACAATATATTTAAAGCACGTTTTAAACTATATTGTAAATGAATCTAAAACTTGTTTACTCTTTCTCATATTAATCTATTTATACACCAAGCAAATAGAAGAAGACCGTTTTAAAAAATTGTCATCATTTATTATTATTTTTCAATAAAATGCACTATTTATCTCATGTATTTTTATTAAATTAGGTTGATATATAGATGTGATTTTATTTTCCGGTTTGCCCCCGTTTAAGCACTGAAAATTCTCTAGGCTTGGCCCAAGAAACTTAGTACTTCTCTTGAGGGCCCATATATATAGGTAGGGCTCAATCCGTTCCTGTTGCTAAGACACTCTCTCCCTCCGTCTCCCTTTCGCGACAAATATACGCAGACCCAGAAGCCTAAGCATCGTTTGGCTGACTGATTCTCTAACACGGTAAGTTTTAGAGAGACGATGCTTACAGGGGATATACCTCCAAACCAAACTATATACATCAAGAACCTCAATGAGAAGGTCAAGAAAGAAGGTATCGCTCGCACTTTTCTATTTCACTTCTAACTTCTAATCTTGTGTTTAGTTGCTGAGAAAACTAAACAACGTGCAACGGTGTTGAAGCTTGAAGCCTCTCTTTTACTATTGATTTTCTGCCTTTTATATACTGACGAACTTGACGCAGCTTAGTTGAAAAAAATGTTCGTCATTGGTTAAGTAGTTTTGGTAGTTAGGTTTGCAGATAAGCATGGATTTGGGTATGAGATGTCCTTTGGCTTCTTGTTAGTACTGTAATTGACCAATTTCGAGTTTTCTGGGTTTTGTGGTGGTTTTTATTGCTATCACTGGGGAATGGGAATTTAGTTTAAAATTTTTAGATTACATGAGAAAGTGTGAATTGTAAATTAGTTCTTTGCCCCCGGTTGCTGAAAATTGTGGGAAAGAAATTATCAGAAAATTTACCAATTGACAATGTTCTATTTTTTTGTTGGAATGTTCTATCACCAGCACTGATCATGGCCTTCTTCTTTGTTGTTGCTTTTCCATGGTAATATGGAGAGTTAATCTGCTGTAATTTTAAGTCAAGTTTGTTCTGGTGTTACAAAATGTGCAATTTGAATGAATTGTGGAATTACAAGTATCAAAATAGTAAAGTAAATTATAGTATAATTCATCCTGAATTGAGTGGGAGTTTTTGTTTGTGGCTATATTTTTCTTTAATCACGTGTGACCGGAAGTGTTTAATGAAAGGGAAAGTATAAAGAAGTATCCTGTGGTTTCATACTTTTCGCTTCAGGGTTTGTGAATTGTTTTTTGGAAAAAAGGGGTCTATATTTTATATTGCTGAGAATTTAGGGTATGATACCTTGATAGTGTTAATTCATGCTTATGTGGGACTAGGTTAATGATGCCATATGTCAACTAAAGTTTGACATATCAGCGTCACATTGGCACAAACTAATAGTATTAAGGTACTGGGCTCTTAATTGTTAATGGAATGAAACACCGACCCATTTTTGTAAAAAAAAAATAAAAAAAAAAAAAAAAAAAATCCCTGACCTTAAAGTGGAAAGTATGAAGTCACAGGATATCTTTTTGAATTCCCTATAATTTATCTACTTCTACCTAACTTTTATTCTATGGAAGGAAAATATTCTGGAGGTTTCTATCCAGTTAAGTTACTATTGGCTGCATTATGGTACTATTGGCTGCATTATGTTTTGATGATTGTTCATAATCATTACAATTTCATTTATGCAACCACTATTGGATAATCAGTTTGCTTTGTAATTAGAATGATGCATTTGCAGTAAACTTTCAGATGATCAAAGAGCATTGTAGCAAGCATTTGCTTGTATGTGTTAGGAGTTTATTGTCCCATTCATTTCTCTGATATGTGAAAATATTTCACTTGGCCAGTTATAAAGAAGTGAAAATGTATAATTTCTTGTGATATTTTCATCTCTCATTCCTAAATTTAACAACATCTTCACATCTTTAATTTCCTTTCAGAGTATCCTAGTTGAGGTTGACACATGTAAAACTTTTTCTTTTGTCAGAACTGAAAAGAGCACTTTATTGTCTATTCTCCCAATATGGAAGGATCTTGGATGTTGTTGCCTTGAAGACACCCAGGCTTCGAGGGCAAGCATGGGTCTGTTTCAGTGAAGTGATGGCTGCGAGTAATGCTGTGCGGCAAATGCAGGGTTTTCCATTTTATGACAAACCTATGGTCTGTCTTAGGAAGTTTTCAACCAATATTAATGCATAAGTGCATGTGTTTTGATGTGTTCTTTAGACTTGTGCATTACTCTTCCACAAATTAAATCAGTTATTTCTTTTTTTCTTAACTCTATACGTTATATTAATATGTTGTTTCAATATTGTTGGCATCAATTAAAAGCCTTTTCATTTGACCCTGTTTGCAAAATTCCTATGATTTTACTGTCACCAACTTACTTTTGTTGCTCAATCTGCACACTTATATTGTGCCACAAAGAGTCTTTTCTATTATTTACATGTTTTTTTTTTTTCTTTTTTGAAAAATCCATTTGGGAAATAGTGTGTCCTGCAACAATTACTTATTTGCAGCCATTGTGACTTTTAAAGGGGACAATTATTAAATATGAAATTGAGCTTCAGAAGGCCAAATGATGTAAACCATCCAAAAGTTTACATCTCCTTGCAGTCTTGTTCATTTCTATTTTAATACTCCATCTTTGAGTCCCATTAAATGTTAGTGTAATGTTATATGTGATTGATGTATGCAGCGGATCCAGTATGCGAAAACGAAGTCCGACTGCCTTGTAGAGGCAGAAGGAATATATGATCCAAATGCAAAGAAAAAGAAGAAACAGGAAGAAAAAGGTGAATAGAAGTTTTAACAGTTCTCTATTTTATTAAATTTAATGAGTTTTATGCATTAGATCATTTTTAATAGCTGTAAGTTCCTGGCTTCTGCACGTTGGTTTATATGTGTATAAAAAGTTAGGAATTGGTGGTCTTGTGAATTATTTGAGTTTATTTCTTAGGTACTGGAACATTCACATTAAAAAGGGGCAAATTAGAATGAGCAAGAAAATATGCTTTTATATGAAGGAGATGATGAAAAACTAATATTCTTGACTGCTCTCTAAAAAGAGAGCAGGACAAACTAGGATTATTAGATCTATAAGGTCAAGTTACATTTTCCTTTTTACCTGGTTAGTTGAGCATATGTTTCTTGAAAGAGGCTCCTAATGTTTTGCTTGGTGATTGATTTACAAAAGAAAAAAGGTATACTACTTGCAGCAAGAACTAATAAATGGTCAATCGCAAGATGTTTTACATGAGAGGGTATCATTTTAAAAGATAAGCCATAAGACAAGAATGGGCATAAGTGTTAAACCTAGATTCCATGTCAATTTCTTGTTTTTGAATTCACCACTCTGATACTGACAAAATAGTTTCTTCTTTAGTTGAGCGAAAGAGACGTGCTGAAGAAGCTCAACAATCTGCTACAGCTAATGGCACAGCTGCTGAGAATAACAGGGGCCCAGTAAGTTGGATTCATTTTAAATTATAGTTATTTTAATGTTTGTCCTTCCATCTTTTCCTCTTGTAGATTGCTACCAACACATATGCTATAATGTTCTTTTAAGAGTGAAGAATATAAGCTTAGGCTTTACATTAATTGAGGCAGAGCTCACCTGTTTAATCTTCTGGTGAATAAAAGGAATTATCAATGATGATTGCTTGATAATTTTACCACTGATATTCTTCAAAATATATATATATATATATTTCCACTTATGTTATCATTTATCGCTATAATTAATGTATCATGGATCCAACTTACAATTTAATATAGTGTGCATGAACTGCTTTACAATTTTATCTGACCAATGCTACTTCTGATGTATTATATTTACTCATCTCCTGTAGGCTTCTTTCCGACAAGGAAACCGGGGTGAACAGGAAACAGTTCCACCAAATAATATACTGTTTATACAGAATTTACCACATGAAACTACTAGCATGATGTTGCAAGTTCTCTTCCAACAATATCCAGGATTCAGGGAAGTCCGAATGATCGAAGCAAAACCAGGTATTGCATTTGTAGAATTTGAGGATGAAGACCAGTCCTTCATGGCCATGCAGGCCCTTCAGGGATTCAAAATTACTCCTCAGAATCCTATGGCTATTACTTATGCCAAGAAGTAATTGTGCATTATTCTAGACTACTACCTTCTGTTTCTTGCGTTGAATCTATAGTTAGAGATGAGACAATCGAAGAATTTATTGCACACAATGGTGATGTTTGATGGACCAACTGTTTGATAAAAATGAGAATATGCTTTTCAAGACACAGATGCTTATGCAAATTGCTATCCATTTTTGTATAATTTGAAGCGTTACGATTTCAAATCACAAGGTAATTTTATGAAACTGTTTTAATTAGTTTTCCTATAATACCTTATTTGAAAAATGGTTCATTTGTGTACTCTATATGTATATTAGTGTTTTTAACTTTTATTTTAGTTTTTCTAGCAGGTAAGGATAAGAGGGAGTCAAATTATATTTTGAAGGGTGGAAATTGAATAATGAAAAATACAATAATACTATTATTTTGTAATTTTTTAGAAAATAAAGAAGTGGGCAATCGGCCCTTTAGCCACGTTCGCCGGGGAAAAGTACTGGTGTTTTGCTTCCGTTGAGAAATGCGCGTAAGAAGGAAATACAAGTGCGTTTCAATGATGGTTGGGAACAGAATGAGGAGTTACAACATGTAAATATAACTAAACTCTTGTTGCACTCACTGTAAATATGACATTATTATTTATTGAATATAATATAAATACATCGGATTTCATTAATTAATTACTTCAAATCAATATAACATAGAATAAAATTATCATAACTAAAATATCACAATTTAAGTTCACTGATTTAATAATAAAATTTTCTTAATATAAATATATCGTATCACATGTTTATATATCTATTTACATTAGCTTTTGAAATTGATGGTTACGTTAAGAGGCGATGGACTATCTATTAAAAAGTATATCCATATTAATTAAATGCAATAATAATTGATTATCATGTACAGAAATATATTAATAATCCAAATTAAATATATAATATATGCTCACAGTAAGATCTTTGAGCAGGAGATTAATTGAATGGAGAGGAGCCAACTTCTCTATTCTCAAGGTAGATTTGTCTAGTGTAAACTCGAAATAAAATTATAAAATAAATAATGAGAAAGCTTTCATTGCCTAAAGAACTTCCTCCTCTCAAAACTGTTCCCAAAATCTCTCTCCCCCTCTCTCTCTCTCTCTCTCTCTGAGCTCTTTATCTCATGTTGCAAGAAAGAAGTAAAATTTCCTTCTTTTCCCAATTGGGTTCCAACATTTTATCCTATTCTATTGTAGACAATAATTTGCTAATTATTCAGTATTTCTCATCTTCTACCTCCAACCTTGATCTCAAACATGGAGAATTCAGGTCGGGTAATAGTGACCATAGGGACTGTGTCAGGCCCTTTCTTCAAAGAAAGCATGGTTTGCCAGTACAAAGACATGATCAGGCCCACCCGTGGTATTTTTCTAGGAGACAATCCTTTCGATTTTACCTTTCCTATTCTTCTTCTTCAAATTTCATTAATCTTTCTCACCACCAGATTCATTTATCTTTTCTTGAAACCTCTTCGACAAAGTATTCTCACTGCAGAAGTTTTGGTAAGCCGTTAATATGTATTGCTTTTATATATATATATATATAAACATACATATAATTCCTTTTGAATGTTTATCAAGACAATCCCTTTTGGAATTCTTCCTTCTGATTATATTTTTGTGATATGATTTGTTCCAATCAGGCTGGAATACTTTTAGGTCCTTCATTTCTATGGCATTATTGTCCAGCTCTAGTGAGAATATTTCCACCAGGAGGCAGGATAATTCTTAACATAATTGCACAGATGGGTCTGATCCTTCATATATTTATACTATCATTACAGATGAATACCAACATAATAAAGCATGCAGGTGCTAGTGAAGCTCTAATTGGTATAACTGGTTTTCTGTTGCCTGCAATAATTGGCTGGTTAACATTCAAAACCTTTATGCAGATAAACGGCGTAGATGAGCGAGTAACTCGTAGCGTTCTTATGATAATTATGCTTCACTCTTTGAGTTCTTTCCCTGTTATCAATAGTCTTCTTATTGATCTAAAAATCCTCAACTCGGATCTTGGTCGTTTTGCTTCTAAGATATGCATGATAAATGATATAAGTTGCTTTGTTGTGAGCGAACTTGCATCCACAGGGTCTACTTTTGCTCGTGAATCCTTTGAGATGGCATTAAGCTATATGATATGTGTTTCTATGTTTCTCCTTGCAGTCGTGTTTATTCTTCGACCATTTATAATATGGATGACAAGATTCGACGAACAAGGACAAACCATGGATGAAATTCACTTCTTTCTAATCTTAACTTCAGTTCTAATTTGTTCTCTTTTATCTGAGATTCTTGGCCAGAATTTTCTCTTTGGACCACTTCTTTTGGGCTTGATTTTGCCGGATGGACCTCCATTAAGTACAGAAATGGAACATAAGCTCCAAGCAGTTACTAATGGATTGTTGCTTCCTTGTTTTTGTGCCTTTAGTGGTTTGAACGTGAACATATTTGCAAGTGAAACTGAAGACTTTCATGGGATGTTCAAAATCATTGTGGTTGTGACCTACATAGCCAAGTTCATAGGCGTCATACTTCCAGCTCTTTGTTGTGGTGTGACCTTTTCTGATGCCTTGTGTCTTGGTTTGATCATGTGCTGCAAAGGCATTATTGAGGTTGCTATGTATGTCAAGTTGGTGGATTCCAAGGTATAAATCAAACTCTTTCTGAATTGTGAATTGTGAATTGTGTTTATGTTTTGTTTTATCATGTTTTTAATTTCATTTCTTTAGTTCAACACTTACTTAATTTCACCCATCATACCACTGACTATACCTCTTATTACATTTGCGTACCAAAATTTCAATTTGTTACGCGAAAATATCATATCTTTAATTTGTGTTTCGCTAAAATGCATCCGTTAATCTAGCCGTTTGATATTAGACGGAATGCTGACATAGGGCGTTAGAACGTAAAAAGTTGCTCTATCAGTCCTACCAAGTCAGACATCAATTAAATCGCTCTCTATTCCATGCAAAAGGTCATTTCTCTCTCTCTTGCCCAAACGTTTCTCTCTCCTACCCATCAGTCTCTTCGTCTTTATCTTTTGAGTTTCAATCTGAACTTTCGTCACTTTCTTTCCTTTCCTCGTTTTCTTTTCCAGCAATGATAGGGACTTTCATCGTTTTCTTCCACCCCACCTTAACAAATAGCTAGAAAAGAACAAAACAACGACCAAAACAACCACAATCACATCTAAAAAAACGTTTAATTTCTTATTACCGCTTCAACTTCTATCTTCTCTTTCTCAATTTTATCTATCTTCTTTAGCAACCCAATTATCACCATTTTCATCCGGAATGCACAACGGGATCTATCCATTCAACAAATCGGTAATAACTCAGTATCTGGAAAGAACGGAGAAGAAATCATTTATAATCATCTCAATGCATTATATCTATGGATCGTTAAAAGACAAAAAATTTACCCCATAATTCACACATTCCAAAAAATGTTGCCAGAATTAATCTCAGCCCATGAGGTTCTCATAATCGCTTCCTGCCCACGTTTACATAAAGTCGAACGACCTCGGTGCATTTCTGAGCTTGAAATGGCTAAGAAAGCCATGAAAGAGGGTTGTGGATGCTTCTTTGGCCGCCGATGAGAGCTTCAGCGAGAGAGAGAGAGAGAGAGAGAGATGGGTCTTATTTGGGAAGGAGAGAGAAATTGGATTTAGTTAGGAAGAGCTCTGAGGGCTGATAAAGCACCTTTTTACGTTTCGAACGTGCCATGTCAGCGTTCCGTCTAATATCAAACGGCTAGACTGACGTAGGCTTGGCCAAATCACGGTTCCTGGAACCGGAACCGCCGGTTCGAACCGGTCCGGAACCGGTGAGAACCGGAACCGGGACGAACCGGAACCGGAACCGGAATATTCCGGTTCGGTTCCGGTTCCAGATTTTCTGGAACCAGAACCGGCGGTTCCAGAAAACCGGTCGGAACCGGTTGGAACCGCCGGTTCTCCGGCCGGTTAGAACCGCCGGTTCGAACCGGTTCGAACCGGAGGTTCTTATAAACTGTCACACCAAAAAAAAAAAAAAAAAAAAGCTCCTTTTAGAGCAAAGAAACCCCAGTACCCCACCACTCTGTCCACCCAACCTTAGACACAATAAAATTATAAACCCTACGCCTACACCCTACAAAGGGACAACAGAAAAATGAAATAAAAAAATAAATACATATTCTTCTTATAATTATTGGTCTGAACGTTGTGTTTTTTTTTTTTTATTTTATTGTGAAATCTATTAATTATTCCTCCCAATAGCTATAAACGGCTATATAACGGCTAGTTTCAAGGGTATTTTTGAAAAATTAATTTTTTGGATTTATTATAAATACCTCATTTCATTTACAAATTCATTACAAAAAAATCTCTACTCTCTCTACTTACTCTCTCTACAATATTTTTTTAAATTATATTCAAACTTTTTTAAACAAAAAATAATTTCAGTTGAAGAATTTTTTTGTAAAAAATAATTATATTCAAGTCTTTAAAAAAATAAATTTAATTGTAGAATTTTTTAATTTTTTAGGTGTATTTTTTTTACAAATAACTTTCACAAATTTATTAAATTTTGAAAACCGGTCTTCAAAATTTAAAATTTAAAATTATGTGATTCACCGGAAAATCGATCGGAACCGTCGGTTTTATCACCGGACCGGAACCGGAACCGGAACCGGAACCGGACTTTTTCGGTTCGGTTCCGGTTCCAGTTTTTTTGGAACCGGAACCGCCGGTTCTGGAACCGGAACCGCCGGTTCCGGAACCGTGGCCACCCCTAGACTGACGGATTTATTTTAGCGAAATACAAATTAAAGATTTTATATTTTTGCGTGAAATTTTAGTATACCAATATAATAGGGGTGTCATCCAGGTACGGTGAGTGAAATTAAGCCTTCAACGCTTAGCATAACTGTAAAACATGTGTGCTATATTTGGTACACTGTGATAGAACATAATGTAACATAATTGAGGCATTTATAGTGTAATGTTATCCTTAAGATGCTTTATGATTACATTATATTACGTTTCATTCCGGCTTACCAAACGGAGCTTTTTTATATTTACGTATATATACAGGTACTGGACGTCCATTCCTTTAACTTTCTGCTTGTCTCATTGCTGATTGTGACTGGATTTGCTAGACCTATTGTTTCTTATCTGTATGATCCATCTAAGAGGTACAAAACAGTAAGTAGAAGGACCATTCAAGGCTCAAACTACCACTTGCAGCTAAGAGTATTAGTTTGTATTTACAACGAAGAAAATGTTCCTATGATCATCAACCTCCTTAAAGCTTGTAATCCTACCAGATACAATTGTATTACTGTCTTTGTCTTGCAACTCATGAAGCTTAGTGGTCGAGCATCAGCAATACTCATGCCTCATCACCAATTAGACAACCTCAATTTAACTGCAGGATACAATTCATTGCACATTGTTAATGCCTTCGAGCGTCTCGAACAGGAATATACGGGGAGTGTTTTAGTGCAACACTTCACTGCTATATCACCATACAAAAGCATGCATACTGATATATGCACAGTTGCGTCAGATAAAAGGACAACTATAATAATTTTACCCTTTCATAAGAGATGGGGTATTGATGGAAGAATAGGATCGGTTAATTCCTCTATTAGGCGTGTCAATAAGCATGTAATGGAATGGGCTCCTTGTTCTGTTGGATTGTTCATCGATCGAGGAGAAATGGGTATAAACCAAACTGTACTAACAAGCTATTCATTGTATCAGATAGCGATGCTGTTCTTCGGTGGGGATGATGATTGTGAAGCAATTGCTCTTAGTATACGAATGGCCGGGCATCACCAAGTGAAAGTTACAGTGATTTTGTTCAAACACGAAGATTATAGTTACGACGAAAAGGAAAAAGACATAGAGTATTTGCTAGAAAATTTTGCTGATATAGAGTGCAGGGAAAGGATACATTTTGAGAAGGTGATGGTGAGACATGGTGAAGATACAGCAAAAGTTATGCGTTCTTTACGAGATGCTTTTGATTTAGCAATAGTTGGAAGACATAGTGATCCTCATTCTCCAATTATAATGGGATTAACAGAATGGAATGAGGATCCTGCTCATCTTGGTGTCATAGGAGACATTTTATCTTCTTCAGATTTCAGATTTTCAGTATTGGTGGTAGTTCAACAACCATTAAAAAGTGAATTCAAGTTAAGTAGTAGTAGCAAATCCTTAGATTCAAAGGTGTCCTCTAACTTCTCTAAAGAAGATGAATAGGAACCCATGAATAAAAAATAGTTTTTTCTTTTTTTTTTCTCTCCCTTTTTTAGAACTGTATTTGATTAGAATCTAGCTACAATAATTAATTAAACAATTCTATATGGAATTCAATAGTTTAATACAAAGATCGATGCTCGTCACTTTGAGATATAACCTTCTTGTTTTGCATTTTTTTTTCACATTCATCCAATTTTCATATTTTCAATTGAATCAGACGTTTTGTGAGAACAAAATACTTTTTCCTTTTTTATCTTTTTTGCATGAACTCACAATTTAAATATTGAACATAATAAGATCAACTATCATTTTGAAAGGGTTGAACAAGAAATAAAATTCTTGAACAAGTTCAAAATCCCATCCCTCTATTCTCATTGCAGCCTAAAGAATAAGGGAATTAGTTACAAATCACATCCCTTTGGCAGCCACAACTAGCAACAGAAAACAAATAAAAATGAAATAAAATAAAAAGGCATCAAAGCAAAGAAGACTCAAAATTTTGCTAATTGCTAATTATAATTGGATTTTTATGCTCAATTATTATATTTACTTTTGAGTTTATTTATTTATCCTCAATGTTAGTTAATAAAGGGCCATAATTTGGGGATTTTGAATAACAATGACAGCTATTATTATTATTATTATTATTATTATTATTATTATTATTATTATTATTATTACAATGGACTAAAAATTATTGTTAGTTATACAGTAAGAGGTAGTTTTCCCATTTGATTAACATTTAATAAATTAGTGAGATTCCTCGTATCTTGTACATGATATAAGGAGATAAATCAAAGTACTTGATCGACGAAAGAATAATTTTTTTAAAATTAAAAGGACATCTTTCAAACAAACACATAAAAAAGGAGAAAATCTCTGGATATAACAAGAAATTAGATTTTTTTCAATTTTTTTTAGTATCTATCAAAAGAAGTTTCAATAATATAACAAATGCACGTACAATTGACAATTAACTATGAATATTATATGAAATAATGCACAACTGAGCTACTCCTTTCTATAGCCATAAAATAAATCTCCTATAACTTCTTAACTAGATTCTGTTATGAAATGACAGTATACAACCATCCACTTGGAAATTAACAAATGAAATTATTGTTATTACATATTGGAAATTAGTTCAAAACTTTGATAGCCATGTATAATTTAATTTAAAACATAAACAAGAAAACATCTTCAACAACTTTTGGATGCTATTTTGCATATTTCAGTTGTTGAGCAGAAAACAGAATATAAACATTAGTACTGAAAATTTGGTGGCTAAACTCTGTAAAGATAATATAAAAGGCGTAGTTATTCTTTTCCTTTCTAACCATACTTCTCATTCTCATTTTGTTTTCATTTTCTTTACCATTCTGCATATGCAAAAGATCATCATAAAATAAGGATTCTTGTGTATTGAGCACCAAAAAATAAGAACAGAAGCAAAGAACAGAAATTGGCATCAATGAAACTTGCAGCAAATCAAAAACTTATATGCACTGAATTACCACCAAATGTTAATTCCAATGGTATTTGGGAGAATCTAAAATCTCCTCCAGTTTTTGAGTATCAATTGCCATTGTTACAGTTGCAGATTCTTCTAATTTTCTCTATCACCCAAGGTTGTCATTTGATTCTCAAGCATTTTGGGATCCCTGTAATCGTCTCACAAATTCTTGTACGTAGTTTCCTTCCCTTTTTTTTTTTTTTTTTTTTTTTTTTTTTTTTCATTACGAGTCATTTGAAATCTTTCCTTTGAAAATTTAATAATAAAGCAATGCAGGCAATGAAATATATTATTTATCTGTGTGCAGGCTGGGATAATTCTTGGTCCTTCTTTACTTGGAAGCAACACCAAATTCAAAGAAACTGTATTTACGATTGAAAGCCAAGATATATTAGGCACAATAGCCAGTTTAGGTTACACGTTGTTCATCTTTCTATGTGGGGTGAAGATGGATTTAAGTATGATATCTAAAACAGGAAGAAAAGCTTGTGGGATTGGTTTTTTATCTGTGACTGTGCCTTTGGTTCTTGGCCTTGGAATTGAAGTAGCCTTGGAAAAATCTTGGTTAGGAAAAGATTTACCAGATAAACTTTACATAGTAACATCAGTACTTTGTGCAACTCCATTCGCAGTTGTCGCAACCCTTTTGAGCGATCTCGAGATTCTAAATTCAGAACTTGGTCGATTAGGATTATCTGCTGCTATGATTGGTGAAATGGGTACAGTTGGACTTTTTACTTTAGCAACTTTAATTACAGTGGTAAAAGTGATTTCCGTTGGGATGGCTTTTAGAACCCTAGTTTCTATTCTTGCTTATGTTATTCTTGCCATTTTCATCATTCGACCTGCGATGTTTTGGATTGTGCGACAAACACCAAAAGGAAGACCAGTTAAGGATATATACATCATTATGATTGTTATAATGTTTTTTGTAAGTGGAATTTTGTCCAACTCATTTGGCCAACAGATTTACTTTGGACCTTTTATTCTTGGTTTGGCTGTACCAGATGGACCGCCATTAGGATCTGCTGTTGTAGAGAAACTTGATTGTATAGTTTCAGGAATTTTTCTACCACTATTTGTTACTACATCAGCTATGAGAGCTAAGTTTGGAAGTCTTACGATGAACAAAAATTTGCTGACAGTTGAAGCAATTCTAATCTTTGTGACTTTGATTGCAAAAATACTGTCATGTCTCGCAGCTTCAGTTTATTGTAAAATGCCTTTGAATGATTCTTTTGCACTAGCCCTCATCATGAGCTGCAAAGGCATCGTAGAGTTGGCAACTTATAATACTTTAAGAGATAGTCAGGTAATTTTATATTACAAACAGTATAAGAACGAGCTCATCAGCCATTAAATTTTTGAAATTTAGTAATTGATAAGTTTGTTTTTATATAATGTCGAAACATTTATATATCTCGCAATTCTATATATTCTACATTTTTCTCTTATTATAATAACAGAACTTTCATCTCAATTCCTTGCAGGATATTAATGAAACCACTTTTACTTTGCTACTCACAGGCGTTCTAGTCACGGCAAGTATTTTTCCTGTCATTGTGAGAAAACTTTATGACCCATCAAGGAAATATGCTGGTTATCAGAAAAGAAACATCATGAATTTAAAACCGGACTCAGAATTACGTATTCTGATGTGTCTTCATAGTCCTGATGATATCACTTCCGCAATTAATCTTCTTGATGCCTCAGGTCCAACCCGTGATAGCCCTATGACTGTTACTATTCTTCACCTTATAAAGCTAATTGGCCGAGCTTATCCAATCTTTATATCCCATAACATTCAGATCAAAAGTGACATTGCTTCTTATTCTGATAATATCATAGTCTCATTTAATCAATACCAACAAAGGAAAATGGGAGCTGTATCAGTAAACACATTCACAGCAGTTTCTCCACCAAAATTAATGCATGAAGATATATGCACACTTGCATTAGACAAACTTACATCCCTTATAGTCCTTCCATTCCATCGAAATTGGTCTATTGATGGTAGTCTCGTTTCAGAAGATATATCCATTAGAGCCCTTAACTATAATATCCTAGAACGAGCTCCTTGCTCTGTGGGAATCTTGGTTAACCGCGGTAATCTTAGACGAACAAAACAATCAGAGCATTCACGGGTTGCTATCATTTTCTTAGGAGGAAATGATGATAGAGAAGCATTGGCATTTGCTAAACGTATGAGTAATGGCTCTAACATTACCATGACAATTGTTCGACTCATCGCGAAAGAGGAGGATCAAAGTAGTCTAGTAACTTGGGAACAAATTCTTGATTCTGAGGCATTGAAGGATCTTAAACCTAATGGTATTACAAATCAAGATGTTAAATTTATACAAGTAGAGGTGAAAGATGGACCTCAAACTGCATATTTGTTAAGAGAAATGGCTAATCAGTATGATCTTATTATAGTGGGTAGACGCAATGGCGTAGAATGTGCACAAACAAGCGGACTTTCTCAATGGAGTGAATTTCCTGAATTGGGTGTTATAGGAGATTTACTAGCTTCAAGTGATCTTAATGGCAAGGCTTCAATCTTAGTTGTACAGCAACAACAACAATTAACTTAGTTTTTAGTTCATTACCGTAAAGAAATTTGCAGTTTCTTTCAATGTAATGTTGTTAGATTAATCATTATATATTGTGAAATTTATGGATGAAAATCATTCCACAATACTTATGTTATGAACCCAATGCATGCTTAAAAAAAATGAAATTTTAATATATAAATATGAAAAATCTAATAGATAAATCTTTGCAGTTCCATCAACTTAATAGATATATTCCTTCACCAACATGTAACGCCTGCTTCGATCAACGATAATAAAGTATGTGTATATCTACACGAATTTTACGTATAAAGTCATATAAATCGTTATTATTAAAAGAGTTTCACGAGTATATCAGCCTAAAAAAAATAATTTTTTTAAAAACTCAATAGAATCAATTAAATTATAAATTCTCGACGAACAAAAAATATATAACTTAGGGGACAATTTAAATTTTACTTTAATTATATTATTTAAATTTGGATGTGCTCAAAAAATATTAAAAAATTATTTGAAGAAACTAAATTAAAAAATGAAATTCATAAGTCCAACAATTGAAGTGAATGGCTGGATGCGTCTCCGATCTAGAGAGGGAGAGAGAGATTAGCCTCCAGTAATTGGCGACTAAGAAATGCGATCCCTTTTGTCCTGCTAGCGTTGCACAAGGCTCGATGCTAGTTACTAGTTCACTTCATGGGGATCTCCAACCTAATTTATTTAATTAATTCATTTAATTACATGTTTGGTGTTTTAATTCATAATTAATAGACAGCTCATATATCAAACCCATGGTTTGGTTAGTTGAACTAATGGTTTGAACCCATCAACAGACTTAAAATGGAAATTGCAATCAATCCTCTCAAATTTTAGGGTTTCCACAATTCTAGTTTGCACGTAATTACGCTTTTTTTTTTTTTATTACGAAAATAATTGATTTCAATTCTAAAAACAAGAATTAAAATTAATTTGTATTCACCTATTTTGATCAAATTTAAAATTAAAATTTCAAAACTGATTTCACGTCTAAACTTTTCTTCATGATTCATTTTAATTTGATTTTCGAAGCAAATCAAACCAATGGCTATCCTCAACATTAAACTATTTAAAAACGAGTAATGTGTAAATGTGCTTTAGTTAATTAACTTATAATTAATGGTGATTTTCCCAAAGTAGATTTGTAAAAGCTAAGAATGGTGGATCTTGCGATGAGCAAAAATTTAAAAAAAAATAATAATAAAATTAATAAATAAGAAATTTGTAAACTAAAACCAAAGAAGGGATGTTAATAAAATAAGAGGGAATGCATGTGAAGACTGAGTTATACGATAAAATGTTTACGAGGATTTGCCAGCTCCTTTGCTTTTATTTTTCTCTACCTTGTCTTTGTCGCTATTTGAGGACTTTTGGATTTATATGCTATTAATAATACGAGCCCGTATGGCCTTTGTCTCCATATATTTAATAATAATAATAATAATAAATGTTTATGCTAAAATTAACAAATAAATGTTATTAATTTCTTAATTATAAATCAACAGAGATATAGTAAGAATTAAGCATGAACTCATTTTAAAAACAGTTAAAGAGTATAATTTATTTAATTAATTAGAATATATTCAATTGGCATTGCTTAACTTATTTTTAATTGGGCGATGCTACGTAATACAATTAAATAAAAATTTTTATAATATATATGGTAGCGTTCTCCTTAGAACGACAATCACTAAATTCAAACTCAAAATTTTCCGTCTCTGCTTGTTTATTTATTAATATTGTCCAAAATTCCCTCTATTTGTTGGGTAATGCCTAATCAAATGAATTAGCAGTGTTTGACCTTATGAAATTGACAGCTTACAAATAATTAGTTAGAGAATAACATAATATATAGAAATCCTACTTTGTTTCATTTAATGTTAAAAAATCTTTCCTCTAAAAACAAATGGTCTCCATTCTAAGTGGCATGACACTTTGTCTAATTACATTACATTATCATAATAATCTAATCTAAAACATATTTTCTATGTATTAGTTGGACAATCAAGGTCAGCTCTAAAACTCATATAAAAATATCATAAAATTAATGTTAATTAAGCCAATTTAATCACTCCAATCATTCAACTACTACTTCTCTCATCCATTAATATAAGTCGTTTAAAATTGTTATATAGTAATTAAAATAATATTTAATTCTCCTAAATTATAGCAAAATGTTTACTAACTTGATTGAATTATCAATTAATTAAAAAATTACAGAAATAATTATTATATTTAATATAAATAAAAATAAAATTGAAAAAACATCATTAATTACTCTTTAATATTTTATTTCTAGAAAAAAATATCTTAAAACGATTTATATTTATAGACAAAAGAGTAATTTTGAAAAATAAACTAAATTACCTAGTATTTTTACACACATGTTAGGGTTATAGTTTATAAACAAAATAGATTTAGATAAATTATATGAAAATGAACTTGTAATTTGAACACTAAGTAATAATTTAGTGATAAATACGTATACGACCTGCCAATAGTTTTGGTTTTTAAATTCTCCTTCCCTGATAATTAATAATAAATCATTAAGCGAAAGTTTTTTTTTTTTTTTGGGTCTAAATCTTTTTTTTTTTCTCTAGAAAATTGAAAGGAATTGTTATTTATGAACGAATTGTTCTCAAATCTCAAGTACAAAATTATAATTAAAACGAATTGTTGAGGAATCAATCTCCTCATTATAATTAAAACTCAAATTTAGGGCACAAAATTATTTCAAATCATAATTGCAATGAAATTAGTAAAAAAAAACAAAAAAACAGAACATATTTACTTACAATTTTCTCTATGAGATTCATACAATTTCTCATTTAGTCCAAACGATATCGATTTCTCTTGCTTCTATATTCAAACGGATCAAGATCTGATCCACAGTGAAAATTCAGAGTCTGCAACTATTACCCGCAGACCGAAACATTAAAAAAAAAAAAAGAAAAAAACTTATCCACAATTCCAATAACCCCACGTACAATAAAAAAACGTCCCCATTGCATAATTGTACCGGGGATGTCAGATTCCGACACCGGAAAAAAATGTTAGTCTTCGGATATGCTCTGGAGATTAGGCCGCCATACTCCGACACGACCAGTCCGGCGGTCACCACGACGTGAAGATTTTTTTGATGATGAGATAATATCAGTTAAATAACGGTCACAATCTGATATATGATTGTCTTCTGTAGAACTTGTAGTAGTGTTGCATTTTTTGGTCTTCTTGAAGGATTTCTTGGCTGCTTGCTGCTTCTTCTTCTCCGGCAAGGTAGATGCCGGAATAAGGAAGTATATGCTGCCTCTTTTGAGCTCAGATTCCGGCGAAAGGATTAAGATTTTGCGGGTAACTCCTTGAGAACAAGGTTTGCTCAAAACATGATTAGGGTGGGCTTTAAGAACCTCACTAGCAGTGATTGGGCGAGTTATCTCCTCAACGTAGCCGTTTAAATGAACTATACGGATCAAATCTAAGGCTCCACAAGGAAGAACACAAGCCAAACAGCACCTTAAGCTATTACCCATTTCTCTTTCTCTCTGTCTCTCTTTCCTTGGTAAGGGTGTGATCAAAGACTTGATTAGCTTATATATATATATAGAATCAGCTTTAGTTGTAAATACAAACAAAGAAAATAAATTTATATTTATTTCTAAATTACCAAAATGTCCTGAGAGTGACTAATAAATCTGTGGTTTGTTACCTTCTTTTTGATTGCCTTGTCTTAGTAGTTGATATTTTTTTTTCCTTTAGAATCAAGTACGGGCCAGCAGTTCTCGCTTTCTAATTGAGAATGGAACCAAATTAATTTATTTTAATTGAATTTAGATAATTATTTTAAAAATTCAATTATCAGTCGATTTAGATATATAAAATCATTTGGTTTTCGATTTTTAATTTAGTTATTATATATAATTAACTAAATTTATTTTTAGATCTAAATTAGTTTATTTCGTTTGGATAACTAAATTCAAATCGAACCAAATTGATTTAATTATATAGTTTGGATCGATTATCATACCATTTAATTTCGAATATAAATTTCATCAAAACATATTTAGATGAATCGAAATTGAACTAATTCGATTTATTTAATCGAATATTCGCCCCTATAGTCAAGAGATTATTCTCTATTCAAACTGTAGATCACGAAGGTTTTTGTCATTACATTCAGTAGTTATAATCTGTTCCTTGCTGAGATGGAGGTAATTTACCATCTCTTTTGTTTTAAATGATTAGAAAACTTAATTTGAAATTAATGGGTCCCACATACATGACTCAATAACAATGGCTTGAAGGACTCAAAGGAGTGGTTAGGTACGGAATGGAACTCCAAAAGTACATGTTCATTACAAGGTCTTTGAGCCATGATTATATCACACCCGGTAACCAAATTCTAGCTCACTGTTACATTTGGGATCACATTGCCTGGACTGAATTTTAAATATTAAATTTAAATTATCAATTTATTTAACTGAATAATTAAAAATTATACCTAATATACCCTCGCTATGAATCAAGTAAATATCAATCGTATTTATTTTATTATATATATACGTAGTGCTTCTACGATTATTGATATCTTTATATTAAAAATAATATTAATCATATCGATTTATATTTCAATACGGCTCACCAAATAGCTTAAAATCACCAACACCATTAAATTTTATTGCTTCCTTTTGCAAAATATATAAACTTTTAAAATATTTGGGATCTATTTATATGTTTTTGTAATATATATATATATATATATAATATTTATGTATAAAATATTTTAAAAATTTGAACGACTACTGTCCCTTATCGCCCTAGTTATATTACAGTTAGTTTTCTGCTGTCATTTGATTTGTTGGCTGATTGACGTTGATTTGGGTCGCTAATTTAGGAATTTCTATGTAAATATATTTTCTTTTCCTTGTTTGTTTGATTTTGTTCTATTTTGGTAGTTTAGCTTTTATTAGGAGAATATTTTGATAGCTGTATATATTGTATATATTTTGATCTTTCCGGAGGAATGAAAGGCAATTCTCTCTTTCCAAGAAACCTATAGTTTGTTCAAGTTACACCTTTAATTAGATACTAGATACATATAAAATTTTAAAAGAAGTTTTTTTTTTAAAGTGAAAAGGACAATATTAAGATTTATATTTTTCATTATTCTATTAATTAAATAAATATTGATCAATAAATTATATTTTCAACAATATACCAAAAAAATATATAAAACATCTTAATTTATTTTTCTAATAAAAATTGTATTACAACCTGATATAAAATAAGCAATAGAGAAAAAAAAAAATCAATAAATCCACTTTATAGGTTATTAGGAATATTGGTTGAGGACACATTGGCCCTTGATAATTTGCAAGACAACTAAGTTTGCTTTATGAGATGTGATGTGAAAGCAATATAATAAATTAATAATAGCTGGTTTTTATTTCTTTTTTTTAATAATATATTCATGTTAATTTTTATTGCAATCTAATAATGGATGAAGATAAAAGCCTCGGCTCGGTAAAATTAGTAAAATTATATATTTTGATACTATTAATTATTTTAATAGTGATTAATTATTAATTATTTTAATAATTTTTTATGAAGAAAAAATTTTATCTAAATCCGGTCTATAACTCTATATCTCATTAAATAAATTGAATAAATAATTTAAATTATTTAAATTATAAATTTAACTTTTATTTAGAATTAGTTGAATTTTAAAATTTAACATAATATCATATTTTATATATAATACTTCTCCCTCTTCCTCAATTCTTTCGTATTGAAGTCTTTGTTGAAGAAGATCATGACAACACGAAATTGAACTATTGGCAGAACCAAAAGAAGATGGAGAAGATGAAGTGGAATCAGGATCGAAAACGTTGGATCACAAAAGACGAAATTTTGTTTATTTATTTATTTTAATTTTATATTTTGTGCAAATTCTTTATTATTGAGTTATCAAGTAGCGCTCTTAATAACTCAAAGCAATTGAAAACCTTGGATCACCAAGGATATTGGAACTTTGTCTGTTTATTTATTTTATTTTATATTTTGTATATAAATTATAATTTTTTTTTTGAAATCAAGAAGTGACGCACCCATTTTGGATCCACGGATAGGGTGTAAAATAATTTTGTTCATGTGATTTTTAAGCATTAATTGAAACATATTGAAAAAAAAGTAAATATATAATAATTAAAAAAATAAATATATTATAAAAAATAAACATATTACTCAAAAGTTTTGCTGATTCTCTTGAATTTAGTTAAATATCATGACTTTATATATTTAAATTTTACATTTTTATACTATTAAATATTTTTAAAAAATAATATATAATATGACAACAAAATAATCATGCTATCTAGTTATTTAATTTTATTTCCTAAACAAATCTAATTTTCTTATCTATTACAACTTTTTATCATGTATAGATTTTGTTTTTTGGATAAATTATTATTTAGTCCAACAAGTGCAAATCACGTAAATGCATTCATATATTTTTTGAAAAGGTAAGAATTGATTTCACCAAATAAATTGTAATTCATTAAACTAAAGATATTATATATTTTTTATTTTTTTTAATGAAAATTATGGACATAAATCACTGTCAGCTCAATCCTTACGAGTTTCAGTCATCGTCCTTAGGAATCTCTTGAACTTGATGTTATTATTAGCTACTTTAATTGTCCCATTTGCTTGAGGACAATAATGAGATGATTTGATTTTTCAAGTAAGAAGCCTGTTTATAAAAAAATAAAAAATAAAAAAATAAAAGTACAAGGCCTTTATCTGTGATTTTTAATTATTTATTTTAATTTTTAATAGACAAAACTGTCTGTAACCACTTCAAATAAACAGGCTTAGCTGGCACCAAAAAAAAAATTATTAAATTCAATTGCGTGTGGCAGACATAAAAATATGTATATTTCTTTTGGTAGCTCACTTTCAGAATCTTCATGTCATTTATTGAATTTTTATATATAAAATTTTCGTTTGGTGAATTAATTATTCTGTACCTTATTGTTGTTGTTTTTTTCTGCTGTTGAAGCAGAATTTTATTTTATTTTATTTTACCGTATCTAAATATCTAAAATTAAAAATTTAATTGATAAAAGTAATCTGAATTTTGCGACTTGTTTAATATTTTGATGAGGTATATCTTAATTTATAAATTAATTTCACTCTATAATTAAGATAGAGTGTAATCGCAACGAAACTCAAAATTCAAAGTATTTTTACGCTTCAATATATATATATATATATATATATATATATATATATATATATATATATATAATGTAAGCTCTTTTTCTTATAATAGAATGAAAATTAATAAAAAAATTAAACATATCTAAATTTTAGTTTATATGTGAAAATTAAATCTTTATTAAGAAAAATAAAAAATTTCTATATAATTAATTTGTTGTAAATAGACGAATAATCAAGTACAACTAAAAGTTTATTTATATATGAAAATTTAATTCTTATCGAGTAAAATATTGATATACACCTTGGATGTTTCCAAGTCAATTATGAACTAAAAAGAACAATAAAATGTAATTTAATTTTAAAAAATATATAATTTAACCGCTCAAATAATTATGGTAATATACATTAATTTGTAAAAAAATATAAATTAATTAATTATTCTAGGATGTAAAAGTACTATGAAATTTTTATATTATTGTAATTAAATCATATTTTCAATTATACAACGAAATTAATTATTTTACAGTGTAAAAATATCTTGAGCTTATGTAGAAAAATATTACTTTATAGTGTATATATACAAGGGAAAAAATATACGTACACCTTAATTATAATATTTATTATAAATATATATATATCTGTAAATTGTATGTCAAATAAAACATTATAAGACTATATATTATCAAAACCTTCATCCTCCTCCAAGCATGCTGATGCTTCATGTTAGAAAATTAACGGTCATATATATAGTTAAATACTTACTGACAATAACTGTTACTTTCTCTATAATTATAAATAGTTTAATTACTAATTTTAGTAATTTTATTATCCATTGAATATAGCATTTCCACAGGACGAAGCATCGTGGCACGGAGGTTTCCGGCACCGACCTAAAAAACGGACAACGTGAAAATGATTTTTAAGGAAACGCACGAGGTCGGCTTAGTTCAAGATTCTGAATGTTGTTAGATATTGATAAACATGGTTTCTAGCTTGCTATAATTGAACAACGTGAGTCAAGTCTGTCTTGAAGCTAAAACCTAGGTGGAACCCTAATTTTTTAATCTTGAGTTAGTTGATTATCGCTAATCATCATTACTTGCTGTTTGAGTATATGATTAGTAGCTAACCGTAGTACTTTTCTTTGCTATTGTTTATTCTTATTTAAAATTATTACTACTCCCTAAGGATATGGAGATTATTTAAGTTTGATGAACTTGTTTAGATAGGAAGTTTTGTCTTTTCTTTATTATTTTTTTTAATTTTTTTTCTTTGTTTCAGGCTCGATCTGATCTGAGTAGATTAGGGTTTAGGCTTTTCTTGAAGATGGTGGATACCAGCATATGCAAATGTTCCATTTTTGTATTATTTCAAGTCCAGTTAATCCTATTCAATTAAATATTACATTTTTTTAAATATATTTTTACATATTTAATTATTTGATTTATTAATATTTTTTGTTTGGCTCGCACTAGATTTAAAGACTTCTTTTTTTCCATCTAATTTGATTTATCGTTTTTTAAAAGTTATTCCATCTAAAATTATCGGTTTTTTTGAGAAGTTATTATCTATCTTATCACCTATTTTTTCTCTCAACCGATTAAGAAAGAGAGAGTGTTTTTGAAATTAGAGTAATTAAATGAAATAAAAAGTAATTTAGTCAAATTAAAAAGTGTTTTGTCATCATTTAGGTAATTTAATCGTTTGCCTAATTAGTATGCAAAAACTTTAAATGACAAAAAGAATGTATGGATAGAGCATTACGTTTTTGACCTGATGTGGTAAAATAAAATTTTCTAATATTAAGAGTTTCAGGTCTCGTATTCTTGACTTTACAGATAAAATTCACTTAGAAAAAAAATTATTTCTATTAATTCGATCCAACGGTCTTTTTACTTATTTTTATAAATCTAAAACTAATTAATTTTAAGAACTCGATGCACAGATTCTATGCTGAAATTCGAATATGATTCATTGCATCCAATTGAAATTAATTTAATTGTAATAAGAAATGTGCACTCAATTTATTATTAGGATTATTAATTTATTTATTTACACATTGGAATTTTGAAGTTACCAAACCCAGAATTCAATTAGATATGATTCACACGTGCGAGTCAGCTTAATTATTTCTTCACCAATTTAACCAATAATGGACTTGAAGAAAAAGGTTTTCAAAAAAATAAAAAGAAAAGTGACGGAGAAAAGTTTCTCAATTCTGTCACGGTCCAATCTCAAGATTACATTGAATCATATTCCACCATGTATGCCTTTCTCCAATAAGAAAATGGCTAAATCACTAAATAAAAAAAACTTCAACGTTTTTGGTAAATTTTAGTTAATATTTTTAATTTTGACAATCACTGCTTCAGATTTATTTTTCGTTATCAATTACGGTCTCTATCCAAAGTATTTTAGTTTGTTGCTTATTTGATCATTACTCTATTATTTGGTCCCACAACACGCCAGTTTACATCCACATGTCTATTCTTTAGTCTTTCATCATTACTTTTAGAATCTTTAATTGAAAGATTGTATCGGTGAGATAATATTCTTTTCATCTCATCACAAGCTTAAAAGAATTTGATATGGTTTTACAATTAATGTACTTTTGATGGACCCTCAGTGAGTAACTTACACTGTCAACAATCACAAGGTTCACAAAGTAAGTTTCTTCACTTTTAGAATTGCATCGCTCGACTATACCCGATCAGACTCTAGATGGAAATCAAAATTGACAATAAAAAATAAGTACAGAGCATTGATTGGTAAAATTAAAAATATGACCAAATTTAAAAAAAAAAAAAAACTCAAAAGTTCAAAATTTTTTTTTTGGTGATTATGCCAAAGAAAAAAAATACTAGAAGAAAAAATTTTCAAACTCCAAACCTCAATTTGACATTAAAATATAACTAATAATTATTCAAAATGATTTTGAGCAATCATCCATACAATACAAACCAACACTATAGTGTTTGAAGTTGGAATTTGGTCCATAAAGTCCCACAATATTTGGTGAAATGTCAAGTTCCACAAATCTAAATATGTGAAGGAGATATAATTTTTGCCCCATCTAAATAAATAATAAATAATGGTAGGTTGGTAAGATCAAAATTAATATTATATTAGTATGTTTGAGAGGCTATTTTTCATTTTGATAATGAGGACTAAGGAGTAAGGACCCATTATAGGATTATGTGGTGTGAGAAAGAGCTTGCAATATAAAAGCAAACCTCACCCTAAATGGGAAAAACAAAAATGCATATTGTTCAATTTGGCCCTATTTCTTTTTGCTTTTTCATTTCTTTTTTTTTTTTTTTTGGACATTACAACAAGATAAATATATCAGCACAAATATGGCTAGTGTATGCACAAAGATTACAAATAGAAAAATTCCTAAAAGTTGTTGGATTTTTAGTGGCTGGACACAATTTCATTTTTGATGGATTACTTTTTTTGTGTGTAAACCACGGTATCCAGAACCTATTGTTGGAGTATGTGGGTAATCGCACATCGGATAATACAACTAACTAAAACGGCATATAATGTGAAGGGTGAATCAACCAAAATGGCTGAGGCCATTTTGTATTAAAGCTAAGCCCAACTCATTATAAGCTTAATATTAAATATATAATTGAATTTGATATGATTAATTTGCTCCTAGGGCCGAAATTCTCAACACATATTACTAAGGACTGACTAAATTCAACTTGAGCTTTGTCACAGTTAAAGATTTCCATCATTCCCTACAAATGTGTTTAGTAGGGATCGAACTCGAGAGCTCTTCTTTTATGCCTAATCTGCGTAACTAAGCCATGACCCATATGTTGATGGATGACTTATTTTTGATATCAAGTGACAATCAATTATTTTTTTTCTAATGAACATATAATAGCTAACCATATTAAAATTTATTGGCCCATGTATATATCACCTTTTAAGTAGATGAGTGTTGAAACCACTTTAAACAAAATCAATTTGCTTGTGCTAGGTTTACCTCCTATTCAAACAATTAGTTTATCGGAATCCTTTCACTCTCGAGTACTCAAGGAGGATTGGGATCGGGTCTATTGACCACCTATTCAAACAATAATAATAATAATAATAATAATCCTACAAGATTTTTGAATCGGTTCAGTTTGGTAATTCAAATTTTCCGAACTGTGCTCTGAACTATTAAACAATCATTCAATCAATTGACTTAAAAAAAATCACTGCATAGAACAAGAAAATATTATGAAAGGGTAATTAAGGTGTTGAGGAAGTGAAAAAAGGAATGAGATCTTTGATTAAGTAATCAGAAAGATAGTTGTAGGCTGCTTGGGTGGGATGAACACTATCCCAAAACACGAATTGGTCAGCAATTCCACATGTTGGAGTTTCTTCGTTGCATAAGGCTGCTGCTTCCACTAGCCCCGTCCCGCAGCATCCTTTGCTCGTTTCCATGAAACCTGTCAATATCGTTTCATCACACGACAACACAAGTCACTATTGCATTTCTCAAATTTCACCAAATTATTCAATTTCTCATATTTATATCTCATGGAGTATAAATATCGGGAAAATTATAGTACGATACTTGTGGTTTGCAAAATACAACTAGTCCGTCCATGTTTTTTAGAAAATAGGTTAATATGTTTTGATAGTTTACTTCCATCAAACTATGAGGTCATTTCGTCTAATTTTTTTACATCTTTTCAGTTAAGTATCTTATGAAACGACGAAAATGCTCCTTTTATTTTTAAAAATATATGGACGGATTAATTGTATTTTTCAAACCATAGGAACTAAACTGTAATTTTCTGCTATAATATTTTACTATCTCTATTTTGACTTATGTGTTTTCTTATTAACTTAACTGAAAAAATGTAAAAATTGGACAAAATGATCTAATAGTATAATGGAAATAAAATATAAAGACAAATTAGTATACTTTAAAAAAGACATGAATGAACTAATTGTGTTTTACAAACCATAAAGATTATAGTATAATTTTTTCATAAATATTTATCAGGAACTGAACAATAACTTATATAAAGAACTTATATAAGTTAGTGTACCAATTAAGATGTTCCGATGGAATCATTATTAAGAATATCTTTAATGCTAATATGGATTGTAGCTGATATGTCATATGGAATAGAAGGTATAAATGGTGATGTGGCTCAATGTCTATTTATAAACGTTAATTTTAAAAATCTCTTTCCAATGCATTAATTTTCAATTTTCCTCCATCCTTTTTTTCTTTTCTTTCTTGAGCCCACAAGTTAATATGCAACTAATCACCAGAGCAATAAATGTTCATATTGTTTAAAAAGCCCATTAGAAATAGAAGGTGTGATATATATTGTCTTTTTTTTTTTTTTTTTTTTTTTTTGACACTTCAACTTGACATCCCAGATAGATGTTAGCATCGGAGAGCATTTTTAACAAAAAAAAAAAAAAATTGCAATTAAATAAGAGCAATCCACGTTAGCATTGCTAATGTAGATTGAAATAAAAGATATGTATAGTTTTGAATCATCTTCCATCCTCTTTTTTTCTTTTCTTTTTAAGACCCACAATTCAATAAGCAATCAATCACTATAGAACAATAAATATCTGCATTATCTAAGAGACTCTAAAAATAGAACACATCAATTTGACATACCAAATAGACCTTAGCACTGGAGCATATTTTTTAAAAAATCTTTTTATTTTTCTGATGTGGCAATTAAATGAGAGAAATACAGATGACTTATATACACCAAGTGTATGGGATCACCCATATACCAAATCAATCAAAAAAATATTATTTTTATAAAGTTATTACTCATTTATTCATATTTTTTTTTTTCTAGTTAATGGCCATGAATACCCTCATTTTAGCAAAATAAAACTGTTTTTCACTAGTTTTGTGCATCTGGTTATAGATAAGTCATTCCTGTCTTTCTAAATACAGACAGTGACTTTCCTCCTAAAGGAATACTATAAATAAACATAATTAACTCTCTGAAAGTGGAAAACCAAATAATGTTAGATGAACTGGAAGGTGATGCAGAGCAGTACAACATTTATTTGATGGGTTTTGAAAAGCTTGGGGTAGGTGTTGAATTAGCATTCAGAAGCAGAGTGTGTGTATGTGTGTGTCAGGGATTAAATAGTAATAATAAATATGCCACCAAACCAAACAACCATTAGAGAAGATTTGAAGTTACCATAATTTTGTGGATGAGAAATCATGTCAAATAATGGGTCATACACATTTGCATACCCAATTCTGCTCTGTGGAATTGAAGCCTGCATTTGGTTTAACAGTTGCTTCAGCTTCATATTGTAGGCTTTTGAATCTGAGTTTTCATCTTCCAAACATGTTCTTTCCATTGAATTTTTAGACATTCTTTCTGTAATTTGAATGGGTAGACATCCAATTGGTGGGATTCCAGCAATCACCATTAATCTCCCTCCTAAATTGTACAATTCCTGCAAATTGAATAAGACATGTTAAATTCCTATTGTGCATATCATAATATTATTTCAACTTATTAGCTCCCAATGAATATAAAACATGAAATATTAAAAAATGAAAATTATCATAATTAGAAGTAGTTCACTTAATGAGCTCAAAAACGAGGAACTATATATAGTTAAATTTAGTGGTGTACAAATTGGCGGTTCGGTTCCGAATCATAGAAAGTGAAAATCCAAAATAGTTTTTCCTTGAAATCGAATTAAGTTTAGAAACCGAATCAAACCGGTCGATTCAGTTTAGTTTTACCCGGAAAATAAATATTTTGTAATAGCAATCCAAAGTCTGAAACCGAAATTATAGAAAATTAAAAACTGAAGACTACATTAACCGAACCAAAAATTGAAATAATTCAGTTTGATTTTCGATTTTTCCATAATATAGTTAAATTTTAAAATATGAAGTTCTTAAGTAGTAAATATCAATAATGGAAAAATACAAAAATAATGGGAAAAAAGAAAAGAAAAGAAAGAAATTATTGCCTAAACAAGGAAAGAGGAGATTTATAGACCTTGACAAAATCGTGTAAAATACTCAGCAGAAAGTCTTGATAACTGGAAATGTTGAACTGAAGGCTTCTTGCAGGAATATCATAAAAGTTGTAAACAAAATCATTAGTTCCTGCACTAACAATTATCAAAGAACTACCAATTATCTTATTGCCCTCTTCTTCTCCAACAATACTCTTAAGCCTCGCAATATAGTCATTGAAGAACTCAAGTTGTTTGGACATAGGGATAACTCCCGATACAGAAGTGGTTAAGTAGTCATAACCTGAACCTGCTGATGCAAAACAAACCCCAGTAAGAATATCTTGATTCGATAGATTTGGGTCAAGAAAAGGAGGAATAGTTTCTTTAATTCCAAGAAAACTGCCCAGAAAATCAGGAATCAGTTTGCCATTGGAGCACCTTCCTGTAGGAATATGACCTGGAAAGTCCTGGCCATATGGGAAGTGGTCAGTTCTAAATGGAGTTTGAATATATTTATTGTTACCAGTATCAACTGTTGAATCTCCAAAGACAAGAATGGCTGAGGCTCTGGGGAAGGTTGTGGCTTTTGAGAAGTTGCAGATTGAGAGAGTAATGGCTAGAAAAGTTGAGAGGAAGAAGGAAGTGACTGCCATTGTTTATCAGTCATCTACTATCTGCCTGTGCATTTATGTAGCAGTAGCAAGTTACTACCTATAGGGCTAGCTTTGTTTGTTGAAAATTAACTTAGCTATATTTATTTATTGAACAATCATCATATCAAGTAACTTAGCTATATTTAGCTATGTTGTTTAAAATGATTTAATTCTTTTTGTTATTAAGAAATGATTTAATTCTTTTTTTTTTATTAAGAAATGATTGAATTCAATTAATAGACAATCATAAATTAATTGGAAATCTTAAGTAAAATCTGACTGCTTTATAGTGATATTGATATTGATATTGACGTCCTTCGTACTCACATCTCTTTGGGGTGAAAATGAATTAATGGAAGGGACGATTGTTCTACGGGCGACTCTTTGATCCTTATGGTGATTACTTTGTCCCTCGGCGTCAAGGCCAGTCATTATATGATACAATAGCAACACTTGTTATCCATCACATTAAAAATCTATCCCTTTATTTATTTATTTATTTTTTAAACCTTCTCAGACAAATTTTTAGAAGAAAGTTATACGGAAAGAAACATCAAAAATGGTGAATAATCATCTCAGATTATGCTCTAAAGATTAATATCTAACATCCTTAACCAGTTAGAGGGTTAAAGTAGGCATTCACAAGTTAATTAAAAAACGGTTATGGAGTTAAATAATAATTTATTTAAATAATAATAATAATAATAATAATAATAATAATGACCCTTATCCTTTGCATCCCTACTTTAGCCATTCAGTGTCTTCCGTTCCGGCATGTCTTTTTGCTATACTATTTTTTTTTTTTTGAAAGAGTCTTTTTGCTATACTATTGAAATTATGATACGTGCAAATACTGAGTGGTCTTTTCCATCTTTAAATTTGTCTGGCTTATTTGATATTTGAATTTTACATTTCCTCTTAGGTTCATACTCTATAATAAAACTTTATTCAACCCCGATACTCAGCCCATGTCCCGTCGGTAATAGGGCAAAGTGAGCTTAGTTCCCTGGTTGTTATTTTATATACATCTATTTTCACTCATTTCTATATATATATATATATATATATATATATAAGCAGAGCAATCCCTTCTTCAATGATCTACAAAGATCACGTCTGTCCATCTCCATGTTACTCAGTGCAGTACTACACTATATAATCAAAACACAGAAAAGGAGAATAAAACTGAACAGTCCAATTCTACATACATGAAGCTGTAACAAAACGAATACGAGATACTACACTAATAGTAATATACTACTAAAAAAAACACAAGTTAGTAGAATGTCATAATACCCTGTGCCGGAAGCATTTCGTGTTAAGTGTCATGCTGGAGAATGTCCACATATTCGTAAGAGTAAAGTGCTTCACAAACATAATTGAACCTGCAGCCATCATACAGTAACCCCAAATGTTGATATGTTTATTTTGATTCCTTCTAATCTACTTGAACAACCTTTTAAATATGTGCATAAACAGAGTATCACACACTAAGTGCAATCCAAGCACAACATAAGAGTACTTCAAAAGATGGGAGATCTATGAAACTAAAAAAAGATAATCATCAAAACATCGACTATTATACTAGATATTCAAAATCCAAATTGAAGAGTCTACAAAAACAAAATGAGCAATCGACGGATTAACTTAATAACTTTTACCCTCTAAACCTGCGATCCTTTCTTGGCTATAACCCAGAAAATCTCAACAATTAATTGAGGCATTTACTATAGCTTCCTCCTCTATCCACAACATAAACAGTTTCTACATCAGATTATCACGACACATCAAGCCAATCCTGTTCCACAGATTGTTTTGAATTAAACCCTCCCCCAAGTAGCTTTCAGAGCTAAAAAAGCAATCATTTTTAGGCACATTCATCAACAAAAGGTTTCACATAGAAGCAGCCCTTCACAGACCCCCTATGCAAGCCCTTATGCAATGAATCAAATGAAATTGTAACAATTTCTAATTTCTGCTCATAAACTGTACTTGTGAAAGATGCACAGTTTATGAAAGATGCATTACACTTCACCTCCCTGTAATGATAATTGCTTACATGTAATTGGCAAGGTAATGACAACTACCACAATGACCATTTATTTCTCGTGATGTTTCTCAATTAATACCTTTTAACTACAGAACCACACACAGTGTTATTCAGAGATCCTGACCTATTTGATTAAGTAACATTCAGTGAGGTGCTTCTGTCTTCCCGGTTTCCATAATAGAGCAACATATTCTATTCAGTAACATATTTTATCATAGATCAACCTTACTCTCTTAAAGTTGCGAAATTGGTAACTCGTATTGGCTGAGAACTTGGCAACTTGGATGTGTTTCCTATCTTTCTAGTTGGTTGTTCCTTAATACACAAGAATCCAATGATAATGCGTACAACAATGAAAGGATAATCACTTTGAATATCCAATTGTATAATACTACTGACCATATATACAAAAACATAATTCATCTTAACAGTAGGATATACAACAACCTAATTGATCATGGTACCTAATTCACAACTTTCATTCAAAAACAAGAAAACAAAATAAAATAATTCAAACACATTAAGGATCCTATAAATTAGGACTATATCATCTACTATATCCATTGAAGATTAAAACTTTGACTTTACTCAAGTTCATAACAAATGAATGGAACAAGCAGCTGCTTACCTTCACTTTCTGCTGCCATCTGATCCACCACCTCCCTGGAACAACTCATTAATCTGCACATCAATGTCCTCCACACTGTACTTAATATATTTTTCAGCATGCTTCCCAACTTCCGGAGAATTCTGGAACCTTTTAATAAAGTTTCCATACGCTGGCAGCAACAGGTTAGCCAAATAATTCCTCAACTCGTTTCTCTGCTGCTCGTCGAATATGACCCATTGGGATTGAGTTTTACAAGTCTCCTCAAAGTAGGAATTAAATAACCTAATCTTGTCTTTCATAGACAATGACTTCCCCCCTCCTCCAACATTAGAAGTTGTAGAGCCATTATCTGATTTCAACACTCCCAAAGCTTTATTCCATGAGCTTCGCTGGTAATTCATATGAAATTGTTTGATTTTCGCATTGTGCTTTCTAATCCAATCATCCCCTAAAAGTGAACCCAATTCAGTATCCTTGACCTTTTGTACAATATATCTTCCATTATTCATCATAAAAATATTGCACAAAGCAGGGTCCCCATAAATCTTTGACTTAACCTCTAAATTACTCTCCAATAACTCCATAATCCACGCCATTTGAACTGACAGTGAAGAGGAGGCCGAATCCTTAGATGGAACAACATTAACATTCTCCTCAAATACTTGTTCAAGGGTCTGTCTTGATCGGCAGGCAGCACGTAGATAATTCATTACGTAGCGTGTGATGGGGTGAAGCCCACCACGAGGCACTGGAGCCTTAGCTGGGTCTCGCCTGATTAAATTCTCCAGCTCCATAAATATCCCTCTTATAGCTTCTCCTAATCTCTTCCATATTGCAACGGCATCATTTCTAAGAACTAAACAGTATTGGTCAGAGAAATTAGACTCAAATTCAGGCATTAATTCTCTTAAAGTCTCAAACAAATCAAGAATCTTAAACAACCGCTCCGGTGACCGGCTTCCGATTGCCACCGCGTCAGCGAAGTTGAGAATCTGAATGGTGGATCCCCGACAAACCTCCATAAACGACAAATCAGCTGCAGATGAGAATCCAAAATACACGCGATCACATAGACGACGCTCGCTTGGGAAGAGGATACGGAGAGCAACATTAGCAGCCTTAATCCACTTATCAATCTCGTCCTCAAGGTCTTGCCATGGCATTTTTTGGACCTCGTCGATGCTCAGCTTCTGTATCCCTAACCTCGACATACTTTCTTCCAGAAACTCCCTCCTGCAGCTACTGTACACGTGCGAGCACTCTTTACCAAAACCAGCTGCTACCATCCGCTTTGCGATCTCATGAAGATCGTTAATAGTTCCCGATGGAAGCGCGTCGATTACAATATCGTAGTCAGTAAGTGGTTGCGCGACAGGGATCTGACTGTGATCCTCACCGTTGGTGATAACTGCTTCTTCTCCATCATCATCATCATCATCAGAGTCGAAAAATGTGTTTCCCGTTGACTCGGCGTTTCCATACGGACGCACAATTTCAAATGCCTCACAGCCACGTTCCATTAAGAGTCTGAACTCCTCCTCCAGACGGAACATGGCCTGTTGCATGAAGTCCTCTGCGCGTACCAAACACGCGCTGATGGTTTTGTCTGCAGTAGCCATATGAGTCCAGTCTCTGATCATTGCGATTAATTCATCGACGGAGTCGAGGAAGGCAGAGGAATCAGCGGAGTCGGACCAGATCGGATGATCGGCGACTACGTACTGCGAGATCTGACGTTCTAAAGACTCGAGGGTCTGTTCAAGTGAGGCACAGGCTCTCATATCGTCACCGCCGATTTTATCGGACAATTTCTCGCGAGAAAATCTCCCATCAAAGTTAGAAAAAATTTGCAAAATATCGTCGGCCATGGATTCGTTGTGGCCAAGAGTCTTGGCTATGTGTCGCGCCACCGCTATTAATTTCTCTTCGCCGTTCTCTTCCATTATCGTCCGGTATGAGGTGACTAACAGTGAACAAAAACTAGAAGAAAAAGAAAAGGAAGAAGAGAAGAAGTCCTGGGAAGACGCGCTTTGAACGTTGAAGGCATAAAGAAAGAAACAGGACAAGTCAGTCTGATAAAAGAAACGCGGAGAAGAAATTGATAGTACAGAGACTTGACAGAGACATGAAACTCGAACGTGGATAAAGCCTAAAGGTAAGGGACAGTGGTATTTTTCGTAATTCTTGCCGTTTCCTTTTGGATTTTGCTTTTTTTTTTTTTTTTTTTTTTTTTTTTTTTACTTTTAGATTTTATTTTACATTTTCTTTTGCAGTCAGCTAGCAATAGCCAACAAGAATCGATACTTCGAAGGGCCTGATATCTTCTAACAGGATTAAAAGGGGCGTTGTGATCTTGGGAAACAAAAAAAAAAAAATTGTTTATGGTGGAACAGGAAATGAAGGCAGCTACCGTCCTTTTTGTACTTTTTTTTTTTCCAAGAAAAGGGCACCCACTATCTGATGCTCAATTAATATTATAATTTGACTGGAAAAAATTTATTCCCTTCATTTTAAAATTTTAATTTTCACTTTTTTTATACAATTTAAAATATTTAAAAATTATAATTTTAAAAATATTTAATATTATAATTTGACTGGAAAAAATTTATTCCCTTCATACAATTTTTTTTGGAGTATATATTAAAAATTCTTTTAACTAATACTTTCAAAATACGAGTTAATATATCAAAGTTGAGATTTTTTTCAGTATTTAGTAATTCAACTAATATTAATTACTCATTCAGATCATTGTATAAAGATATTATAGCAAGTAAAAGAAAAATATTTTAAAAATACAAACGAAAATATTACTTTGAAACCTCGATAAAGAATATTTGAGACAATAAAATAATTATATAGGAAGTAAATTCCAAGTGTGGAGAGTTGATATTCAAGAAGAACCACAAAAGAATGGACATCTTCTGCATTTTTTATTTCCAATTTTTTTAAGATCATCTTTATTTCTATGTCTACTCTTTTATCAGCGAAGCACAAAAAAATGCAAAAAGAAAAAAAAAATCAAATATCCTCCAATTTATTTATTAACACTTTGGTAGTTACTATCAATGAGATTGTTATACAAGGTAATCCTATAAGGCCTAATGCATACATTTGTCTGAAGGCGATTTGTCTTGTGGCACTCTTAAATTTACAGGAGACTTATTATTCACATTTTAATAATAACTATGCCCTTAATTGAATTCTTACAAAATTATTTCACTTTGGAAAAGGTACAATAATTACTGAAATGTGAAAATATAAAATCATGATAAATACTTCACAAACTTAAAGGTGTCGCAAAACAAATCTCCAATCATTACTGAAATGTGAAAATGCAAAACAAATCTCCAATCATTACTGAAATGTGAAAATGTAAGATCATGATAAATACTTCCCAAACTTAAAAGGTGCCACAAAACAAATCTCCTAAACTTTAAGGATAAATCTATACATTTGGCCAATATGGTAAGTTTTCACTATAATATTGTAACTTTCTCTTTTATGTAGCAGCCAAATAATTAGAGGACAGCACAGGCTTTTTTCTTTTTTTTTTCTTAAAGCACAGAGGTGATTTGTGTACTTGGCCTTTATAGCATATATTGCAATTGACTAGTCTATTAATAACATAGGTATTCACGTATTAGTTGCCCTATCCCTTAAATGCTAATGGGAATAGTTTCACCCTATTCTTTTTCTTTTTTCTTTTTGGCCAATTTGGTAAGAGTGAAGTCATATAACTTCTAAAATGACCATGACACTTTTCAACATCAAACAGTTACAATGTGATTATGATCTCAACACCAGTGTACAACATCAAATTAAAATTTCAGGGTGTATAGACAACCTCTCTAACAGGCAAACTTGAAAGTGAAATTGATAAGCTACAACCTACAGAGTAATCTCTTTTCTTTATTGTATCAATGCAAAACTACTTCCTAGCAGTGTGGCAATATTAAATATAAAGAAAAGAGAAATAAGAGCAGAAGATCTGAATTTACATGCACACTTTCAAGTGCTCTCTCTTGCGTACCCACTAGTCTCCTCTGCAACCTTCGACCACACATTTGCAATTTTCTCAGCATACCCCACCTGCATTTTGAGAGTCAACCATATGAAGAGATGGGGAACAAACACATCATCTTGATCAAAAAGGATGTTGAAAGACATTCCACGTATGTTTTCAAAACAGCTAGTCTTGGTCAGTCTCATTCATCCTTCCATGCAAGGAAGCAAAGAAATCTTATGCCGCTAACGTATGAATTTCGGTAGGCATTTAACAAATATTGTGTAGTCAAGTCAAGAACACACTCACTAGAGCTTCAAGTGTACACAGGACTGACCAATTGTACAGAAGTTAATTGTGCAACTATACTTAACAATGTTGACAGCACTGGATACAAGTTGGATTAGAATTGTTAATAATTTAGTGCCTCAGTTGTTTATGACAACAATGCTAGAAATCTCGTCTATCTATCCCACCTAACGCGGCACAACAGTATTCATGTATCCCAAAAATTTTCACATGTAAGGTACAGATTGTAACAAAACAATGCAATCCAGCATATGAAAGGGGAAAAAAATTTCCTTCATTAAGTCTATCTGTCTAGTTTGGGCTGCATGCACTCCAATCTGCTTGAAGCTTATATGCAAGCATCACTTTCTTAAGAGTAAAAAGAAGCAAGACTAGGAACTTGAAACGATTCTCGACGTGCCATCTCATTTTATGCCATATTTCCTCATCCCAGGTAGAAAATAGCGCAATTTTTTTTTTTTTTTTTTTTGATTCATGAAATGTTGCATAATGCTCGGTGAAGCTAGATACTTTTAGCAAATAAATAAAATCATTAGAAAGCCTTGTCTTTTCTTTTTTCTTTCCTATCTTGCTCTAAGAACTTCATTGCTTGAATGAATTCCATAAAATTTAATGAATACAATTCCACATTTTCATGTTTGGCATAAATGAATATTCTTTTAGATTGCTACGTTCTTAATTTTATACATATAGAATTAGTTACGCTTGAATACAATTGATAAAATTTGCAAATGAACTTTAAGCTTAAAAAAGCTAAAAATTATTAAACTAATGAATTCCAAGTACAAGCATATACAGCTATATCTTTAAAACGAACACTATAGTTAATCCAAACATGAACATTCATTTGCAGTAAATTAATCACAGCAGATTATGTTTTTATCTTTGAGTCGTGAGATACAGTTTTAACCCTCAAAAGTGTGATTCTTTCTTGATAGGAGTCCTAGACTCTATACTAGGGTGATGCTAGTAATATATTTTCATTTGCTTAATTTTTCCTTTATTTTCTAAAGAATTGACATCTATAACACTGATATTTAAGGCCTAATTCTTAATTTCTACGAACCCTAGCCCTAATCTCATAAAACATCAAGTTTTCCCACCCTGTCCTGCATCAGTTCGTAACTAGCTCATGGTTTCAACGTTGTCACAACATGGGAGATCATCCAATGACAGGCTATGAGAAAAGTCGAAGACACTTTTTTAACGAGAAGAATTTTTTCTTTCAAGAGTTGATGAGATGTACACACTGAGGATCTCATCACCCTAAACCTAATCTTTTTTATATAAAATTTCTACAAACCCTAACCCCAATTTCCACGAGTCACATTTTCCCCAAGCAGTCCTGCATCAACTCCCTCGGAAAGTGCAACGACTAGTGGAGGTTTGATCATCATAGAACCTCTTACAGAAATAACCAGCAGAATCAAAGAAGTTGCAGAGGCATGTAAGTACCATCACCCGCATTTTAGGGTTTCAGGTGCAAGAGGTTGTAACATCACCACTTGTGCTTGAGACACACCTTAACATCTATGGGATTATCCTATGATTAGGACTACAAAAAGCTCGTGATTCAGTTCTCCAATGCAGGTTAAGGTTTTTCAGAAATTAATAAAATTTAGAATTTTCTCCATTGCTAATTTCCATTGGGAGAATTCTTCTGCTTATCAGGCAATAACTGAGTTCTCTGGATTAGATCTCAGTCAAATCTTGCAATCTAATCCAGATGAACTCGTAAGATCAAACTTAGTCCACAAACAAAAGTTTAAAGGAAAGTAACGCATAATTCACTCAAGAAAACAGAAAGTTATATCATCCTCTATCAACAGGAACTCAAAACATACAAAGTACCTGATTAAGAACAAAGCCCTTCAACATGTTCAAGAAATCAGCACGTCTTTCGCTGTCAAGCCTTTCTACTTCACTTCTGTTATTCTCCTGCAATTATATTCTTATTATAAGCTAATTGAAACATTTATAGCCCCACAAATAAAAACAGGACATAGACAAAAAATTCCCAGGGAAATTATTAAACTTGGGAAGAACTTAAAAAGTAAAGCAACATGTATTGGAGATTTTGCCCATCACAATATCAGGCTTAAATTCACTCTTCAAATTAAATTCATAGAGAATTAGACCATTACAAACAACACAAAATAGAATTATTTATGAAACCAGAAAATAAAATTTAAACACTAATATCTGGTGGCTACGGCCAGAATCAAACTTACTACAAAGACAAACTAACAAAGATGAAAGAGAAAACGACATCAGAAAATATTGACTAACTTCACTCCTAAGTCAACTGATGTTAGAACTTCAGCTATGATATGCTTCTAGCTACAGTGATAGTTTTTAGCTAGAAAATAGTTCCTCAAAATTCAAAATATAGCCATCAATTTGTTAATTAGTTTCCAGGTCATCAATTGTTCAGTTTCCTTCTTCTCAGAAATCAGAAAGGCAAGCGAATAAATAGAATATGAGCTATATTTTTCATTCAATTTTTGACAATTAATAGAGAATATCCAGATTGTTAGGTTGCAACTTGCTGTAATTGCATCTCTAACAGAGACTAAATTGCAACTCATTTACATGCAATTATCACTAACAAACACTAAATTTACATGCATCTCTAACAAAGACTAAATTGCAAATTGCGCAATTGCATTTCTAACAGAGACTAAATACGGCAAGTTGCAATTTAGTCTTCCTATTTAGTAGTTTCCTATTTTTTATTTTTTTATTTATTTATTTATTTTTTTTGGTAGGATATCAACTATTTAGTAGTCTTCTTAGTTAGTAGTTTCCTATTTCTTTTTTTGGTAGGAGATCTACTATTTAATAACCTTCCTATTTAGTTGTCTTTCTACTTACTAATCTTCTCATTTAGTAGTTTCCTATTATATTTATGGTAGGAGATCTCATTCTAGTAGAATTACTTTAATTAGTACTTGTGTTCCTCTATAAATTGGAGGCTTTTAATCATGAAATAAAATAAGCAGAATTACTACCAACTAAATCGAGATCTAGACTCTCTCTAACGATTCCAAGGTTAGAGCTCCATTTAACGAGCCTAAGGTTAGAGCTCCCTTTTAATAAGCTCCTAATTTTCAGCAACAATAGGTTGAGGAAAGAATCATGGTAAAACAAAAGCTTTAGCTTTTGAATCAGATTTTATTGTTAACAGGCCCGTGACAAGATCCTGGTTACGTGAACATAACAGTCTCACATCCCTAAAGTAGGTTTCTGTATCAGAAGTGAAAGATAGAAGTGGTTTATGTAAGTTTTTCTATGGACACGTTGGAAACATATAAAACATGTAAATGAGCTGGCCATTGAACTGATAATCCAAATTTATTACTACCAAAAGTAACCTGTGATATCAGTAAACTCTACAACTAAAACAATTTTTTATGACACTCTGCATCAGGAATATCATTGAACTTTTCCTTCCTGCTCATAAGTAGGTAAGCATCATAATTCATAAAGATCAACGTCAACAGGCAGTTATCCAGGTGAATTTGTCTTGAGCATGCCACTAGCTTTCCCTCTCTTATACCCATAATCCAAACTTTGGTTAACTTTCCCTCATATGACTTAATATGCAAGGAGTACCTTCTCCGAGAAATGAACAGTTGCTCATCATTCATCAATTTAAATAACAACTTCCCAGATTCGTTCGATTTAACCTTCTAACTTCATGAGCATGATATGGATTAGGCTTTGGGTATTTGTTGGCAGAGAATAAGCACAATCAAAAATGGGAAAAGGGCTTAACTTGAGCATCATAGAGGCCATCTATTTGGATAATCAAACTAATTTTGAAAACTGGGAGAAATTCCCAAGTAAAAAGACATTTACCCTCTTTCAAGTACTATGTTCTTTCTTTGAGCTAAATTTTGATATGTCCAAGTTAATCAGATGGAAATGAAGCATTGACTGTTCATACAATTGCTTACCCGGGAAAGGACCGTCTTATCTTATTTGTATTAAGATCTCAAATGGAATTAAAGATGGAATGAGATTACATCACAACCTCAATAAATCGAATAGAGCAAATCCTTCAAGAATAAAAGAAATGGCGTCTATCTCCTACTCAAAATCTCTTCCCAAAAGAAATATGTGACCAGTCCCCAACTTATATTTGATCCATGGAAGCAATGAGTGAGACACCTGTCATATCAATTTCCAAAGACTTTAAAAGGTAAATTTGCTCGTCCTGGTATCCAACTCATCCTACTGCGGCCCATATGTGCTCTTAATTCCCTTACTCCATAGAGAATAAGACTTTAAGATTTTGTTTAAGTCGGGTGGGTGGAAAATGGATGGAAAATGTATTTTGACTATAAAATTGACCAGATGCATTAAGGAAAAGAAGTGCACCTTGACTTAATATTTACTATATACATTTTCTCCCATTTTCCCCCTTTCCAAGGAAAGCACCATAACCAGATAGTAACTATGGCAATTCTTTGAGACACTTACTTTAGCAATATGTTATGCACAGGCTCCCAGACCACCTTCCAGCTAAAAACATGACTTCTCCTTCTCCCCACTACATCAATCCAAAGAATATTAAGAATGAAGAGAGATTCAAAGAAATGCTACACAAACAAACTTCGGAAGAGTTATACATCCATCAACAGAGATCAAACCACATTCCATTATCCAATCTCTCAGCAACCACAGGATCTAAGAAAAGATCATTGATCTGAGGACTTAACCCAAAATGAAACCCTTAGTTGTTGTTGGCCAACCTTGGGCCACAAATAAAGATGCAAAACTAGGCAACAACCAGGTCTGCAAATTAATTAATATACCCTCCGATCTGGATGCACTCAAAAATCTGTACCAAAATCAAAAGTAGCTATAACTATTTCTATCCTCATATAATAAGAAAATGGGCATTATCCACAAAATGAAAGATTTCTCAAATCTAGTTTTGTTTCCTGCAAATGTTATGCAAAATTAAATGGTTTTATTGCTTAAGATTGCATCCGTTGATAGTACTCATGAGAAACTCAGGTATTCATCAGTTGAAAACCAATATACAAGGAACAAACAGGCCCTAATAAATATTCCTCTAAGTTCATCTTTTGCATTTACAAACATGCTAAATTTAAGAAGTTTGACGATTCTAAGCAAGAAAAAAGGTAAAAATGAACAGAAATGTATAACATGATACCTTGATCCTTTCATACTCTCTGATAGCAACATTTTTTGCATCCTCAGTAACTCTTATGGTTTCTTTCAACTCCTCTATTTTGCGAATCCTCGACTTATCGCCGCCAAATATTTTTGATGATGCAGCCTCAAGTTTTTCAGCCCTTGAGTGCAATGAGGACAATTCCGATAGAAGAGTTTGCACAGTCAGCAAAGCACTAGATCGGTCCGAAAATGCTCCATGCACAGACAACATCAGCCCAAGATATTCATGGAGAGTATCCTGCCAAATTCAAGCAACAGCGAGTAAAAATGTGAAATATACCTCTCTGTCATGCAACACATATTACTAATCCATTTCAAATAGAATGCATTTACTGGAAAACTCATTCTTATTAATTCATGCAAATAATTGAATTTATTAGAAAACCATAGCCAAAGTTTCTGCAATGTACCAAATGCTTGACAGTCTGAGCATTTAGCTCCCGGTAGAATCTGCTTGCTTTGACTGCAGCTGTTGCCACATTTTTCATGTCAGCAGCCCTTACTCTCTGGGAGTTAAAGATAGCTTCCTCATTCTCAAATTTAGTCAATTTGATAAACGCTAATCCTAATTCTCCCATTGTCTCCCCCATATCTTGCTGTGCTTTAACCAATGATTCAGCCTATTAACAAATTCCACCGCTCAATAATCATTTTCTAAAGTCTAAATGCATAATTGAAACATACAAAATAACCTTCATATTTTTCATATGAGTTAACCAAAATTTACAAATTACAAATGCACCTGCTGAGAAGCATTGCTGAGCTGCTGCTCAAGATCATTCATCCTTTCCTTCTTCTCCAAAAACTCTTTATCTTCCTCAACAACAGGCGGCCTTGCTCCTCCCCAATCATTAGCCACTGACTGCTTCAACTCTTTAAACAGCCTCAACAAATCCCTCCCTCCTTTTGCCGGCTGCACAACTTCTTGTGGCGCAACTACCGCACTCTCTCCAAATAACTGCTTTGGTAACTTCACTGCACCATCAAGCATCCTCGAAGCCACATCAGTACTCGTTGGCAATGGAAGCTTACCTTGGACCTGTAAAAACACCTTCAGTTCATCGCTTTTCCTTATCACTGGATGTGCAGCAAGTCTTCTCAAGTACTTCTCTAACGCTACTCTCCTCTGCTCCACAAACTCCTGTTTTTGCATCACTTGACTCTCCACCACATTCTTGTCTGGTCTTGGCGGGATAAAAAAACCTCTATATGCCTCTGCTAATCGATCTGATAAAGTAACCACGTCTTTAAATCTCCTCCGTACGCTAAATTCAGATCCGTTAAATTCTGGTATGTTGGTTCTTGTCGTGATTAGATACGTAACGTAAGTATTGCCTCCTGGAACGAGAGAATTCGAAGTTTCTTGCTCCTTTTGGGGATTCGAGACAGTTACTTTAATATAGTCGGAGCTCGAAGACGGTGACCGTGAGAGAGAAGCAGAAGAATCAGTGGACCGACCAGGGCTATCAACGCCGTTGATTTCATTGACGGTATTTTCATCGAACGGACTAAAAATGACATCAGCATAGGATGGTGGTTCGATGTAAGAAGAGTTATCGGTTGCGACGCGATAAGGTGGAGGAACGAGTAAAGGATCAGAGTCAGCCGGAGCAGTCAACATCGGCGGCGATAGAGGGTGGTGAGCATCGGAGAGTGATGACATGGCACTACGGTAATCAGAAAAAGATTTGGTACCGTTGCTGGTGTTATTTGATGGCTCGTCGAGAACGAGATTTTCCATCTCTTCTCTAGATGCGTAGAGGTGGGCTTCTTCAAAGCCCTGATTCTCTGATCCCATCATTTTACTTATATTTAGATTGATAATTTACAAAACAAGAAAATTATACTGCAAGTAACAAACTATCAAGAGAAGAGAAATTGGACATTAGGGTTTTGACAGAGAGTGAGCTTGGAGCTGGGGTTAACGTACGCCGGGGTGTATGTGGAAGAAGACGATCGAGCATTGAAGCACGTGGACATAGAGAAGGAGTTTTCTGGAATTCTGAATGTTTTGGATTTGGATTTAGTTCAGATTTTTATTTTTATTGTTAAAGACTAGATGGAAAAGGAGATGGTATGGGTTTTCTTGAGCTTGGAGAGCCTTTGACGTTACTTCAGAGAATTATATGTGTGTGGGTTCACTGTATTTTTGGTGTAGGATAACCTTTGAACGTTCGATAGGCTGGCTTTCTTCTTGGGTGGGTTAGAACGGAAGGTGATGCGTTTGGTTTTGACAATCGGTTGACTTCCATTGTGGTAGGAAAATAATTTGCAAGGGGTGAACCCACACCTAGACACACAAGCCCGAGTTGGGCCATTTAGCACAACTCGGATTAAAATTAAAAATTGATCTTTTAGATTGAACCACAATGCAAAATTGAGAAGGAAATAAAACCCATGCTGAAGCCCAATAGCCCATCATCAAACAATTAGAGAGAGAGAGAAAAAAACAACAATTAAAGTTGAAAGAGAAAAAGAGAGAAAATAAAATCAAATCTCAATAACTATATCTAAAACAAAGGAAGAAAAGATGGAAAAGAGAGAGGAAATGCAAAATTGCAAGAAAAAGAAAGAGGAAAAAGCAATTAATGTAAGAATGAGGGATGTTAAAGGAAGAGGGGGTAAGGAAGGTCAGAGTAGTAAAAATGTTGTGTTTGAAAATAAGTAAATTAATAGAAAGGTAAGAAGAAGTAATATACATTTTTTATGTTTGGAAAAAGATGAAGGACAGAGATGGAGTTTATTTTTTAAGTATAAATTAATTTTAATCTTATCTCTCATTTCTTGTACCCCAATTTGAGGTATGTAAGAAAAATTGAAGTTTGAGAAGATAAAGAAAGGTAAGAATTTATCTTTATTTATCTCTAGTTAAACGCTCGTGCTTTTACGTGGCTTTATTATTATATAATATATTTTATAAATTTATTTAATATGCTATTAAAATATGCTTTTCAGCAGATTATTTCATTAAATTTATTTAAATAATCATATATTTAATTAAGCATGTCTAAGTTTTAGTTAAAATTTATAATTTAAATAATTTAAATACCATATCTTGTAATTGATAATTCTATATAGATAAAGTTTTTGTAATTCAAATAATTCAATATGAATAGCATATACATAAATATTATTTATAATTATTTAATATTAAAACATAATTGACTTATTATTATTAAACATTAATCCTATAAAACATAGAAAAATGAAAAAAAAAATAAAATTGATTCTATTAATATTTTAGATTAATCTAACATATGTAATACGGTATTTTAAGTAACTATGACACGTGAGTTAAATTAAAATGAAAGTAAATTGAAAGAAAATGAGTAAAAAAATGAATTTCAAGACTAAAATTACAAATAGACACTAAAAATAAATCAATTAAAACAAAAATATCAAAATTAATTTGTCTACAATCACTTAATATGTATAAAACTTATAACTGTACGAATGGAAAAATACAAAAATGAATTAGACAAATATAATTTCACTAACGAAAAATTTAAGAAAAAAATAAAAATAGAAGAGTTTGAAAAAAAAGGATAAAAGAGTATAATGAAAAGACAAATGAATCATTGATAAATATGAAGAAATAGTAGTTTATTCAATACCAAAATCACTATGGCTCTATCACATACACTTTCACATAATCTAAATTGAACCAAACTGAATAAGATTATTAAATCCAAGCTCTGCAATGGTGTTTTTCATATCTCAAAAAAAAAAAAAAAATCAAATCCTAGATAATTAACTTTTCATTCGTTTAGTGATAACGAAAGACAACTAAATGAATGTAGCATGTCGTCTGGATCTATACCTGCATCTTACCAACAAACGCAGTTACTCATATTTACATAATTACCTAAAAACTATATTTCAAATGTAACTTGCTCTTTATCTAATTTCAAGAGTATAAGTACAACAATATCCAAGCTTTAAATAGATCACAGCAAAATAAATTGTCAAAATTAGAAAAAAAAAAAAACAACATGCATAATTTATTCATTAACAGAGTAAATCAATATGAGAGAATAAAAAAATTAAAGAAAAACTCACAAACTTGCACCTTTAAATCACGCTCAGGTTTGCAAATTCTCTTTAAATAAGTATACAGAGGATAAATAGTTAAAGAGAGATAAAAAGAGCCAATTTAAAGCATTTAATTATAAAGATATATAAAGAGATTTGCTTCAATTTATTAAAGATATATAGAAAAAGATTTGCTTAAATTTGTTAAATTTAATTTTCAAATAGAATCTATATATCAATATAATTCTTTAAAAATATTTTTATAGGCAATCAAATTAAAGTAAAAAAGAAAAAAGCTCAAAAATCTGTAAAAAAATAAAAAAAGAATTAGCGAGAGAATAGAATACCAACTCAACATTTCAAAGATATTTTTTAATTTAAGAATATATAAATATATATATAGTTTACTCATCGTTGACGCACTCATTTCCAAACAGAGTACATAACTTACTTACCCACCCCACCATTATTTACCTCTTATTCACCTCAATTCAAACATGTTCTGATAAAAAGTATGATTAGAATAATGTCTCAGTTAGCTTATAAGTTTTAAAAACTACTTACAAATTCAAATAGAACAAAAAGTTTTATTATTGCATTTTGTAAAAAATACATGACTTTGCCCTCTAAATATATAATTTTTATCTACATCTTTTCCATATTGTTCAGAATTTGGTAACGATTAAATATAAAATTCATAAAGGTAAATAAGAGCGGCAAACTAACTGACTAATCAGTTAGTACTAACCTTTTAGTATTGATTGTCCCAAGTCTAAATTAGCTTATATTACGCTTTTTTCACTATTTTATCTATATATACTAGAATTTAGATTTTTTTAGGAATGTAGTATTTGATTATTTATTTAACGAGCACGTAAATTTAATATATATATATACTATAAATAATGAGAATATATATAATAACCTTAGTGAAATTTTAGAAATTCTAAAATATCATTCGTTGTTGGATAAGTGAAAATAGTTTGAGTTTATTAAATAACTTTAGTTTTTAATAATTGATAAATTAAGATATTAAATTATTAATCAACTGAGGTTTTTTTTTTAATAAATTTTATTAATTAATTTAAAATTTTATATTATATTATTTTAATATTATTATTTTAACATATTATCCTCGAATTTCAATCATTGATTAATTAAGATACTAATTTGTCAAAAAAAGATTATTATCCTAATTTTAAAATAAACTTTAAAAAAATCTAAAAAAATATTGTTTTGCACGTTATATATATATATATATATATATATATATATATATTGCTTTTAAAATTATGAATTTTTTCTTTTTATATCTATTTATCTATGTATCTCAATATTTAATTAAAGCAAAGTGTAGAAATAATAAAGTTTTAAAGAGAAATGGTAGGATTTTCTAAGATATTTTAATAAATTTTGAGGTATCCTGAAATACCCCATGGCCAATAAAAACACATTAATTTAATATATATATATATATATATATATATATATATATATATATATGTATAATATTTGAATAATTAATATATAAATAATCATAACTTTTATATTTTAAATTTTTAAATACTATACACGATTAATTTATAAATAAATAAATAATTATAACTTTCAAGTTTTTTAATTTTAGAGTTTTGTATACTTTTAACTTTTTGAATGGTGCACCCACGAATGCGCATAATAAATTTTAATACCCTTTAGTTCCCTTAATGAATATTTTATATATTTTATCTACTTAATTTTAATAAATATTTATTAGTTTATTTAATCTATTTAATTTAATTTATTTTAAATTATGTAAAATTTGTTTATTTAATTATATATTTTAAAATTGCAAATCAATGATACATATTAAAGTTATTTAATATAAGTATATGTGTTTATTTATTATGTTATTCTTCTTTTGAACGTGTAAAAGTAAATAGCGAAATTAAATTCCCACTTATTAGTGTTATGAAGCATACATTTGAATTTATTTAAATAATTAAATTCCCATTAATTAAATAGTCAAATTAAACTGCCTATTTTTCAATTTATTTATTAATTTGAAAACTAAATTTGAAGACGAAAAGTCCTCTTCCAAATTCTAATCCTAATTAAAAGCTGAGTAAGGTACACCGTATAGTAGTATACGACCTTCTTCTAAGCGCCATCTTCCCTTATTCCCACATCCAAACACACTGATTAGGTTTCCCAGTTCCCACAATTTCAATTCCATCACTTCCACAGTGACAAACATAGCGAGATAGATTACTTATATCAGCACTAGCCTTACTCTTCCCTCTAATTTCGTCAAAATCTAACCGCAAAATAACCGACAGCTAGAAACACAGAGAACGAATCGAACCCTGATGGCATCTAAATTCGGGTTAGCCGGCGGTATACCGGAGCGGCGGGTTCGACCAATATGGGACGCTATAGATTCTCGGCAGTTCAAGAACGCTCTCAAACATTCGACTGGGCTGCTCGCGAAATATCCTAATTCTCCTTACGCTCTTGTAAGATGGTCACCTGAGACTCTTTTGGTTCTATAGTTATCCATATAATCTTATTTCTTTACATGTGCTTTTGCAGGCATTGAAAGCTCTTATCTTGGAGAGAATGGGTAAATCTGATGAAGCATTGTCCATTTGCTTAAATTCTAAGGAGCTTTTATATAAAAATGATTCAATGTTAATGGATGATCTCACACTCAGTACGCTTCAGATTGTTTTTCAACGGCTTGATCACTGTCAGTATATCGTTTTTTTTTCTTTATTTTAAGAATTTGTTTAATGCATGCTATTCGGACTTTATAATTTTCTTTTTTGGTTGAAATCAGTGGATTTGGCTACTAGCTGTTATGAGTATGCTTGTGGTAAATTTCCAAACAACTTGGAACTAATGATGGGGCTTTTCAACTGTTATGTTCGCGAGTATTCATTTGTCAAGCAGCAACAGGTTGGTGTTTTTGTTTTCATGTTTCTGTTCCTCCATTTTATCTGTCAAATATTTTGATAGTTTTGACATTTCTTTTGCATAGATTGCGGAAAATTAACGGTTGCCTTTTGTTTATTCTTTTTCCAGACAGCCATCAAAATGTACAAGCTTGTTGGTGAAGAAAGGTTTTTGCTTTGGGCAGTTTGTAGTATTCAGCTACAGGTTCTTGTTGCCTTCCATGCTCATTTTCCCTATTGTGTTAACAGTTTCCTCATTCATTGTTTTTTTTTTTTTTTTTTGATGTAAAAAATGAATTGCTGGTGAAGATGTTTGTTTTCCCCCACTTGCCTATAAAAAAAAAAAAAACAAAAAACAGCGAGTAAAGTAAGAACATGAAAAAGAATGGTGGGAGCAATTCATCTATTAATTTAGGTTCTGATGTGTTATTTGGCATATATTTTTTTTTATATAGTTTTTATATAATAACTTGTATGTTTCTGTGGTGAAGATTGGAAATTTGCCTGATTTAATTGATAAATTGCATTCTGGCTTTGCGTTCTTAAGCCTTAACTTTTTTATGTCTCAGACTCTCAATATTTTCTTACGTCAATTTTGAACAGTATTATGGAGCCTCATTAGAATGCCCTTAACAGGAAAAAAAAAAAAAAAAAAAACTAGATTTGGTCTATAATTGAATAATTTTTTTTGAATAAGATATATTTTAAATAAAACTATTAATTAAATGTTTGAGTAAAAATGTTTTAAATAAGATATCTTTTAAATAAAACTGTTTAAGTAAATATTTTACATGCAGTTTGGGTTGCTCCAAAAACCTGCTGTCTGCAAAGCCAAGATCGAATCTGTTGATGGTTGAAGCGGCTCAACAGTCCGATCTGGTTTCAGGTTCGAAATATTGTAATCCCTTTTGATAAAACTTAAAAATGATATTAGGCTTGTGCTAGTACAGAAATCTGATGCCTCTACTGGAAGACTTTGAGAAACTGCAACCAGTATAAGATGCAGCTAAATGTGTTGGCTTTGACATGTAAATAAAGTGGCTGAGGCAATTAGCGAAGAGATTATATTCTGCTTCGATAAAAATTTGCAGGATAGGTGCTGCACTGCATTCTTTATTTCAATGCTTGAAAGCTCTCAAGGACTTGAAATTAGGAGTTTAAGGCCAGGGTGTTAGTTTTTCCTCCCCATTTTCCTTTTAAGTGGGATGTGACACTAGGGTGTAATGAACCTTTGACTTTATTTGAAACATCCAGCACATCCATCCTGTTGCTTTGGCACCTTAAAGCTGATAGCATTCTCCTTAACATGGTCACTCTTCTGATTTACCTTTAAGTTGTGTAACTTTTGCCGTATGACTTTTCTGCTTCATTTTTATTCTGATGAATACACTAGTTACCAGCCAACCAAGATATAGATATCTTGATATTCATTCTTCTCGTGTACTCTTTGGTTCTTTGTGCATTCAGCTTGTTTTTATAATGTGGACATGAGTGTTCTATATTGCTTTTGAGCTTTTTCCTCATTGTGAAAAAGCTTAAGGTGTTCTACATTCATTAGGTACGTTGTCTCTCATTAATGATTGTACCGTTTTCATTTTTCAGCTATCCATATATCAATTTAGGACGTATATTTGTCTTGTTAATATATGTATCCTAGTGTTAGTAGTAATGTTACGATCCCAAGTTTTAATCTAGTTATGGGTCTTTTTGATTGAACTGAAAGGTGGAATTAGGCTTGTTAAGACAGAACCATATACTCTCTTAGAGCTTGTTTGTGGGAACTGATCTCTGTGTTTTAGGAAATCAAACATTTGTTAAAAATTCTGCTTACATCTTTCTCACTAATCTACAGCCATCTAAACAATCGAATGCAAAGCTAAAGACTAATAACTACCAACTACAATAAAGAACTTGCCTAACCACCGATAATAAAGAAACTGATTCACACCGTTTTAGCTGTACATGAGAAAAGGCATTGGAACATTACATTCCCCGTCAAAAAGGCGATTGTCCTCAAGCGGAAAAGGATGGATGACATGCAACCTTCAACTTATTATGTGAAGCACCTTATCACCCTCTATTATTGCTGCAAATAAGGAGCTACTTTTTGATTCCTGATGCATGCCATTTAGTAGTTCTATGCTTTTATATTTAAGTAAATTTCTTGGATCAAATGGTGGCTTAATGCTTCCTCTATGCCATTCTCGAGTTGGTTCTCTCCAATCTCTTCCAACCAAACAACTTTTTGTAACAATTGCTGTTGTTTTGTTTTTTTGATAGCTTTCCTTGTTTTCTTTATTTTTCCTGCCAAAAATTGAACATAATCAAACATCTTAGGAAGCCTAATTTTTTCACTTTTCCTTGTTCCTTCATTTTTGTCAATACGAGAGGTTGATGTTGCCAATTTGGTGTTGTTTTTGTAACCGAAAAGATTTTGGGTATGTTATCTTCCATATTCTTGCTGTCTTTTCTTTTTGGTGGTTTGGAGTGGCTTTCTAATGTCATTCATTATGCTTCAAGAAATAGTTTTCTTATCCAATTTAATTTCCTCCATGAATCTGAGTCTTCAGACTGTAATTTTGTGTTGTGTCTCTTTATCATCCTAAAATAAATCTGTGGCTATATGCCTGTTTTGTGCAAGGAATCTAATAAACTTCTTTCTAAATATGTCTCATGTCTTTTACCTCTGTCTGAGTAGACTGCAATATGTTTATCTGTTGATAGCTCTTGCTGGTGAACTTTACGTTGTTTCCTTCTTATATTTCCTATGACTTTTTATAGGTGTTCTGCGGCAATGGAGGAGAGAAACTGTTACTCTTGGCTGAAGGCTTACTTAAGAAGCATGTTGTGTCGCACAGCTTGCATGAACCAGAAGGTGCCTTCCATTCCCTCTTGCCTATTCCTAGTAGTTCCTTTTGTAAAAGCAACAATCGTTGATTTTTTGCTAAAGGTTTGTAATTTCTTGCAGCTCTTATTGTCTATATATCCATACTGGAGCAGCAAGCAAAGTATGGTGATGCATTGGAAATTCTCTCTGGCAAATTAGGATCCCTTTTGATGATTGAAGTTGATAAGCTACGCTTGCAGGTATTTTCTGAAGCTTTATTCCTTTATTTTTTTAGTCAAATTATGTTAGTCGAAAAGCAATCTTTTTTACATTTATGAATTTTATAACACTGTTCTAAATTTGCCTGATTAATTAATGTATGGACGACTTGCATGCTAAATTGTAAGGGATAAAATAAAACATGAGGAATGGACACAAATGGAGCAAGAATGCATGTGAGAACAGCTTGCAAGCTTTAATATTATTGTCTTTTCTTCATTTTGTAATGTTACTTTTGGAAATTCAAATGTCATGTAAGGTGTTCTTTATTGACAGAAAGTATTTCCAGTTTCATACATGAGTTTCTTGATACTCCTTGTAACTTTGGTCCTGGTTACCTTGTGCACCTTAGGGCATCTAATGCCTTTTGGATCTTTGTGCAAATGACAAGTGGCACTAAAAAAGAGAAACAAGTTAAGAAATTGGAATTATGTTTGTGATTTAATATAGAGTTTACTTTTGGCTTTGTTGAGTACTTTGTATTCCTTAAAGAATCTTATTTTCATGTTTGTGCAAACTTTTTGTCTAGTTTTTCACAGCTTCACATCTTAGGGGTTTGTAATTTCCAGCTTTGCTGGAAAAGCTGTCTAGATGTTTGAAGTCTCAGTTGGGGCCTAGTTGGTTTGGTATGACCTTAATTTTCTTTGTTGTTCACAGTAGCCAGATCTGAAATTCTGTACATATTTGCATATTTCAGCCACTGTAAGTCAACCTCAGTCATCTATTTGAGTTTCTACCCATTTTTAATTTTAAAATTGACTTGATAGAAACAAAACTGCAAGCAATCTTCTACCAGACCTTTGCTAGGAGGGCTGTGTTCAGAACTATCTGATATTTATTAAGTGATGAAACATGGCCTTTCTGTTAGTATTTGATCTTCCTTTTGTTTCCTTCATTTTGTGTGGAATACATAAATCAAATCCTTTTGATACAACTTCCTAAAATATTCTTTTGTTATCTTGGACTTGATTTGAAATCATTGAAACTTTGTTCCTGTCAATTTTTGGTTTCCTTATAACTTGCACTCTTTGACTTTAAGTTGACAGGGGAGGCTGCTTGCCCAATCAGGTGATTATGCTGCTGGAGCTGATATATATCAGAAGATTTTAGAATTATGGTAAGCTTTTGAAAGTTGCAGTTTTTTGACCATTTCTATTTGGATTTTTCATCATCAATTGGAGGTGGTTAGGTGCATATAACTTAGAGGCAATAGCATGACTTAATAATTAAAGGAGCTATTTCATTTTCAATTAAGCTGTATGTTTTATCTTCTACACTCTCAGATTTCTAGCTTCCGTTTATTTGTGATATGGTGGTAAGTTTATTCTGTTATTTATCGCCTTCCCCTCCTCTCCCTACATGCACACACCACCTTGATGCTTTAAGGGCCATTCAATTACTCTAACGTGGTGACATGGGGCTTGACTACACTTCCAGTTCCTCAGGATTATTTTTCCTTTTCCTGAAGTTATCCAGATTCTTCTCAAATAGCCTTTGTTTAATACTCTGGGTGGATTAGGGAAAAGTAATCGGGAGATTTTGGGGATGATTTCTTTTTCCCCCATGAGGAATGAGATGCAGGTGTAGCATGATGACACAGAAGGACATTTTTCTTTTTCTTTTGTTTTTTTAAATGTTTGTTCATTGTTTATGGTCTGAATTGTGGCCTGGTTTGAACTTGACTGTTGCAAAATGGCTCTATACTATCCATGACCTTGTGAGGATCACCTGGTGATTCTAAAGTATTCTTATATCTATAATTCTTGGGGTAAATCAGAAAAGTAACTTTGGTTCTTGATTTTATAAATTTCATAAACTTTTAGAATTCAATTTTGTGATGAGGCTTTCTAAATTTAAGAAAAATTTAGGTGATCATCTTCTTAATGGAACAAGTTCTCCTGAATTTTAATCAAAATGAAACCTGTCTTTTATTAGTGTTTGCCTAAAGGTTGTTTGACTTAAAATTTAAACCAAATGGTTCAGTTTGATAGATCTAAAAAGTTGAGACAACTTGCATCCAAAGAAAAAAGGAACCAAGTGTATGCCAGTTTGTCTTATTTATTTTTATTGTTTAACTGCATCCTAGACTCCTCCTGTCATGGTAAATAAATATTTTCGTTTCTCCTCATGCTTAGCCCAATGATTCTAGCATCAAGTTTCCTGATTCACAAATTGAGTTAAGAATTTGTACATAAAGTTTGAAATGCAAATACATTTTGCCTGCTTTCGTAATTGTATTTCTGCAGTTATTTTCTCTCTGTTAATGTCGCTTCATTCATCTGGCAGCCCTGATGATTGGGAGTGTTTCCTACATTATCTAGGCTGTTTGCTGGAAGATGACAGCAGCTGGAGTAAGGGAGTGAACAATGGTTCAATTCATCCCCCTAAATTAGTGGATTGCAAAATCTCTCACTTGGCAGATGAAGTGGTGCATGTCTTCAGCTTTTAAATTGGATTACTGGTCTTATGTTTTCTTTATCTGATACAGTATTTGATGGTGTAATTTGGTTATGCAGTTCAATTCTCGTTTATCAAAAGCATCAGCTTTTGTGAAGAAGTTACAAGCAGATGTGAATAATGACTTTATTAGGTGTCCATACTTGGCAATTCTCGAAATTGAAAGGAGGCGGCACTTATATGGAACAGGCAATCATCATGAGATAATGGATGCTCTAATGCAATATTTTATCAAGTATGTTGGGTTTCAATTTGGATTAAGATATTTCTCTTTTCTTCATGAACTTTTATTAACTTAGGGGTTTGTTCATATATCATGTCTAGTCAGTGCAATGATTGTTTTTCTACTGGTGGTGAATTATTGGTTTTAAAATGATGGAGAGATCAACAAATTATTTGTTCCTCACAAATATTTTGTCAGCTATTTGTATGCTTTAAAGCTACCACTACCTTTGTTGTGTAATTTTTTATGCCTCTTTTAGAATAATAAGATGCATGAGATTGCTTCATTTCGCGATATATTGTCAATAAGCTTTTCCATTTTTTTAACACAGGTTTGGTCACTTAGCTTGCTTCACTTCTGATGTTGAGGTGTTCCTTCAAGTATTAACTACAGATAGAAAGATGGAGTTTTTAGAGAAATTGATGAAAAGCTTCAACTACGTTGCAACAATTCCCAGTAAAGTGCTTGGGCAGTCGATAAATGTATTCAAAATTCAACAGTTGATTGGAAACATATGCAAGCATCCTGTTGTTGGTGCGTTTATATTTTACATACAGGTGCATTTATATTTGTTGGATGTGGCACATGACTACATGATATTCTTCCTGTAAACATCTCTCACCTCTGTTATCCAGGGTATTACATAAAGGGTAATAGGTAATAATAATATTGGCCAATGTAGCGTTGGAACATCAGGCTACTGATATGATTGTGTTGCTGGGACTTTCAAAATCCTGAAATGACCTGTAATGTCTGTTACCATGAGAGGCTGTGAAAACCCCAATTGGACTATTAACCTCATTTTTAAGTTTCATTTTAATTTGCATAAACTTTTTGTAAATTTAATATGTTAACCCATTCCAATAAACATGTGCTTTTATATAAAAAACAGATTCTGTAATCTTCCTTTGACTTTTATTTTATTTTTCAACTATAAATTATTAGATCTAGAAGATATTATAATATACAGTTAAGCTATTGGTTAAAATGTTGATTTGAATGATTTTTCTAATTTTGTAAACAAATTCACAGTAGCAGTAACATGATTAAGTCCAATTCTATGACACTGATTGATTTCAAATTCTGATATACTCAGAATGTTGGTCATATCCTTGATTTTCTGGTACTACAGTTGATTTAAATGTCAAATAAAGCTATGACAGTGATTGCACCGCATAAGAATTTCCATCATGTATTTTTTCAATTTTAATCTGGTAATCTTTTGAGCATGTATTTGTCAAGTATCATTCTCATTATCTTCTGATCTTATACTCAGTTCACTTTTCTTTAATTAGGTTCTTGATGTGACTTTATATTAGCTGTGTCTTGCTTTAAGATATTTTTAGTATATTAATCGTACTGTCAAGTGGCCTTTTGAAATATGTGAGATTAACATGTGTTCTTCCCCAGAACTTGAGGGTTCTGCTGGAAAAATGGTGGAGATGTTCTGGAAAAGTCTTCCATTGTCCAAGGACCTGGATCCACAAGAAAGTATGCATGGAGAAGAGCTGCTAACTATGACATGCAATGTGTTGGTTCAGGTATCTCATTTAATGTGATTGATGTAGATTTTCAATGTGAATGTTTGTGGTTGCATGTTTAGAACGTGTTAATGGATTGGTTCATATGATATGTTCCTGACTCTAAAACATGTAACCTTTTCAGAATAGTATGTCTGGTTCTGTTTGGTGCTTAGCATATTCCTTTGCATAACCTTGTGTCTTGTTAACTTTTATACTGTCAGAAACATGAAAAGAAATCCAATGGTTCTGCCAACTTTATTATGTTTGTTTGCCGTTAGATTATGCAAAACTCAAATTTTGTCAACTTGATTATGTTTGTTTGCCACTACCTTATGCAAAACTAGAACCTTTGAGATTGAGAAACTATCTACCTGTTGGCTGACTTTCACTATTAAGTTCTTCGGCTTTGCAGTATAAAGTGTGCTAGCATCAGTGAGAAATTGCATTTTCAAATATTATGGTTACAGCTGTCATATAAACATCATGTTATGCCCTTGAAAAATCCAGAAATTCTCCTTTTATGTGGAACTTGTATTCACTTATGATGTTGACACCTTAGTTTTGTGCCACTCATTACAAGGAGATGGTTTTATTTGGTTCTTTTATTATTGGCCCACTTAGGAACTGAAATTGATTGAAATCTGTTGCCTGTAACTTCCAACCAGGATAACCCTGAGATGGCTCCTATCATTTTAAATTTGAGGATTGAATCAAATCCAAATGAAAGTGACGTAGAAATAATGGCAAATGATGAATGGATATTTCATGGATGTTGAAGTTAGGTTGTAGTGCTTTTTTCGTACACAATGCTCATGTACTATTGATGCTTGGCTACTGTCTGAACTGGCATCTTGTATTCATGTGGCAATTACATTACCTTCTTGAAGAATGTACTTTTATAGTTTATTCATTTTTTTCCCCCTTGTTTATTTAGTTATTCTGGAAAACAAGACATATTGGCTACTTTATGGAGGCAATTATGGTTTTGGAGTTTGGCTTGACTATTCGCGGGTAAGAGAAATGTTATTCTTCATTGTTGCTACTAATATAATGATTAGGGTAATGTTAGTTGTGCATATAACTGTTTCAAAACCTTTTAATGGATTCTAGCGGCTGACACCTTTTTTATAATAAATTATGTCCTACAATTCAAACAAATTCTACAATCTAGTGTTTTGGATTTAGAACTTTCAAAACCATTGAATTAAGAACCTTGGATTTTTTTTCCCATTAATTCCATAGATATATAAGAATTCTTGTTTGTTATGGAATTGATAGGTATTTTTGGGACAAAAATATCTTTTAGAATTATCATTCATTAAAATTAGAATTTTACAAAATCAGTTGCCTAGGTGGGATTTTGAAACCCCAACAAAATCAGGGATTTGATATGATAAGGGACTTTCCATGATCCATGTATTCGGTCCACCCTTTTACCAACCAAACAAAGGACTAGTGCTAAATCCATGGATTTAGTGAAATATGTAATCCAAAATCCCTCCAACCAAAATGGCTTAATGGAATTTAATTTATTCTAGTTTTGTAATAAAGTTCTCATATTTGGAATGCCTTCTAAAATGATACAATTTAGTTGAACTTTGTTGTTTGGAATAAAAGAAATGCTAATTGAATGTGTAAACTTCTATTTGCTTTTAAGGGTGCTCTAGTTTTTAAAAATTAGACCTTATGACTACTAAAGCAAACAGATAGAATTCCTGTAACTTGTCACTTTTTAACTGCTTTAGAATTGAGATCATTTATTCTTATTTCAAAAATGAAATTTGAAATGGTAAAATTTAACTGAAACCTAGCATTTTGAGAATTTCCAGAAAGTATTCATATTCTAGGACCTACCTAACATTGTTTATATGGTGATATTTTGGCAGACATGTGTGGCAGTACAAGATCTTATTGCTGCACCTGTATTCACACTTGGGTGCCCTTTCATTAGCTTATGAATGGTAAATAGTTAATTTATTATCCATTTGCATTTTTAATTTATGATCCTGTGGCGCCAACTGCATTCTCTTTCCCTAGTTGATTGGTTTTTACTGTGGCCTCTCTCTTTTTCCCTCTCTAAGGAGCTCTTTGCCTGTCTTTCCCGTTTAGGTATAAATCTCTTGATGTGAAGAATATATTGATGGAAACTGTTTCCCACCACATTTTGTCCCATATGTTGCTTTCTCCTCATTGGGTTGATTTAAGTAATCTACTGAAAGATTACATCAGGTTTATGGATGACCACTTCAGGGAATCTGCAGACCTTACATTTCTTGCATATCGCCATAGAAATTATTCAAAGGTATGAGAATGGCTTCTCTGCTCTGTGCATACTTTTGAGTATGAAGTTTTAGGCTCCATTTATTTTCAAAAAATTACTTACTTTTGGAAAATATTTTCCAAGAAAAATTTCTTCGAAAATATTTCCCAAACAACTCATTTTTTGTTGTTTGGTCACAATGTTGAAAATTAGTAAAAAAAAAAATTGAAATTTATAATTTATAGGGCTATAAGAATATTCAGAAATCTAGAAATTTCATATTTTTTTTAAAAAAAAAAGTTGTTAAAGTTGAGGAAAAAATTGCATAAAAATGATAAACTGTGGCAGTCGCTGCTAGCCGGCAGTCGCTGGTGACCTGTGTTGGTGATTAATAATGGCAACTATCGGTAATCAATTGAAATAAATGTGCATTTATAAGGTTATAATAAGTTTGTCATTGTTAGAAAAATATTTTCTTCTTTCAAAAATGTTAAGTCATTTTCCTTTAAATTGACTTAATTTTCCCTTTAACTAGGAAAATATTTTCCATTGATTAATTTTCCTGAGCACTCCAAACATCAGAAAATTTGGAAAATCTTTTCTAGAGAAGCTATTTTTCAGATACAAATGGAGTCTTAGAGTGTTGGAAATAACTTATGGAACCTTTGAATGTATTAGCAAATGCACTTACCTATTTCTACAGTAATTTAATTTTCATTTTAGTAGTTTTATAGATGATTGCTGCATTCATTTCTTTGTGCATCTTATATGATATCTAAACAAAATTGTTTGTTTATTTATCTCTCTGTATGGGAGTGGTTATATCTTGTGACATTGAGAATAAATTATGATGTTTGTGATCGCTTGACCAAAACATGTATTGGATTTCATTTCAGGTGATCGAATTTGTTCAATTTAAAGAACAGTTGCAACGATCAAATCAGTATTTAGTTGCAAGGGTTGAATCATCGATTCTACAGCTAAAGCAGAAGGCTGATAACATTGAAGAAGAGGAGGTGCCTTGTCTTTTTTCTCTTCTAGAAATAGATACCTATACTTTTATTTTTATGATGATATATGTTGATATTTTTCTTTTAGGTTGTTCTTGAAAGCTTGAATTCTGGGATTCACTTTGTTGAGCTTTCTAATGAGATCAGATCCAAGACTTTGTCATTCAATGAAGATTTTCAGTCACGGCCTTGGTGGACACCAGTTCCAGAGAAAAATTATCTTTTAGGTTAGCGTCAAATACACCTTGTTTATTACTACTCCTTGGTAAGGAAAAGTTTTGGCTACACACAGTGTACTGTGACTTATCCATGCTGGTGATCTAGGTAGCAGGGAAACATTAGAGAGATGCCATTTCACGTCTTGGAACATTTCAGAAACAGAATGCTTGGGAAACGGGATTGAAACATCTCAAGCCAGTTTCTGTAATTTTGCAAAATCACAAATGTTTTTCCTGATCAGAAATGTGTTTCTTTCAATCTGCTGCTCAAATAAAAAAAAATAAAAAATAAAAAATAAAACCTAGGTCTTTGAATAAAAGACAAGCACCAAATAAATTGAAGTAAAAGAGATTAAGTCAAGGGCCAATGCAAGTTGGATCTAACCTGCAAAAATCTATCCTGGTTGATTTTGTTAATTCAGGTATTGCCTTTTCAGTTTCTTTTGTGGATTAAACAAATCCTACCATAATTACAGCAAATTGCAGTGCTTTTACTGTTTTCATCTTCTCTTTTGTGTTCTTGAAGAGAAGTGGTGGTGGTGAAGTATTTTGTGTATTGTGGTTAAACAAGAATTTCCAGTCCTGGTGGATTGTTGATGAGTGATTTTATTTAATGTTTGATAGGTCATGTAATAGGTAGATATTGTTAAAATGAGAAGAGTATTGATAAAAATGCCACTATTTTTTATATTTACACCCCACATTTCTTTCCTATATTTTTGAGAAATGCCTGTTGCTTTGTTTCTGTTTCGTATTATATCTGTTTCCCATTTCCATTTTCATCTCTGTGTTACATAGCCGGTGATTGAAGCTTATTGCTTAAGGGTATATGATTTTGAGCTAGGAAATTTAGTATAAATATTAGGAAAGAAAAGAAGTAAAATAGTACTAGAGGATAAGCTCTAAAAATGAGCTTGGAGAATTATCAGCTCCTCGGTGATAGCTGTTGACTTTTTTGTACTCTATGCATTCATCTAATTGTTGGGGTCAGGCAACCGAGTGATATCGTCCAACGATTAAACAAAAGAACCCTGCTATTCTTTTGAAGATGCATTAGAGTTCATAATATATGAATTTTTCCTGTAAAATTGTTATATAATTTGTTAGCTATAGAATGTTGAGGAGTCATGATGTTTTAAAGGTTGGGCCATTTGTTCTCTCATCCTCATGATTTCTCTCTGATATTCTCCTTCACTTAATTAATAATATTTATCTTTTCCAGGTCCTTTTGAAGAAATTTCGTATTATCCTAAACAGAACTTGGTAAGTAACTCTCGTCTTCGTACTTCTGCATTCAGTAGGCTTTTACTTTTGTTTCTAACACCTTTTATGTTTTATTTTTCTTTTGATGCATTGGCCAAAATATAGGCGAGAGAAAGAGAAGAGAATGTACGGAGGGTTATTGAAAGGAAATCCCTTCTCCCTCGGATGATCTATTTATCTATTCAAAGCGCTTCTGTATCAATTAAGGAAAATGCTGAAGTTAATGGCTCTACATCTGAACCTAAAATCTCACAAGAGTTGAAGTTTTTGCTTGAGTGCTATGCAAAGATGTTGGGCTATTCTCTAACCAATGCTATAGAATTGGTTATTGGAGTTTCTAGTGGCACAAAATCGTCTGAGGTATAACCATGCTTTCCTTGTTACTTGCATATCTTCTGTCACATCATTCTGCTCAAGTTAATCTTTTTCGTCCATTGGTGAGCAAGCAACTGGGTATAGCTTGCTAATAGAACATTGCTTACCTGCAGCTTTTTAGCATTAAACATTTGGATGACCTTTGTTTAAACTGATGCTTGCACTTGACGCAGGCTTTTGATTCAGACATAGTTGACTGGCTTAATTTTGCTGTGTTTTTGAACGCCTGGAACTTGAATTCCCATGAGCTCTCTCAGCCAGGTGGTGATCAGTGTGGGTGTGGTATTTGGTACAATGTGGATACTCTGCTAGCGAAGTATATTTCAGAGAAGGTCAGATCCATCGAGTCTCTTATTTGCTCACCAAGGGGTGATCTTCCAGTTTTAGTGCAGTTGGTTTCTGAGCCATTGGCTTGGCATGGTCTTATAATCCAATCTTGTGTCCGATCATCTCTTCCATCTGGAAAGAAGAAGAAGAAAGGTGGGTCCACAGAGCAGTCTACCTCTCTACTATTTAGTACAATACGAAATTCAATTGATTCATCCAATGGTATAGTTAAAGAGGTTGCAAAATGGATAAGAAATCAGATTAACAGATCAGAAGATGAGATTTCGGAAACTATCCTATCCTCATTTAGGAATAATGGACAGGATGAAGGGCCCGGGAAGGTTTTTCAGACTCTGGAAAGCTTTATCTCATCCATGGATGAAGTTGAACTTGGTGGTCGGATCTCCCAAGCAATAAAGTCATGGAGCCCTATCGATGTAGCAAGGAAGATAGTGATCGGCAATTCTACAGTATTGTCTGAGTTTCTTCATATTTGTGAGTCTAAAATTAAGTTATTGCAGGCGTTGAGACAGCAGATAGCTCAAGTATAAAGAGCATGTTTGTGGTGCGATCAGGGTTTCACGAGCTGAGCTTGCCCCGACTCGGGGGCACTGCACTTCAACTGCTTGTGTTTCGTGTTGAGTGCAAGTGTGTGCTCGACTCTTGTGTTTCATGTGGAGTGCTAGTGTGTGCTTGACGACAGTTCTTTGGGCGCCTATGGAAATTTTGTGCAAGATTTTTGGATTGAAGTAATGTAAACGAAATGCTCTTTGTTTTATTATTAGTTCGAACATTCTTTGCATTTGCACAGGTTTGTAACTTTGTATTCCGAGTGATTTTTTGGGTGGCAATGTATCCATTTTTTTTATTTTCGTTCTGAAAAATTATAAACCGATTTTGTAATTTTTACTTTATTTATTGAACAAGAACTAATGATGGCAATTATCAATTGTTTTATCAAATTTTTAAGAATTAATTAAAATCTACTTGGATATTAACAATTTTTAAATTTAACGATTTGAGTTTGTACAAAGTTTTTAAAAAAGAAAAAAAAAAATTTAATGATTGAGTTTGTACTAGGATGACTTTTTCTGTCAATAAATTAATTATGGGGTAATTTTACTTGTCCTTTCTATTCGAATTTCAATTATGAAAGTGTAAAATGACTTTTTTTTTTTTTTTTTAATCATTTTTAAAAATAAAACTATAAAAATAGAGTAAAGTAATATGATGAAAATAAATAAATTCCATCCTAATCTAAATTATGATGTAAATTAGTTAATCAAATTTAAGATTGTATCGATCAAATTAAATTAAGATTATAACATTTCTTTAAAAAAATGACTAAATCCAAGTCGGATATTTTATTTTGACAAATCAAAATTTAAACACTATAAGAAGTGTTAGTTTATATTGTCCCGGTAATAATAATAAGATATATATATATATATATATATAGAGAGAGAGAGAGAGAGAGAGAGAATTAAGAAATGAAGAACAACTATGACTAAAGAAGTAAGTATGAGGGCAAACTCTTTAACAAACTCTTTAACAAAGTAAGCACTAATTTCCACTTTGAGGGCAAAGAATTATAGGAAAATAGTTGCACTACCTAATTCGTTATGAAGACTTTAAATAGTTTCTCCAAAGTACAGCAAAAATAATAATAAAAAAAAAAATTGGAGAAGTGGTTCAAATCATTAATCAACTTTGAAAATTAGGGTTTTTATTGGACTTGCTCTTCCTAATACCTGCTCTGCTTCTTTCAATATATATATATATATATATGAGAAAGCTACTTAACCGAGAGATTGAGTGGCTTGATTGATGATTTCAATTGATACAATTACCGGGTTTATGAAAAATTATTTAAACATTTAACAATCACCAAAAAATATTAAAAGCTATTTAAAAGTTATTGTCGAATACAATTTAAAATAGTTAATAGCTACCAAAATAACTAATGTTACCGAATAGAATCTTAATCTCCCATCCAACTATTTTTACAATATATTTCAAACAATTCGTGCGTAAGAACTCAATTCTATAAATAGATATGAACCGAATTAAATTCTTGTGTTCAAAATTTTTTTTCCTCATTCATTTTCTTTAAAGGGATTAAGTGGTCAGCCTGCCTAAGGGAAAAAGTTCACATCATCCCTTCTCCTTCCTCTACCAAACCTAAACCAAAATTTCAATTTCCAGAATCTGGAAGGCAAAACTCAAAATCAACATCAGATGGTCTATGTTATTAATTTGAGAAGAACATGCATGGTCCAGGTGGCTCGACAAGCAACTAAAAATTGTTGAGCTAACAACTAATTTAACTTGTTCTTAATTCGTTAATATTGACTAAATGCAAATACTGACCGATTCAATTTGTTAAATCGGTCAATTTTCCATTTCCATTTCCATTTGCTAATTAGAAATTGAAATTTTCAAAGTAACGGCTAAATATATGAAATTAGGGAAAAAATTTCAGATTCTTGTAAACAATTACTTCCAATTTTTCACGTAAATTTTCATTACTTTCTTAAGGATTAATCTTGAAAGTAATAAACAATATCAATATGTGTTTTAGGGGAAGTGAACAATAGAAGCACGTTTGTTAAAGCAGCCACCTAATCTTAGATTATCCAATTTCTTTTATTCGTTAGAAGGCTTAATGGATCAAAACTCGATACTTCTGCTCCTCACACGAGTGATAAGACTAATCAGATCACACCATAATAATATTTAATGTTTTTCACTTAATATTATTATGTATTAAAATTTGAAAAATATTAAAACTTAAAACAGAAGGACAAATATGAATCAATTAAAAATCTTAATAAAAAAATTAATATTTGGAATAAAGAAAAAAGGACAATGAAGTTTTAATTATCCTTAGTAATTTCCTCTCAAAAGACAAATTTGTCTTTATTAGTTCAATATTATGTCATTAATGATTAATATTTATAGTATCCTTAATGTATTTATTATTATGATGAAGCTAATACTTGAATTTAATATTGAAATTAAAAAAAAAAAAATTCATGTCTTAATACTCCCTCTGTTCTTAGTCCATCTTTTTTTTTTGTTTGTTCCAAAATATAGTCCACTTTTTTTTTTTTTTTTTCATTATAGTTAATCCTTACATTATCTATTATACCCTTATTAAAATTTATGTTATTTTCAATAACCTTCGTTAATTCTTACTTATTATTCTTATATAATAATTGCCATGTACTATTTAAGATGTGCATAATAAGAAAATTATATGAATAAAATTATTTTTTTAACCATATTTCTTAATTTATGTGAAAATAGAAAATAGACTATCTAATTTTGCAAGGATTAATATTTAAACTCAATTAGAAATTCTATAAAGGATTAGTATTTAAACTCAACTAGAATTTCTATAGATAAAAAAATCATTAAAAAGATAGTGTTTGACAGCTTAATATTTATACTAGTGTTTAAAATTTGAGAGAGCAGATTATGTATTATTAAGAGTCTGTTCGGCAAATTTAGCTATTCTAATAGTTGTCAGCTGTTTTATTAGTGGTTAGCTGCTAAATATTAGTTTTTAGTGGTTAATGATTATATAGTGGCTTAGAATAAAAGTATCTAGTACAAATAATTAGTTGATTAGCTGTAGATAAAAAAGAGTATGAAAGCGAGGAACAAGGTAAAGACAAGTGATGAGTATATGTGCCATAAAGAAATTATAAAACACCTAAACGTTAATGAAGATAACGGTTCATAAAACACTGTCTCAAACTCTAAATGCTAGGGTAGATATTGTATTATCGAACGTTATAATTAATTAAGATAGTATTTCAACTCTATCAAAACACTAAACACTACTTCAAACGCTGCCACTAAACAGAGCTTAAACATTTGATGAAACACTAGTAAAACAACTTGTAGTTACCGGGAGAGGTAATAGCTACTAAGACTTCTAATTTTGCAACAGTGTATATGTATATATATATATATATATAATGCATATTCTGAAAACTTAGTTATATAGAAATATGTGGAAAATTTATGACAGTGAATCATTTAAAAATTCACATAAATAGATTAGGATTTTACTTTATACACACAATATAAATGTTTTCTTCTGCATGGAGCTAAAATGCCATTTGACTCCTTTTTTTTCTTCTTCTTCTTCTAGAAACCAGTGGAGGAGTTTGAACTACTAACTATATTATCATAAGATAAAGTATTCCACTAATAGATTGTTAGTTACGCAACAAAAATAAGTAAAAAATGAAATTTATTCAATAAAAATACACTTGCAAATTTGATGATTAGTTTGCTCTCAATTAGACTTTATCAATCAAAATTTCAACATTGATCAAATAACAATATGTTAAGTTTTCTTTAACAAGAGGTAAATTTTTCTTTCATATGACAAAATTTCAACTCATGATATCAAAAACAAAGAAATTAAATACAAATAAGAACCTTTCATTCAGTCCTAAATTTGGATTTTCTTCAACTAATTAGAATAAAAGAGTTTTTGCAACAGAGATTATGTGAATGATGTGGGTTTCCAACAATCCTACGTTGTACAAAATCTTTCATTAATTTTATAAAATTAAAAGGGGCTAGTGGGTGGTGCACCAAATCCGCTATGTGGTTAGACTAAAGAGTCCCAATTTACAAATGTGTAAGTTGACTCAAAACCTAATTTGCTACAACCCCTCCTTTTGTAAGTTTAAAAGTATACTACCATTTTTAAGAAGCCTTGTCCTTTCCTGCTTTATCTAAGTATAAATAGGGATAATCTTCTAGTAGATCATAAGCTTATTCAACCAAGGCTAAGAGAGCAAAAATGAAGCCTGACAACTTAAACATCTTCCTTGTCATTTTTGTGATATTCAGTTTCTTAGCTGCTAATTCTCAAGCAGAAATCCACTATCATGAATTTGTTGTATGTATAAATAATTTTCCTTCTCTTTTATGTGTGTCTTATTATCTTCTCATGCATGATTTATACTTGCTTCATTATTATTACTATTATAGATTCAAGCCAAGCCAGTGAAGAGGCTGTGCAGAACCCATAACACAATCACAGTGAATGGACAATTCCCAGGACCAACACTGCAAGTGAGAAATGGAGACTCTCTTGTCATCAAAGCTATAAACAATGCTCAATACAATGTCACTCTCCACTGGTAATTACTATTCTCAAACCTATATAAAAGCAATAGGATAAAATAATCAAGAATAGAGAATGAATGTATTGTGATTAAGCAACCAAATGAATTTTTTCATCTGGACAAAACAAAAATAACATGAAATTTCAGATGAATTTCATTTGTTCTGAATTGTGGTAATCATTGTCTGCCATATTATTCTATCAGGCATGGAATAAGACAACTTCGAAATCCATGGGCAGATGGACCTGACATGGTGACTCAGTGTCCAATTCGACCAGGAAGAAGTTACACGTACAGATTCACAATTCAAAACCAAGAGGGAACTTTATGGTGGCATGCTCATAGCAAATGGCTAAGAGCTACTGTTTATGGAGCTCTCATAATCTATCCTAAATTGGGTTCTTCATATCCATTCCCAATGCCTAAGCAAGAAATTCCAATTCTTCTCGGTAATGAAAATTTGATCTAACTATGTTGAATTCTATAAAATTAAGTCATAAGAGACTGAAATAAATGTTTTCCTTCATTATCAAATATGAATATATAAAATTCACAAATTTTATAAAGTTGACATACCAAACAAGCTGATTGACAGGGGAGTGGTGGGATAGAAATCCTATGGACGTATTGAAGCTGGCAACCTTCACAGGAGCAGCACCAAATGTGTCTGATGCTTATACCATCAATGGCCAACCTGGCGATCTCTACAGATGCTCCCAAAAAGGTTTGACAATTCTCCTTACTTTTCTTCAGATTTGGCTAGCTGTATCTTTTACTTGCGTTTTGGTGATGCAGAAACTGCTGTATTCCCTGTGGCTTCGGGTGAAACGATTCTCCTAAGAATCATCAATTCTGCAATGAACCAAGAACTCTTCTTTGCTATAGCCAATCACAAAATGACTGTCGTTGAGGTTGATGCTGCCTACACCAAGCCCTTCACAACGTCAGTGATCGTGATATCTCCAGGTCAGACAACCACTGTCCTCCTCACTGCCGATCAAACACCAGGTCGTTACTACATGGCTGCACGTGCCTATCACCCAGCCCAGAATGCACCATTTGACAACACTACAACAACTGCAATCTTGCAATATACATCTGCTCCTTGTAATACCAAGAAAGGAAAGTCATTGCCACCGATCCTCCCCCAACTACCGGCCTATAATGACACAAATACTGTAACTGCATTCACTGGCCAGCTACGTAGTCCTCAAAAGGTAGAGGTTCCTATCCAGATTGATGAAAATCTGTTCTTCACAGTGGGATTAGGACTCATCAACTGCACTAATCCTAATAGCCCTCGCTGTCAAGGTCCAAATGGAACTCGATTTACTGCTAGTATCAACAATGTGTCTTTCGTTCTGCCAACAAGAAACTCCTTAATGCAAGCTTACTACCAAGGTCAACCTGGCATCTTCACCACAGACTTTCCACCTGTTCCTCCTTTGCAATTTGATTACACAGGCAATGTGAGCAGAGGGCTATGGACACCAGTTAAAAGAACTAAGCTTTACAAGCTCAAATATGGTTCCAAAGTACAAATTGTATTTCAGGATACTAGCATCGTCACACCTGATGACCATCCAATGCATCTCCATGGTTACCACTTTGCTGTTGTTGGGACGGGTTTTGGTAACTTCAACCCAGGAACAGATACAGTCAAGTTTAACCTTATTGACCCACCCTTTAGGAATACCATTGGAGCTCCTCCTGGGGGTTGGGTAGCCATCCGATTTGTTGCTGATAATCCAGGTAATATACTACAATCCATATTTTAATACAATCAATTCACTAACATAATACCTCTTACTGACACATTGGTATGCAACAGGAATTTGGTTGCTGCACTGTCACCTGGATAGCCATCTCACTTGGGGTCTGGCTATGTCTTTTCTGGTTGAAAATGGAGCTGGGCAATTGCAGTCTGTACAGCCTCCACCACTAGATCTACCCCAGTGTTAACATCACCAATAAGGATGACATAACAATTGATTTTAATTGTTGAGTCAATGGACTGTTATTGTTTTACTCTTATTTGTTTTTCAGGTACTAGAGTTCCAAAGTGGACTTTGTCACATTAAGAAATTAGCTTGATATATGTCATGAATGTGTGCATCACTTTAGATTGTAGAATCAAGAAAAAAAAAAGTTCCATTTTTAATAAGTTGGAATCTCTGTCATTTATTTTGCTTTTTTACTTTTCCATTATTAACTTGATACTCTAAGGCTACTTTGTACACCGTAATAGAAAGTAATATAATCAAATGCATTTTATATTAGATTATATTTGATTATGGCATTACTGAACATAATGATATAGAGTCATCCAGTAAATATATACTCATGGATCCAGTAAATATATACTCATGGATCATCATTGGGAAGTGGACACATGTTAACAAAAATTTCCAAGTGTGTGTGTGTGTCTTTGTTTGTTCTTTGAAATGAACAGATATGACACATATGATTATAACTTGGAGACCTAAGATCTATTTTTGTGATGCAACTTCACTGGATATACGAACAGAACTTAGTTTCATAAAACATTACAATCATAATGTAAAATTCTAAAATGTTCATATAAAAACGGCTTATATAAATGGGCACAGCAACCTGGAACATGCACTGCCAATGCTGGTCAAAAGGAGGGGTAAAAAAACTCAACTGACACCTACAGAATAACTAGGGTTTTACCAAGTGCATTACGACTAAATATGCAGACAAACAGTGGTCAAAAACCTTGCTTCAATGGGTTAAATCATGTACTGGCTGCTCTATCCTAGTACAGTATGTCCAAGGTCAAGTTGTATCTACAACAATCTTATGCAACAAATTTCTGACAACGAGTATCATCATGAATTTTCTGGCAACGGATTGAACAAAAGCGCATCCCACACCGAACACATGTATAGTTGGAAGCATATCCACAAACAGTGCAGAAATGACGGCGGCAGGTAGAGCTTGGTGGTCCTACTGCTGCCCTCAAATAAGATGGAACATGTGGAGGCAAAGATTCCAAATTTGCCTGTTTTTGTGTAATTAATATTTTGAACAGCTAAATAGACAATTTAAATACAGAATATGAACATCGAAAACCTAACCTCATGTAAGAGCTCAAGAAAATTTCTTGGCGCTTTCCTAGCATTCTCAAGCGCTTTTGCTTGTCGCGTTTTGCGTTTTGAGCTCTTAGACTGCTTCTTTTGCATATATCCTGCAGCGAGAGATCAAAGACTGTTTTCACAGAACTACATGGAAACACATGAACTATGTGAACAGCATTGATAAGAAACACCATTAAATCACCTCCATTCATAAATAAACACTGGTAATAAATTCTAAAAGATAGAAAGATCCCTTCCCATTCAAACACTGATCCTTAATTGACCAATCAAAAACCCATATCCAAAAGTTCAATCAAGTAGCTAAAGACCTTCATAAAAAGAATGAAATGAATTTAACAGAGGTTAAAAAATTCACATACAAAAAGAACTAAGACCTTCATCATCATCATCAAGGGAGGCCTCATCATCATCATTAGTTTCCACCGTTTCCATGCCGACATAATCATTTTCCAATGCTTCAAGTCGGGCAAGAGCTGCCTGAAAAATCAACGTAAAAATTTATTAAAAAAAAAAAAGAATCAATACTTGCAGAAATAAAGAATGAAATAAAATTCGATACCTGAGTTCGATTGTCGGTGCTTGCAAGAGCTGCAGCCATTCTCGGAGCAACTTTACGAGTTCGGCTCGACATTCGCCTAAACGAGTTCGAAACGTCATCGTCCATTGCTGCAAAAGCAAGACAGAATTAATCAGTAACAAAATAACTAAAAAAGAAAGAAGATTAGCTTTATTATTAGCACCAAAAAAAAAAAAAAAAAAAAAAAAAAAACTTACTGGTGTGTTGCGGTTAGGGTTGCGGAGAAATTGGATGAGACTGATAGGGAAGGAAGAAAGAGCAAATTTGTTGCTGGTTCACTGGTTGGACTTCTTGGTCTCTAAACGATGTCGGTTTATTCTCGTGAGGGTTCTACGGGTCACATTTGGTACAGACATTCCATGCGTCAGCAAATTTGGACCGTTAGATTTACCTACCCTGACTGTTAAAAATGTTATAAATAATAATAATTCTATTGATTTAATAGAGAATGTGAATATAAAAGCAATATTGCTGCTTAAGCAACAAACGATATTTTTATAAAAGCATTTGATTTTTCTTTTATTCAATAAAAGCAATTGATTTAATTGGGTTTTTGAACAGAAAATTTTATTGATCGGGTTTCTGAACTTTTTAAATTATGCAATCACTGAATCAACAAGTAGTGGGGCTCACTTGAGCCTAATCACATGCTGATGTCCAATGACACGTCACCAATGACCGTTTTAAAAAATAAAATGACATGGCAAATCGGAGAATTTCCCTTTTGCCTCACTTTCACTTAAAGCTTCCGTTTCATTCAACTTACAGAGAAACTAAGAGAGAGGTATCATCCTTAATTTGTCAGGGATTGTCGGCAATGATAAAGAGCTCAGAAGCTTCCACTTTAATTGGTTTTGTTTTCCAAATTGAAGCTAAAATTTATGCAGCAGAGACTAAAACGTTTTAGTTGAATGCGAGAGAAGAAGATGAGAGAAAGAGAGGCAAGAAGAGAAATTAGTTGCCTGACCTGTGGAACCAAGCAAATTGGAGGAAAATTTTCAGATTCAAAGAATATTGATGGGACATAGCTTCTTCTTCTTCTTCTTTCTCTTCCTCTTTCTCTTCTTCTCTCGCATTAAACTAAAACGTTGTTGACCTCTTCTTGGCTTTCTCTTACTCTCCATAGAGTTCAATTTTCTTCAATTTCAATTCATTTTTGTCTCTCTCTCCCTCCCTCGTTCCTCAAAATTCTTTCTTGTGGGTTTTTGGGTTTTGGCATCTTATTCTAATTTTAAAAAAAAAAAAAGAAAAGAAAAGAAATATAAGGAACCCTCTTTGATCAATCTGTAATGTTAACATTACACTCTCCTTCCCCAACTAGCTAATATTCATTTTCCTTTTTTCTTCTTTTAATTTTTAATTTTTTTGGATGGCTAATTTTCATTTTCTTTTTAATTTTTTTGGATGCAAAATGACGATAATGAGCACAAGTCATCAGCTTTGTGCAATTGAAAGTGAGGGTAAATGAGTAAATTCTTACCATCTACCTCATGCCATGTCACTATGTGAGTAGGCTCAAGTGGATCCCATTACTTGCCAAGTCATATTTTCAGTTGCCAATTCACCATTCTATGTTCATATACCAAATTGAAAATTTTTATAAATTGAGATACTAAATTTATCATTTATCTCAAATTAAAATATTCTATAGGAAAAGATTTACCTACACTGTATACCGGGTTATGCATACACCCAATCTTTTTATTTAAATGAATATATTTTTGACCATTTATTAAGACACTAGGTGAAACGCCCTGAATTTTTATTTTCGAAACTTTTGAATTTTTATTAAATCAAAAATCGCAAATTTTGGCCGCGTGGGCTGCAATTGTAACACAGTCCCAATTCGAGCCCAAATTTTTGAATTAGGCCTAAGCCCAAAATAGTTCATTTGGAAATTTTCGGTTTGAGAACAGTTAAAAATTTTCGAGAAATAACATGAAACACCAGCGATTAATCTATTATAAATATATATAAATTAACTATTCTAAATTTAAAATCATTACTATTAATACTTTTATTATTATTAAGTAAATGGAGGAAAGGTTACAGAACCTAATAAAAATAATTAAAATAAATCGAACCGGACCTGGGAATTTAATCGATTTATCGAAAACCACACGAATAATAGTAAAACCGAGTGAAAAACTCAAAAACCAAACAAAAAGAGACCAAATCACTAATCAAACCGAACCGGTTCGAATCGAACCGGAATGGCCCAGCCCACTTTCCTTCCTTCCTTTTCTTTTTCTTTCTTTTCTCTCCTTCCTTTCTCTCCTTCTTCTTCCTCGCGCGACAGCACCCTCTCCTTTGCTCCACTGCGTTCTCCGTCGACGGGCCACGGAATCCGGCAACCAAGCCCTTTATCTTCATCTTCTCGACGAGAGGAGCTCACTGGTGGTCTTGTTTCGTTGAATGGAGGTCGAGATCGAAGGAGGCAGCAACTCAGCGTCGCGCGTTGAAGATCCGGCGATCCACGCCGTTTGCGACGGCTGCAGCTTGAAGGAACAGCGTCGATCGACTCCTCTCCTCCCCATGAACATTTTCCCTCCACCAATGTGTGATTTTGCTTGAATTTTGAGGAACCACCATGGACGGCGGCTTGAAGGTGGCTGTGGAGTTCGATCCGGCCAAACGAGCCACTGGCTCAATAAATTGATAGCAGATTTGGATTCCTCACAAAAAATTGGAGTCGGGTGATGGTGACCTTGCAATTTTCTGGGCGGTTTAACTTTTCCGGCCACCGTGCACGGCGGCGTCGGCGGCGGTTCGGTGACCGGCCGGCGACACTCCGGTGAGGCCTCGATAGACAGAATTTTCTTCCCTTCACGCTGATCCCGGAATCGTCGCCCGATTCTCAATTGGTATGCTCTAAGACTAAACTCTCAATTTTTATACATATAAAAAAAGAATTAATTGATTAATGAATTTAATTGAGTAATTAAATAGATTAAGTTGAATAATAAGAAATTAGGTATAGAAATAGCTTAAAAATTTATAGAACGTTTATAGTCCTTTGTAAATAGATTAGATTGGTTAGTATGTGGTAATTCCGATAGCGAATATGATCAGATAACTGGTTTAGGTTCTTTAGAATAACGTAATAGCAAATTGGTTTAGAACATTGACAAATAAATTACATGCGCTAGAATTATAATTAGGAGGTTTAATAATGAGATGATAATTCCTAGCTAATATTTATGTAAGTCAATCTAGGAATTTTAATAAATATTGTTAGGAGAAGTTATAATTTAAAGTAAATAGTTATAGGGGCAATTAACAATATTATTGAATTACGCTTAGAGGTTAATATAAATGGTTAATTAGTTGATTTGGAATTATTAAGTGTGTATATGTAAGTGTGATGGATGATATCTGTAGCTTGAAGCTGATTGGCTGTCTGAGATGATTGATCGAATGATTGAAAAATAAAATTATGGCGGACGGGATGAGTTGACTTGAATTGCCCGATGGATGGGCTGTGTGTATTGATTGATAAATATATAATATTATTGTGATATTTAAACAGGTAGATAGTCTTATTTTTAGGGGAGATGCTGCCGAAATTTTGATAGAAATTAGACTAAATTTTAATTAACAACATAATTAATAAGTTTATTTAGATTAGTTCTATAAATTGGTACTCAATAAATATAGTGCTCTGACTGTTTATAATCTTTATTATTCATTTAACTATTTACATATTCATTTATTTATTTTATTATTGTTGTTAATTGCTAATACTATTTATTTATTTATTTATTTGCATTGATTTTGGATGTTTAATTGTGCATTGCATTACGATGTCTAATTGAATAATATGTCTGAATTTGAATGCAATGTTTGATTTATTGTGTTGTGATATTGCTGTGCTTTGTTTGTGTGGAATTGGGATGAAGTGGGTCACCATGGGTTTGTGAGACTGTTTCTGTTATACGGATCCTGATTCTGATTTCTGTTATATGGATCCTGATTCTGTTTCTGTTAGCCGGGTAAATGGGAGATCGGCGCCCCCGTGTGCACCTACTGTTACCGTTACTGTTAACCACAGGTTGGCTTCTTTATTGGGCGCACCGGATAATCTAGATTTGATCGCAGCCCGCAGGGTGGCCTCCTGTTGTGAGCGCCTGATGATCTAGATTTGATGGAGACGACCGGGTTGCCTCCTGTTGGTATGGAAAAGAAGAGAGAGAATGGAAAGAAAAATGAGAGGGCTGGTCAAGTGAGGATTAGACCGGTCGGCCAGTATGGGGGATCGGCTCCCTGGTGCACATGTGAGAGGATGAGCCATGCGGGAGGACGGCTCATCGGGGGTTCGGTGACTCCACTGACTAATTTCCACGTGATGTGATTATATGAAGATGTTAATAATTGTGAGTGCTGGTGATATGCCATTTGTGTGACTGGCTGTGTGAGCATATACCTAGTCGGATGACTAGGTTGATATATTTATACAATGATGTGAATGCTTGTGTTGTGCAATAATTATTATTCATTAATAAACTCACATCTCTTTTGTTTAAATCTTTCAGGAAGTAGCATTTTCTAAATCCCAGCTATAACTCTGCTCTTCACTATAAAAAAAAAGAAATTCGCTAATTTTCGTATTGATCAATTAAATAGATAAATGTCCGAAGACTTATATGTATACATCCGTCAATGAACTCCGCAGTTATAGAATTTGTATACTTTTAAGTTCTGTATTATTATAGATGGAATAATTCTGTGAGCCTGTTTTATTAAATATAGTGAAATTTGTAAATGTTTAAAATTATATTGAGATAGCAAATTTGTAGTGTTTCAGGCTTACTACGGGCCTCGGGGGCCTTAAGCTTACCTGGGCCCTAGTGCCGGTCCGGCCCATGGAAATGGGTCGTGACAAAGTTGGTATCAGAGCTTAGGTTAGAAATTTTAGGACACAACTGCGGAGCATAGGAAATTTCTTTATGTTGGGATCGGCCGTAACCAACATAAGGAAGGAAACCTTGTGATTTTCCTCTCTAGGGATGGTGGACGCACTAGACCCTATGAGGTGGGAAAACCCACACCTATTGTGTAAAAATCGATAAACGATAGAAGAACTAATTGAGGATTAGAGTGAAAGTAATGGATAGTAGGATGAACCCATCACAATACCTGTAGGGGCTAAAGCAATTATCAACCCTTAAGCTAGGGAATAGAGTAATACCTGATGGTAGTGGATTGGCCTGATCACCCAGTACACTACTTTTCATGTGAGCTCTATTCCTACAGTGAATAGGATAGTGTAGAGGATAAATAGTTTTTTTTCATTTGAATGGCGAATTGATGAACTTTGGGTGATTAGGAATCGGCATTTTAGTATTCAGCTCAGCTACTGAATTTCTTTAGAATATATTCAAAAGATAATCTTTTTAATTGTTTTATTTACTTGATATTTGATATTTAAAATTTAAAACTTCATTTTTATTTTGAATTCAAATTGTGTTATGATAAATAATTTGAAATTGATTATTTATATAGAAAATTATTTTTGAAAGTTGTCTATTTATATCACGGGGCCAATTGGATTAGATCATAAAATGAAATGATTGCGAGGATAATAAAATTTTAAAGATGATTTGGAAAAGAAGAATAAGACAAACGGTGATGATGATAGTAAGTAAGTAGACACTTAGTAGCTAAGTAAGAACGTAAACATTAGAAAGGTTTGAGGAGACAATTTTAGTTTAGAAGCTAGATTGCAACCAGAGTTAGAGTGTAGGACTGTTTAATGTAATAAATGGGAGAAATAACATTAGAAATGATATATGTAATGAGTTGTAATATACACATGAGGAGTATTTGTGAGGAATTCATGAATACCTTATTAGACTTTGATAAGGAAAAAGATTGGTTGAAAATCCTAAAGTCAAAAATGAAGTTAGAGGTAGATAAAATAAGTAAGTTGACATATGGAGTGGATTCTTATTGCAAATATTATTGATAAAGGTATAGAAACAGGTAGATTATTGCGTCTATTGAAAATTTAGTATGGTAGTTTAAAATGTTGGTCATTAGGTAAGTCATCAGCGATGATGATTAGTAGTATGAAAGAAACCAAGAGGATAAAATAATTAATAAGAGTATTTAATATCCTTAGGATGAACTAATAGCAATATTGGTGGAATGAAAGTTATTAAAAATATAAGAGCTAGGAGAGATTAAAGGTGTTATTATGAAAGCCCATTTGATGATAAGTTTTCGGGTAACTTGATAGATTAAGTATTAAAGAGAAACTGATGGTTAAACAGGAAAGATATTAAAAATCTTTGTAGAGGCATGATAACTGGGGGTACAGTTGCACCAGTCTATAGTAAGAATATTATAGGGAAAATAGAAATTGTATAGATAAGAACTGAGAGAGAGTGAGCTCGAGTCGCCCTGTGATACTAAAAGACAACGAAGGTTATAAGACGATTTTTCTTGAAAGCTTTGGATTAAAGTAGTAGTTTCTGAACTTTTGATTAAGAAAAGTTTTAGTAATAATATATGTAAATTAAACGAGTTACTTCTTATTATTATAAATGAATTAAATTTCAATTGTTTTGTGTTTGGAAACTATGTGTTAAGCTTTCATGAAGAAATGTCTCGTGAAAGGTTAAATATTTGTTTTCTTATTAAACCCAGTTTTATTGTAAGATTTTATTCAATAAAGATTTCTAAAGATTTCAGTAGCTGTTTGAAGATAGTAATTAGAGATTTAGGTAATAAACTCGAGTTTCTTGTAAGTTTCAGCTAGGTGGTACTAAGTAGGATGATTGATGGTGGAAGTACAAGCAAAACGCCCTAACTATTCCCGTTATTCGGTCTATCTTATTCACTCTTGAGCCGACTTTTTAGTATTTGGAGTATCTCTTATGACTTTAGAATCACCTATTCCTCTGTTCTTATTACCCCCCGTTAAATTTCAATTCGAGGACGAATTGCCTTAAGGGGGGGAGATTGAAACGCCCTGAATTTTTATTTTCGAAACTTTTGAATTTTTATTAAATCAAAAATCGCAAATTTTGGCCGCGTGGGCTGCAATTGTAACACAGTCCCAATTCGAGCCCAAATTTTCGAATTAGGCCTAAGCCCAAAATAGTTCATTTGGAAATTTTCGGTTTGAGAACAGTTAAAAATTTTCGAGAAATAACATGAAACACCAGCGATTAATCTATTATAAATATATATAAATTAACTATTCTAAATTTAAAATCATTACTATTAATACTTTTATTATTATTAAGTAAATGGAGGAAAGGTTACAGAACCTAATAAAAATAATTAAAATAAATCGAACCGGACCTGGGAATTTAATCGATTTATCGAAAACCACACGAATAATAGTAAAACCGAGTGAAAAACTCAAAAACCAAACAAAAAGAGACCAAATCACTAATCAAACCGAACCGGTTCGAATCGAACCGGAATGGCCCAGCCCACTTTCCTTCCTTCCTTTTCTTTTTCTTTCTTTTCTCTCCTTCCTTTCTCTCCTTCTTCTTCCTCGCGCGACAGCACCCTCTCCTTTGCTCCACTGCGTTCTCCGTCGACGGGCCACGGAATCCGGCAACCAAGCCCTTTATCTTCATCTTCTCGACGAGAGGAGCTCACTGGTGGTCTTGTTTCGTTGAATGGAGGTCGAGATCGAAGGAGGCAGCAACTCAGCGTCGCGCGTTGAAGATCCGGCGATCCACGCCGTTTGCGACGGCTGCAGCTTGAAGGAACAGCGTCGATCGACTCCTCTCCTCCCCATGAACATTTTCCCTCCACCAATGTGTGATTTTGCTTGAATTTTGAGGAACCACCATGGACGGCGGCTTGAAGGTGGCTGTGGAGTTCGATCCGGCCAAACGAGCCACTGGCTCAATAAATTGATAGCAGATTTGGATTCCTCACAAAAAATTGGAGTCGGGTGATGGTGACCTTGCAATTTTCTGGGCGGTTTAACTTTTCCGGCCACCGTGCACGGCGGCGTCGGCGGCGGTTCGGTGACCGGCCGGCGACACTCCGGTGAGGCCTCGATAGACAGAATTTTCTTCCCTTCACGCTGATCCCGGAATCGTCGCCCGATTCTCAATTGGTATGCTCTAAGACTAAACTCTCAATTTTTATACATATAAAAAAAGAATTAATTGATTAATGAATTTAATTGAGTAATTAAATAGATTAAGTTGAATAATAAGAAATTAGGTATAGAAATAGCTTAAAAATTTATAGAACGTTTATAGTCCTTTGTAAATAGATTAGATTGGTTAGTATGTGGTAATTCCGATAGCGAATATGATCAGATAACTGGTTTAGGTTCTTTAGAATAACGTAATAGCAAATTGGTTTAGAACATTGACAAATAAATTACATGCGCTAGAATTATAATTAGGAGGTTTAATAATGAGATGATAATTCCTAGCTAATATTTATGTAAGTCAATCTAGGAATTTTAATAAATATTGTTAGGAGAAGTTATAATTTAAAGTAAATAGTTATAGGGGCAATTAACAATATTATTGAATTACGCTTAGAGGTTAATATAAATGGTTAATTAGTTGATTTGGAATTATTAAGTGTGTATATGTAAGTGTGATGGATGATATCTGTAGCTTGAAGCTGATTGGCTGTCTGAGATGATTGATCGAATGATTGAAAAATAAAATTATGGCGGACGGGATGAGTTGACTTGAATTGCCCGATGGATGGGCTGTGTGTATTGATTGATAAATATATAATATTATTGTGATATTTAAACAGGTAGATAGTCTTATTTTTAGGGGAGATGCTGCCGAAATTTTGATAGAAATTAGACTAAATTTTAATTAACAACATAATTAATAAGTTTATTTAGATTAGTTCTATAAATTGGTACTCAATAAATATAGTGCTCTGACTGTTTATAATCTTTATTATTCATTTAACTATTTACATATTCATTTATTTATTTTATTATTGTTGTTAATTGCTAATACTATTTATTTATTTATTTATTTGCATTGATTTTGGATGTTTAATTGTGCATTGCATTACGATGTCTAATTGAATAATATGTCTGAATTTGAATGCAATGTTTGATTTATTGTGTTGTGATATTGCTGTGCTTTGTTTGTGTGGAATTGGGATGAAGTGGGTCACCATGGGTTTGTGAGACTGTTTCTGTTATACGGATCCTGATTCTGATTTCTGTTATATGGATCCTGATTCTGTTTCTGTTAGCCGGGTAAATGGGAGATCGGCGCCCCCGTGTGCACCTACTGTTACCGTTACTGTTAACCACAGGTTGGCTTCTTTATTGGGCGCACCGGATAATCTAGATTTGATCGCAGCCCGCAGGGTGGCCTCCTGTTGTGAGCGCCTGATGATCTAGATTTGATGGAGACGACCGGGTTGCCTCCTGTTGGTATGGAAAAGAAGAGAGAGAATGGAAAGAAAAATGAGAGGGCTGGTCAAGTGAGGATTAGACCGGTCGGCCAGTATGGGGGATCGGCTCCCTGGTGCACATGTGAGAGGATGAGCCATGCGGGAGGACGGCTCATCGGGGGTTCGGTGACTCCACTGACTAATTTCCACGTGATGTGATTATATGAAGATGTTAATAATTGTGAGTGCTGGTGATATGCCATTTGTGTGACTGGCTGTGTGAGCATATACCTAGTCGGATGACTAGGTTGATATATTTATACAATGATGTGAATGCTTGTGTTGTGCAATAATTATTATTCATTAATAAACTCACATCTCTTTTGTTTAAATCTTTCAGGAAGTAGCATTTTCTAAATCCCAGCTATAACTCTGCTCTTCACTATAAAAAAAAAGAAATTCGCTAATTTTCGTATTGATCAATTAAATAGATAAATGTCCGAAGACTTATATGTATACATCCGTCAATGAACTCCGCAGTTATAGAATTTGTATACTTTTAAGTTCTGTATTATTATAGATGGAATAATTCTGTGAGCCTGTTTTATTAAATATAGTGAAATTTGTAAATGTTTAAAATTATATTGAGATAGCAAATTTGTAGTGTTTCAGGCTTACTACGGGCCTCGGGGGCCTTAAGCTTACCTGGGCCCTAGTGCCGGTCCGGCCCATGGAAATGGGTCGTGACAAAGTTGGTATCAGAGCTTAGGTTAGAAATTTTAGGACACAACTGCGGAGCATAGGAAATTTCTTTATGTTGGGATCGGCCGTAACCAACATAAGGAAGGAAACCTTGTGATTTTCCTCTCTAGGGATGGTGGACGCACTAGACCCTATGAGGTGGGAAAACCCACACCTATTGTGTAAAAATCGATAAACGATAGAAGAACTAATTGAGGATTAGAGTGAAAGTAATGGATAGTAGGATGAACCCATCACAATACCTGTAGGGGCTAAAGCAATTATCAACCCTTAAGCTAGGGAATAGAGTAATACCTGATGGTAGTGGATTGGCCTGATCACCCAGTACACTACTTTTCATGTGAGCTCTATTCCTACAGTGAATAGGATAGTGTAGAGGATAAATAGTTTTTTTTCATTTGAATGGCGAATTGATGAACTTTGGGTGATTAGGAATCGGCATTTTAGTATTCAGCTCAGCTACTGAATTTCTTTAGAATATATTCAAAAGATAATCTTTTTAATTGTTTTATTTACTTGATATTTGATATTTAAAATTTAAAACTTCATTTTTATTTTGAATTCAAATTGTGTTATGATAAATAATTTGAAATTGATTATTTATATAGAAAATTATTTTTGAAAGTTGTCTATTTATATCACGGGGCCAATTGGATTAGATCATAAAATGAAATGATTGCGAGGATAATAAAATTTTAAAGATGATTTGGAAAAGAAGAATAAGACAAACGGTGATGATGATAGTAAGTAAGTAGACACTTAGTAGCTAAGTAAGAACGTAAACATTAGAAAGGTTTGAGGAGACAATTTTAGTTTAGAAGCTAGATTGCAACCAGAGTTAGAGTGTAGGACTGTTTAATGTAATAAATGGGAGAAATAACATTAGAAATGATATATGTAATGAGTTGTAATATACACATGAGGAGTATTTGTGAGGAATTCATGAATACCTTATTAGACTTTGATAAGGAAAAAGATTGGTTGAAAATCCTAAAGTCAAAAATGAAGTTAGAGGTAGATAAAATAAGTAAGTTGACATATGGAGTGGATTCTTATTGCAAATATTATTGATAAAGGTATAGAAACAGGTAGATTATTGCGTCTATTGAAAATTTAGTATGGTAGTTTAAAATGTTGGTCATTAGGTAAGTCATCAGCGATGATGATTAGTAGTATGAAAGAAACCAAGAGGATAAAATAATTAATAAGAGTATTTAATATCCTTAGGATGAACTAATAGCAATATTGGTGGAATGAAAGTTATTAAAAATATAAGAGCTAGGAGAGATTAAAGGTGTTATTATGAAAGCCCATTTGATGATAAGTTTTCGGGTAACTTGATAGATTAAGTATTAAAGAGAAACTGATGGTTAAACAGGAAAGATATTAAAAATCTTTGTAGAGGCATGATAACTGGGGGTACAGTTGCACCAGTCTATAGTAAGAATATTATAGGGAAAATAGAAATTGTATAGATAAGAACTGAGAGAGAGTGAGCTCGAGTCGCCCTGTGATACTAAAAGACAACGAAGGTTATAAGACGATTTTTCTTGAAAGCTTTGGATTAAAGTAGTAGTTTCTGAACTTTTGATTAAGAAAAGTTTTAGTAATAATATATGTAAATTAAACGAGTTACTTCTTATTATTATAAATGAATTAAATTTCAATTGTTTTGTGTTTGGAAACTATGTGTTAAGCTTTCATGAAGAAATGTCTCGTGAAAGGTTAAATATTTGTTTTCTTATTAAACCCAGTTTTATTGTAAGATTTTATTCAATAAAGATTTCTAAAGATTTCAGTAGCTGTTTGAAGATAGTAATTAGAGATTTAGGTAATAAACTCGAGTTTCTTGTAAGTTTCAGCTAGGTGGTACTAAGTAGGATGATTGATGGTGGAAGTACAAGCAAAACGCCCTAACTATTCCCGTTATTCGGTCTATCTTATTCACTCTTGAGCCGACTTTTTAGTATTTGGAGTATCTCTTATGACTTTAGAATCACCTATTCCTCTGTTCTTATTACCCCCCGTTAAATTTCAATTCGAGGACGAATTGCCTTAAGGGGGGGAGATTGAAACGCCCTGAATTTTTATTTTCGAAACTTTTGAATTTTTATTAAATCAAAAATCGCAAATTTTGGCCGCGTGGGCTGCAATTGTAACACAGTCCCAATTCGAGCCCAAATTTTCGAATTAGGCCTAAGCCCAAAATAGTTCATTTGGAAATTTTCGGTTTGAGAACAGTTAAAAATTTTCGAGAAATAACATGAAACACCAGCGATTAATCTATTATAAATATATATAAATTAACTATTCTAAATTTAAAATCATTACTATTAATACTTTTATTATTATTAAGTAAATGGAGGAAAGGTTACAGAACCTAATAAAAATAATTAAAATAAATCGAACCGGACCTGGGAATTTAATCGATTTATCGAAAACCACACGAATAATAGTAAAACCGAGTGAAAAACTCAAAAACCAAACAAAAAGAGACCAAATCACTAATCAAACCGAACCGGTTCGAATCGAACCGGAATGGCCCAGCCCACTTTCCTTCCTTCCTTTTCTTTTTCTTTCTTTTCTCTCCTTCCTTTCTCTCCTTCTTCTTCCTCGCGCGACAGCACCCTCTCCTTTGCTCCACTGCGTTCTCCGTCGACGGGCCACGGAATCCGGCAACCAAGCCCTTTATCTTCATCTTCTCGACGAGAGGAGCTCACTGGTGGTCTTGTTTCGTTGAATGGAGGTCGAGATCGAAGGAGGCAGCAACTCAGCGTCGCGCGTTGAAGATCCGGCGATCCACGCCGTTTGCGACGGCTGCAGCTTGAAGGAACAGCGTCGATCGACTCCTCTCCTCCCCATGAACATTTTCCCTCCACCAATGTGTGATTTTGCTTGAATTTTGAGGAACCACCATGGACGGCGGCTTGAAGGTGGCTGTGGAGTTCGATCCGGCCAAACGAGCCACTGGCTCAATAAATTGATAGCAGATTTGGATTCCTCACAAAAAATTGGAGTCGGGTGATGGTGACCTTGCAATTTTCTGGGCGGTTTAACTTTTCCGGCCACCGTGCACGGCGGCGTCGGCGGCGGTTCGGTGACCGGCCGGCGACACTCCGGTGAGGCCTCGATAGACAGAATTTTCTTCCCTTCACGCTGATCCCGGAATCGTCGCCCGATTCTCAATTGGTATGCTCTAAGACTAAACTCTCAATTTTTATACATATAAAAAAAGAATTAATTGATTAATGAATTTAATTGAGTAATTAAATAGATTAAGTTGAATAATAAGAAATTAGGTATAGAAATAGCTTAAAAATTTATAGAACGTTTATAGTCCTTTGTAAATAGATTAGATTGGTTAGTATGTGGTAATTCCGATAGCGAATATGATCAGATAACTGGTTTAGGTTCTTTAGAATAACGTAATAGCAAATTGGTTTAGAACATTGACAAATAAATTACATGCGCTAGAATTATAATTAGGAGGTTTAATAATGAGATGATAATTCCTAGCTAATATTTATGTAAGTCAATCTAGGAATTTTAATAAATATTGTTAGGAGAAGTTATAATTTAAAGTAAATAGTTATAGGGGCAATTAACAATATTATTGAATTACGCTTAGAGGTTAATATAAATGGTTAATTAGTTGATTTGGAATTATTAAGTGTGTATATGTAAGTGTGATGGATGATATCTGTAGCTTGAAGCTGATTGGCTGTCTGAGATGATTGATCGAATGATTGAAAAATAAAATTATGGCGGACGGGATGAGTTGACTTGAATTGCCCGATGGATGGGCTGTGTGTATTGATTGATAAATATATAATATTATTGTGATATTTAAACAGGTAGATAGTCTTATTTTTAGGGGAGATGCTGCCGAAATTTTGATAGAAATTAGACTAAATTTTAATTAACAACATAATTAATAAGTTTATTTAGATTAGTTCTATAAATTGGTACTCAATAAATATAGTGCTCTGACTGTTTATAATCTTTATTATTCATTTAACTATTTACATATTCATTTATTTATTTTATTATTGTTGTTAATTGCTAATACTATTTATTTATTTATTTATTTGCATTGATTTTGGATGTTTAATTGTGCATTGCATTACGATGTCTAATTGAATAATATGTCTGAATTTGAATGCAATGTTTGATTTATTGTGTTGTGATATTGCTGTGCTTTGTTTGTGTGGAATTGGGATGAAGTGGGTCACCATGGGTTTGTGAGACTGTTTCTGTTATACGGATCCTGATTCTGATTTCTGTTATATGGATCCTGATTCTGTTTCTGTTAGCCGGGTAAATGGGAGATCGGCGCCCCCGTGTGCACCTACTGTTACCGTTACTGTTAACCACAGGTTGGCTTCTTTATTGGGCGCACCGGATAATCTAGATTTGATCGCAGCCCGCAGGGTGGCCTCCTGTTGTGAGCGCCTGATGATCTAGATTTGATGGAGACGACCGGGTTGCCTCCTGTTGGTATGGAAAAGAAGAGAGAGAATGGAAAGAAAAATGAGAGGGCTGGTCAAGTGAGGATTAGACCGGTCGGCCAGTATGGGGGATCGGCTCCCTGGTGCACATGTGAGAGGATGAGCCATGCGGGAGGACGGCTCATCGGGGGTTCGGTGACTCCACTGACTAATTTCCACGTGATGTGATTATATGAAGATGTTAATAATTGTGAGTGCTGGTGATATGCCATTTGTGTGACTGGCTGTGTGAGCATATACCTAGTCGGATGACTAGGTTGATATATTTATACAATGATGTGAATGCTTGTGTTGTGCAATAATTATTATTCATTAATAAACTCACATCTCTTTTGTTTAAATCTTTCAGGAAGTAGCATTTTCTAAATCCCAGCTATAACTCTGCTCTTCACTATAAAAAAAAAGAAATTCGCTAATTTTCGTATTGATCAATTAAATAGATAAATGTCCGAAGACTTATATGTATACATCCGTCAATGAACTCCGCAGTTATAGAATTTGTATACTTTTAAGTTCTGTATTATTATAGATGGAATAATTCTGTGAGCCTGTTTTATTAAATATAGTGAAATTTGTAAATGTTTAAAATTATATTGAGATAGCAAATTTGTAGTGTTTCAGGCTTACTACGGGCCTCGGGGGCCTTAAGCTTACCTGGGCCCTAGTGCCGGTCCGGCCCATGGAAATGGGTCGTGACACTAGGTGTATGGGCCACCCCATACACGCGATAATAATCGTAGCTTTTTTTTTTCTATTCAAACAATAGTATTTTTGACCATTTATTAAGAAAAAAAATAAAATAATACTAATTTTTTAAAAATTCTTTCTTAATTGCCTGAGTGTATAAGTAGTCTCATACACCGATGTTAGTAAGTCTTATTTGTTATTGCTAAAAGTTTTTACGGAAAAAAAAATTATTACTTTATTATTTTTTTCAATAGATAGTAAAAAATATTTTTATATATAATAAAAGTTTATTTTTGATTGGTTTAGTATATGAAGGTGTAAATAAGTACTTTTAAGAATATTAGTTTTTTTTTATGACGTGCGGTGTACGTAGACTATACTTGTTATATATTTATTTTTTGTACTCTTTTAATTGTTTTTATTTATATAATATTAAATCATAAGTTTTTGTTTAAATTAAAATATATACAATTTGGTTAATTTGTATTAGACTTTGTCATACAAACTACTTGTAATGTTACTTCTTATGTATTTAATTTAGTCTCAAACTGAATTAATAATAACAATCATTTTGACTATAGTAACAATATTACTTATCCAATGTAATAGAGAGAGAAATATATGTACAAATACACAAATTCTTGAAATCCCCGAAAAATGACCCAAAACATAAATATATAGTTCTAATTTTTCATCTAGTTTTCTAAGCAATATTTTTTTCAAGTCAAACAGATTTAAGATATAAAAAAAAATATAAAGAAAATTAAAAATACTTAATCATCAAGGAAGATATAAATATCTTACTGAAGTAAAATAATAATAGTTACAAATTCTTGATATTCATAAGCAATTAAAACTAAACATATATATAGTGGTCTGATAGGAAAATTTTCTAATTAAAATGAGATTAATTTTATAATATTAATATAATAAAAATAACACATTCATGTCACAATTAGAATGTGATTAAACTTCCTAATTAATAGGTTTATATATGTATATGGTTTTGTTCTCTCATTGTCCAAATAATTTTGAACACTGTGATAATGATAAAAACAATCACAATATTAGTTTGTAATACGTGAATTATAATTCAAATTAATTAATATTTGATAATATAAATGTTAATGTTATTGAAATTCATAACGTTAATTCAACAAATATAAAATTAATGAACTTAAAATACTTCTGCAACAAATATACTTTATTTCTATTTGGTTAGTGAGAAAAAAGACGTTAAAAATAATTGTGTTTGAGTTTCTCATTTATTTTTATTTATTTAAAAAAGAATTTTAATAAATTATATTCGATCAACTAATAAAATTAGAAAAGCTATTATTAAAACTATTTTAATATATTTTAAATTTTATTAAAGACCATATCGAAAATTGCATTATTTTTTCTAGTTTCATAATTATATATAGTATAGATGGAGATAGAAAATTGAAACCATTTAATTTATTTCAAAAATACTCTTTAAATCAATGGATTTTGTTTGCTAGTGAAAGGATGGAATTTACTGAAAATATTTGGGATTTTATTGATTTTTTCTGGTCCAATGTTCAATTGAGTCAAATGATTCATCTAAACAAGACACTATCCCTAAACTGAAAATCCTCTCTATGCTTCTCTTGAAGCTCTCCCCTGCCCTCTCATAATCTGTTGATGAACTACTAACACAGACGCTGAACTATCAAAATCAATGGATGCAACAAAATCTCCTATCAATCCCAGTTCTCGATTTTCGCTCCAATTTGATAAACCTTGGAGGATTACAGGATTTATCCCTTGTTTCCTTCCCACAATCCAGAGATCATTGTTACTACTGTTCTTGAATGCTTGTATTGCTGCTAGAGTTTCTTCTCCATTCTTGACCACAACCTCTCTGTAAAATACTCTTTCATTTGATTCATTCTTTACCCAGAACCATGTAACAACCCCATCATCAAGCTTTTTCTCTATTTCATCATCTCCTTCACTGTTATATGACAGGAATCTAACTACTATAAGAGAAACATCAGGATTCATAACCATTCTGTCTGCATATGTGAGAGCCTCTCTAGCATCTGCTCCTCCCAAGAACAGCATAACATATTTCTGAAGTGTGTGTCGATTGGATCCCATAATACTTGGATTTCTACCGGAACTTTTATCGACAAAAATTCCAACAGAGCAAGGTGCGTGAGCAATCACCTTTGAACTTATAGATTGCATTCCATGTCCATGGCGTACAATTTCAGTTCCTGCAAGTGTATCTAACTTTCCTTTCCCAAAGGGTAAGATTATAAGAGATGCTTTATTCAACATAGCTAACTCACAAATGTCTTGATACATTGTTCGCTTCACTGTTATAGCTGTGTAGAAATGGATTTTCACAAACTCATCTCTTGCTTCTTGATACAGTCTCAAGGCATTCTGGATGGTTTCACCATCTAAATTATTTAAAGGCTTTCTTTCCATTTGTTCATGGTCAATCAAGATTGGAGTTGCACGACCTATTAGTTCAATAAGATGGAGAGCAGAAATTGAGAATGGATTATTTGCAGTTGGATATGACATCTCAAGAAGGTCAATGAGACTAGACACATTTTCTTCATCATCAATACAAACTACTATTCGAAGCTCTTTCCCTGGAGGATTATGTTGGATGGTTCTTCTTTTGTTTACCATGTATGGCTTTGTTGGATTGTAAAGCATACTTATCAATGGAGTGCAAGCCGCAGTTATTGCTATTGTTAACAGGACCAACATTGTGAACATTGGGATCCCAATTATCTGTTCGAAATTTTCTTATTTTGTTAAAACAATTATATAAATATGTACATAAAAGAAAGAAAGAAAGCAAGCATACCCGTTTGTCCATCCAGTGGATGAATATCAGAAGATCAAGTTGGCCTCTTAAGTTCATAACCAAACTAAGAGTAAGGCTATCCTTCAATGGAATTTCAAAGTAGAGAGCAGCCACCAGAGTCGAAAGCAATTTAGCGAAATAGCCAGTCAATGTCATAGCAAAAAGTGGTGCCAATTTCGTCCATCCATAATCAGCCATGGAAAATACATCTGTGCATAAACCCACAACTGCAAATGAAAAAGGCATCAAAATCTCCATTACTATTGTCTCACTTCTCTCCACAATTGTAGCACCTAATGGAGGACCATCAGGTATAATAAGGCCTAGCCACATTGATCCATTTGCAATTGCTATTCCAAACATATCAGTGAAAAATCCCATTACTAAAACTGCTAATAAAATGAAGATCACCAGATTTTGATTAACAGGTCTGCCTTCTGGGGTGTTCCTAACAATCCAAAACATTGCTCTTCGAATTGGAATAACATAAAAAGCCACTAAAACGACAACCGAAGCCAGATAAAATAAAGCACTTTGAAAACTAAATTCAGCTTGTTTCAATGCCTCAAATCCAATAATAGAAAGAATACCAAGACAATCACCAACTACAGCCGTGGACAAAGCCATCCGTCCAATCTCAGAGCTAAGGAGATTTAGCTCTTTGAGGATAAGATGAATCACAGGAAATGAAGTAAAAGCTAAATTTGTAGCAACTGCTCCAATTCCAGATGCTCTTGCAAGCTCTTTCTCCATTGATGATCGACAAATGGCTCCAACTACACCCACTGATAAAAAAGGAAAGAAGACCCCAACTAAGGCAGTCCATAAATGTTTCTTTCCTGATTTTTTAATTAAACCCAGATCCATTTTCACTCCAGCCAAGAAAAGGAAAAACATAAAACCCATTACTCCAACATTTCTCAGCAAAAATTGAGCATTATCTGGTAATACGCTAGCAGTAAACTTCTTGTTGCATCCAAGAACGGAAGGTCCAATGAACATTCCACCCTTCAAATCATGACATAACTTTAGCAAATAGAATCAACCATTATATACACAAATATTATCATAATAAAATTGATAACGCAAATCACTTTTTAGTCTCATATCCAAAAGGTTATATGAATAATCATGGAAGAAAAAAAAAATAATAACAATAATAATAACTTGGAACAGGATCAAAATCAAAGAACGAAGTTAGAAAAAGGAACTCACAATGATGTCAGAAACAATTCTGGGTTGCTTGAGAGGCTTGAGAAGAATACGAATCAACCTAGAAATGAGAATAATCAAAATAATCTCAAGCAAAACCAGGCTGAAGGAGTAATCCAAAGGGTTCTCGCCATAAAAAACACCTAAGGGATGAGGAGCATGGATCTTTTCACATATTACTGTAATTTGGGGAATAACAGGGTCGAATTCCACGGAAGGATTAGACTTAACATCCATGTTATGGTGCAATTCATCTCGAATAAGCGAATGATAAACTGGGAAAGCCCTAACCATGACAAGTACAGAAAAGAAAACCATGCAAAAAAAAAATAGAGACAGACACACAACACACACCCAAGGAGGGAGAAAAACTCGTTGATATTGTGGACGTGAGTGAATTTTGGGTACTTAGCATAGTCTTGGCGGTTGACCACGTTTTTGTGGTCAACTTCTCCATTTTTGTTTGTTAATTAAGTTAAGCATGCATGTGGATTTGCACCTCCAATTCAACTTCTCCATTCCATCAATGGCAGCAAATTTATACGGATATATATATGGGAAGACATAATTATTACTATTTGTCAGACAGTGATCTGGTTAATTTTCTCACTTATACGAAGAGTTAGAGGTCTCGAGTTCGAATCTTTCCGACCTAATTACAGTTGTTTTCACTAATTTGGTGAGTAAGGGGAGGAGCTACCCCTGTTGTGTAGTCCGCAGTATTATTTTGGCCCATAAAAGCCTCCGATAAATTTTAAAAAAAAAAAAAAAATATATATATATATATATATATATATATATATATTATTACTTAATAAATATATTTTATTAAGGGTGCAATACTAAGAGTTTTAGCGGCGGTTAGTCGTTTATATAACCATTTAATTAGGTATTAAATTTAAAGTGATAAAAAAATAAAGAGAATGATTTCATATTATAAATAAAGCTTATTAATTTGCAAGAAAAATAATGGGTGTAAGTATCAAAAAATTATCCATAACTGTTATGAAACACTAAACGTAATAATGCTCTCGTAACTTTTATCAAAATAATATTAATTATTTTGTCTTTTTATTTATTTATTGGAAGACTTAGAAAACTCGAACAATATTATATACTATACAATAAGTAGTCTTTCTTTTGACTTAATGCATGGCTAGTATATTTTGTAGAACAAAAATTTTCATATTTATCAATTATTTAATAAATATTTAATTAATCCAATTTTACAAGCTTAAGTATTTAATAAAATAATTTTTATAATTAAAATATTTAATAATATAATTTTATAAATTAAAATATTTAATATATGAACAAAAAATTAAGTATGGAATAAAATTTTTTATCTCAAATTTTATAAGAGAAGAGAAGTGGGTGATGCTGTTGAAGCACATTGTCCAATATCCTGTGATCTATTGAAGGTATAAGTTGTTTCCTTTGTCCCCAAACATAAGACACACTTTGTACCCTAAAGATGGACCAAAATTCTTAAAATAAGCAAATCTAACTTTACATTTTTGCTCTAGTGGCCAACCAAATGATCTATATTGCATCTGCACAGAAATTTGGATAACTACATTATACCAAAACATTTTTAAGAAAATTATTATCCCTCCTACAGGTCAAAATCACTATCATTACCCATAAGAAAATGCATCATGGAAAAACACAGAGTACAAAAATAAATTTCTATAAATTGATTATTAATTTTTATTTATTTTTACTAATTTAAGAAAAAAAAATTTATTTTTTAATTAAATTATAAATATTTCTTAATACGCGGTAAACATATTAATAAAAAAATTGGATTCATAAATTTTATTTTGATAATTGAATTTATAAATATCCAATAGTTTGTTCTATTTATTGTTTAATTAATTTGTTTCTTGATAAGTAAAAGGAATTGTTCAATTATTTTGTTTTCAGCATTAGAGAAATGAGAATTCGAATTTAAATATGATATATAGACAGATTATATATACACTTATCATTAAATTATGATTTACTTATATTTAATTATTTTGATAAAAGTAAAAAAAGAAATTGGAGATTAAGAATAAAAACGCAAAACGATGAACTAGGTAAAAAAATCAGAAACAAAATAATAATTAATCCAATTAATTTTACTATATAATAAGAAGATAATGATGATGGACACAAATCAAATCATATGATAAAAGAAAAACTTAAAGAAATAATTAAAAAAGAAAGCGACCGATCAAAGTTGGGAAGGAGTCAACATCCACAGTAACTAACCCCATAGCCTGCAATTCAAGTCAGAACATAAAATAAAGGAAAGGAAAAACCCTAACCATAAATCACGTACACAGAAGAGAGACTAGCTTAGGGTTTTCAGACAGTTTCAGACTTAAATTTCCATCAGCCATTAAAACTAAAACAACCAAAAACTGAAGAAAAGCAAACTCTACTTTTGAAAAGAAAAGTTATAAAGTTACTGCCCCTTTGGCCTTTCTTGATGTTGATGGTCGAGTTGCAGAAGACTGCAGAGAACTCATATCAAGAACCAAAAAGATAAACCCAGTCCCAGGTGGATTAATTGCTAATCTTTATATATAAGAACAAACCCTTGTTTGAAATACATGGAGAAGGTCTACAGATCAATGATCTTGCGATAATAATCCTATAAAAATCTCTAATTAACGAGTACTTGTAAGTGTTTTCTTTTTTAAAGTTACAGAGGATGAGCTAAACCTTGAAGAAAACTACACAAAACCTTGGGTATCATGAAAGAGCAGAAAAGAGAGATCCGAAGGGGTTAAGATTAAACCTAGCTAAACCAAAATTATGCACGTAATTCAACAAAATTACGTACCTTTGTTAATATAACAAAAAGGGTTGTGGAAAAATAAAAGAAAAGTGAATAAATAAAAGTACAAGAAAACCAAATTAGAAGTTACCAGGTTTTGCCTATCCAAGGCATGCTCTGGATGTAACCTAGAAAGCAGAAAAAATACAGCCGTAGACCAGTATCAGGAATCTAGCTAGGAGCCAGTAAGGAACAGAAAAATAAATAAATTAATAAATAAATAAGTAGAGTAATTGCATGTTATTTGGTTAAAAAAAATTAAATATTTAATTGTATTATATTGAATTTCAGTTAAAATTTAAAAAAGAAAAAAAAGGGAAGAAAGACAATATAATTTAGTTGATCTTACTTTGATTAATTACTCTTCTACTGATGAAAGAAAACTAAGAATTAATTAATAGATAAACAAGAAATAAAGGCTTAATTCAAGATTCAATAATCAATATATGTACCTGAAACCCAAAGGCATAGAAGGCATAATTCAAAATTCAAGCTTCAAGATTCAAGAATCTATATATGTGAACCTGAAAACAAACAATATATTTCCAGGTTAGGTTTTCTGATCAAAAAGAACTTTAAGACATATATATATATATATGTGTGTGTGTGTGTGTGTGCGTGTGTGTGGAAACGAAATAGGAACACAACCAGAAGTGAACTAGATCTTTGAAGCTGAAACTGCACCAGGAAAATAAAGAAAGTAGGAAGAACCTGTGAAACTCACGATGGATAGCGCCACAGATTAATGATTAGAATTTTTTTTTTTTTGGTGAGATTAACTCACAAACAAATAATAATTATCACTAATCATTGGTGGCGCTATCCCTCCTGAGCTTAACAGAGTCATCCATACTATATGTAGACAGTTGAGAGTACTATCAGATCATGATTTTAAACTTATAGTGTCTCTGCAACCTCTCTCTCTCTCTCTCTCTCTCTCCCTCTCATATTGGTGGGGATGGAAAGAAGAGGGTGGGAGTATTTATAAGAAGAAGAAGCACTTCTGTTCTATTTTAATATGAATAAACGAGTTGATTGAGTGGAGGGACGGTTCTTTTCATATTATTATTATTTAATTCATTCAACTATATAGAGCCTCTAACATTTGGCAAATTTATGGTTTCTACTGTTGGAGCTGGATTCAATTCTCTGAAAATTTATAATTACTTGAGAAAATTTTATCTAAACATCATTCTGTTTAAACGTAGAAACAGGCTCACCAATCCGATATTTCTTTAGATAAAAGATTTATAACAATTTTGAAAATTTTTTTACTCGGATAATGTTGGGAAGTGAATTCACTTTGATTAACAAAAATCAATTACTCACTTATAAAATCATGTGCATATGTATGCTTAAAAAGAAAAAAAAAATCTTAATATACTAAAGAAACTACTTGCCAAATAACATTTTTGTTTTTGAATTTGTTTTACTTATTTTGAAAAATAAATTTTTTGATTGGGAAAAACTTTTAATATGAAAGGATTAGTAGATTGGTTGGAGCGACCATTCTTTTCTTTTATATTTGTTTTTTGGTAATTAAATTATGCAGAGTCCTAACATTTGGTAAAATTTACAATATCTACTAAAAAAACAAAGATCAAATGGTGATCAATTTTTAACATTTCACTAAACAATTTAAAATTTTTAAATTCATTACTTATCAAATAGACCAACCAACTTTTGAAAAAATAACTTTAAAATCAATAGCAATAGGAGTCTTACGAATCTAGAAACCACTCTATTAAATCAGTCATAGAATCAATAATTCATAATTTAAACTAATTTATGAACAAACTGATTTGCTGATTTTTTAACAAATGAACAAGACAATGAAGTAAATCCTCCGGATAGCAATTTACAATCATGAATTAAGCTACCAAAATAAGATTGATTTTCTATATTATTGGTTGTTCAGATATATTATTATTAGGGCTAATAATATTTTTTAGTTATAATTTTGTTACTTTGTAATTGTTGTGGTTCATTTTCTGTCACACGCTTGGGACACGGTCATGGACTCTAGATGTCCTCATATTCCAAATCGGTGTTTAGCCCTTTATTTTTTCCACTATTGCAGCTTTGCCGGATAGGTATCCTTTATTCTTTCAGATTTGTCTTTGACCATTGGATTTAATAATAATAATAATAATAATAAATGGTATACATAAATGAAATATAGATAAAAAATTTTTTATATTTTTTTTATAGGTAGTCTAATAATAAACCATTTATACAAAGAATAAGAAAACACAATATTCATTTGAAGTTTCCATCGAATTAACAAAGTATAATACATGTATCATAGGCAGTCGTTTGCTCCACTCGGTGGCTATTTGTTGTCATTATTTCATTCCATAGTATAAGTTTAATCTGACCACTTTCAAATTTTTTCTTTTTGTTAGAAAAGAAATTCAGACATCTTTTTTGCATAAATGCCAAATAACAAAGTACCATAAAGAAAGTCACCAAAATACTGACAACAATGAACTTAGAAACTATTAAAACAACTATATCCAAGAGCAAAATCACAAAACGTAGGCAACAATAATTCTAATATATGGGCAATAATAACTCAAATTTATATCAAAAGACACAAATATAGAATTATTTGAAAAAGAAACACACAAAGGTAAAAGAAAAATATACTGAATTGGAAGAAAATGTGGTAATCAATAATGAGAGTCCACGGAGAAGGTCAATGAAAGAAGAAAAGAGCTATTTTCATACACTCAGCATGTTGATTTCTATTAAATTTTTGAATTTCTAGAAGCAAAATGTTGAACTTTATTTGAAGAAAGGAAGTTCTTTTTTTTTAAGAAAGTTGCATTTTCTTAATTAAATAGTTATTGTTTACTACTTTGCCAAAAAAAAAAAAAAAGACTTCTCTTACTTTTAAAGTAGGGATGTTTATGTTATTTTTATTGGCATTTTTCATATATACAATTTTACTTTCTACTAATGTAAATACAAATCACACACACTTAAATCTTGAATTTATTTTGACTTTGAATATAGTAATTTTTATTAATTTTTAAGTTGTTGACTTTCAACTAAAATAATAAATTGAATAATTAATTTGCAAATTTTCAAATTAATATAATATGAACTATTTTTTGCGTGCTATTAAGGAAATATATTTTATCATAAAACTAAAAATTTTAAATTTTCCCAAGCCATGGATTATTTTTCTTTTTAAGTGTTTGGAACACAAGTATTGGATTGACAAAAAAAGTTGCTGGTTCGTTCTTACATTTTTAAGAACTAATTTGTTTGTCCCTGAATTTTACCTCCATGAAACAATATAATCCATCCGTCCAAAAAATGCCCTTTTTATCGTTAAGTCAATAAAAAAAAAAGACTAAAATACCCTTTAATATTAGGCCAAACCCCGGGACTTTAGGGACCTCAAAATTTTTTGGTCTTCCTTAAGTATTTTTTTTTTTTTTTTAGCATTAGGGAGGGAGATTCGAATGCCTTAGTGTGCAGTTACTTAAGCATTTTCATTATATAAAAAGTGCTCAAGCTATTGAAGTGGTAAGGTATACTTAAATTTAGTAGTGATATCTGTAGAGTTTAGAGTTCGATTTATAAAAATATATTTATAAAAAAGGATAACCACATATTTCAAACGCGATTGGTTTCATATTGAAATTGAAAAAAATATGAAATAACCTAGAAAATTATACATATACACCAATTATTCATTGTCTTAAACATAGGAAGATGTATATATATATTGAGTTTTAAATAAACTAACTTTCTGTGGGGACTGTATTCCACAAAATGCCCTTCACTTTCCCAACACATTCGTCAAACCAACCATCATAAGTTTATTACTTCTCATATTTTATATGGTACGAACATTTTTTTTATAAAAAAATATGTAATTATTTTGTACACTTAATTTTTTATATTTTGGTATAATTTTTTACCACTAAAACTCTCCTAACAATTACAACTCTAATTTAGAACTCTAAACCTTGCTAGTAAATTTTGAAAATTTGTTTATGTAATAATATTAAATTATTATATATTTGAAAATAACTTTTTTTTAATCCAAAGATAAATTTTTTTCTTTCGAACAGTAAAATATAAAGATATTTTAGTCGGTCGATAAATCTATTTTTTAAAAATTAAATTGATTGAAATTAGTTATTATAAGAGAATGAGCTAGTTAGTTAGAATTGAGCTTTGAACAACGAGACATCTATTTTGCTTTTGTCTGACTCAGATAGGCTCCTATCTTCAATTAGTTTTCTTTTTCACTTTTCAGTTCTCCGTCTACTGACTTTCTCATCTCTCATTTCCCAAGTCTGAATGCTCTTTTATCTATTAATTTTATTCAGTTCATCACGAAGCAAATTCTGGGTATTTTCTCTTACTATTTCAACGCGGAAAGATGTACAGTCAGAATTAGATTTTGATTTTTTTATATTTATTTTTAGAAATCAATCTTGCATAAAAGAAGACCCAAAAATGAAATCTGATAAATTAGCAATCAATCATATATAGCTTATAGTATTAGAAAAAGGGTTTGTAGTGTAGGGTACTGCTGCTAGTGCAACATGCGGATTCAATGGGGAAGCTGTAGCCTAAAAAAGAAGCAAACGTAGATGCGTTTGTTTCTACTTTCTAGGCCAAATCCAAAACTTACATGGCACCTGCAGTATGTGAGTGGTACATAGAGATGGCCATACGACGGTTCCGGGAAGGTCCGGAGCCGTCGGTTCGAACCTGTCCGGAACCGTAACCGGAACCGGAGAATTCCGGTTCGGTTCCGGTTCCAAATTTTCTGAAACTGGAACCGGCGGTCCAGAGAACCCGTCGGAACCGGACTGGAACCGCCGGTTCTCCGGCTGGTTAGAACCGCCGGTTCGAACCGGTTTGAACCGGCGGTTCTAGCCAAACTGTCAGGTTTTTTTTTTTTTTTTTAATTTTATTGTGAAATCTCTTAATTATGTTCAAGTCTTTAAAAAAAAATTTAATTGAAGTATTTTTTAATTTTTTAGGTGTATCTTTTAATTTTTTATGTTCAAATATATATTTTTTTTAAACCGGTCTTCAAAATTTAAAATTATGTTCAAACTTTTTTAAATAAAAAATAAATTCAGTTGAAATTTTTTTTAAAAAAAATAATTATGTTCAAGTCTTTAAAAAAAATGAATTTAATTGAAGTATTTTTTAATTTTTTAGGTGTATCTTTTAATTTCTTATGTTCAAATATATATATTTTTTAAAATCGGTCTTCAAAATTTAAAATTTAAAATTATGCGATTCGCTGAAAAACTGATCGGAACCGTCGGTTTTGTAACCGGATCAGAACTGGAACCGGACCTTTTCGGTTCAGTTCCGATTCCAGTTTTTCTGAACCGGAACCGTGGCCAAGCCTAGTGGTACATCAGGACATGACTGTCATAATTCCACGTGTCACTCATTTCTTTCCTGAATTTGGCCCTCTTCTTCCCCTGTGTGCACCTCAAATTATTGCTCTAGATACGAATATATAATTACTATATTAGTCCTTCGATTTTGGTAAATTACACTACTATAGTTCAATACTTAATTTTATATTATAAGGTTCAACTGTAAATTTTACAGTTAAGTGGCTGTTAGTTTTCTTATCCATTTTATAAATTGATTGATCTGACCGAATTTCATTTCCAATAATATTCCTAAACCTACTAGAACTAGCTGTCAAACCCACAGTTATAGGAGACGGAAGGATTGATAACTGAAAAAACGTTTTAGTTGATTGATAATCGTATAAAGCCAAAGATATTTTGGCCATTTGCATCAAGTTCAAACTTTATTTTTGCATGCGTGCTCCTTAGAAAGCACACACAAAAATAAGAGGTAAATTCTTATTGGTGGGATACTCGATCATACGGGTGATTTTTTTTCCCTACCACGGATCTCATGCTACCTCCAATAAACTAAAAATTCATAACCTCAAATGCTATGGGAGTATCACTTAGTTGAGGGTCAATTATAAATTTGGTGTCTGAATTTTATAAAATATTCTATTTTGATGTTTTAAAGGAAATATTTGCAATAAAGTATTTAAACCGATTAAAAATTTTCAATTAAGTGCCGTCTGCTTACATGGCATGCTAGAATTCCATTTAAGATTTGTGATATTATGTAGGCGTGTCGGGAGAACTGTTGCTGGGCCAAATAGAATGCTGGCATTTATTAGGTTCTCGATCTCATTGATGTCGGACTGAGAGGATGCATGAAGAGGGATCCATCGCCAACAAAATGAGAAGGATAAATTAGTAAATTTTCGGTTAATGTCCACTGAGATTGCCATGTCACCGCTTGACACGTTAGCGATTTATCTAACATAGCATAATACTACAAATTTTAAATGAAATTCCAGCGTGCCATGTGACCAAGCTACACAGATTCAAATACTTGATCGCAAAGTAAGACATTAAAATAGAATATTTTTCAAAATTTTGGACACCAAATTTATAGTTAACCTTTTTGTTGCCATGTGGGTGTTGGAACAGCTTGGTTAATGTCTTACAATTGCTATTAACAGAAGAGATAAAGCACCAGTGGTCTAGTGGTAGAATAGTACCCTGCCACGGTACAGACCCGGGTTCGATTCCCGGCTGGTGCATAGTGATTATTTTTTTTTTGAACGGTTCAAATTGTGTTGGGTAGGATCACAGAGCTACTCATAAAATCATATTCGTCACTCCCTCGTCCCTCTCTCGAAATCTCCAGCAATGAACGCCTCGCCCTTCTCTAACACCATTGAAGGTGAATTTAGTTATTTATTTATTTATTTTTTTTATATATAAATTATCCTTCAATTCGATTCAACTTTGTCGATCTATCATATACCGATGTGTATTCTTGCAGAAGACAACAACAGCGAAAGCGATTCTGACGCGAATCACGATGTAGCGCTTCAACACTACCAACCAATCTCAGCTGTCGATAACAACGATGGTGATGATTTCGATCAAGTTAACTCCGATGAAGAACACTATAGCTATTCTAGGGGAGAAGCAGAGAACGGAATCTCATCTCTTCATCTAAACGGCGACGTGGAGCAGAAGAGCAGCAGCGACGGTGAGGAAGAGGAGGAGGAAGAAAGAATTAGAGAGGCGTCTGATTCGGCTATATTGAGAGCTTTTAGAGAGGATGAGAATAGAAGGAATGCACCGTTGACGGCGGAGAATGCGACGCGGGTAAGGGAGGGAATGCGTGGGATTTCATTCGGGGGATCCGCTCCTGATTGGGTGGGCCGGGTTCCTGAGGATCAGTGGATCAATCAGCTTCGGCGATTAAGGCAACCTCCAAGACCTCCGACTTCTGTTCAATAATAATATTTGTTATATTTCTATTTTAATTAATTCTTGAATGGAACATGCTTGTTTTTTCTTGAATTTTTGAAATGCAGATGATTTTTAATGTTTTCTTTACTTATTATTTTGATATATGAATTTTATATTATCATATCATTATACATGTGAAAATATTGAATAAACTAATTTATTAGTATTATTTCACAACATAAATACGAAATCTCTAGTACATGACGCTAATCTCAATTCAAAATTGAAGTTGAAAAAAAAAAATATCCTCAGACGAATCGCACACTATTTAACTAGTTTTTGCTATAAAATCTAAGCTTTCTTTCTTCCTTTCCTCGATTGAACAAAACCATGTACACCAAATGGTCTAATTTACCCTTTCAAGCGCCTATGTTCTCAATTTCAGCACCCCTGTCCATTCTCTTGACAATGCCAGCAATAACCTGAAAAAATTATTCCAAAGGAACTTGAAATCATGAAGTCTCAAGAATTTAGAATGTACAATATGGTGAAACTATTGCTTTTGATTCTCTAATTCAACTAGTGAGGAAAAATGGTACCTTCCCAGGTCCTAATTCATAACTTTTCTTCAGCCCTTTGGTTAGGAGAGTCTTCACTGTTGTTTCCCATTGAACAGGAGAAGTCACCTGCAATTTTTAAGTTTAGAATTCGATTGCTATTTCTGGATTTAATATGGAGAAACAAGTTTTCCATAGTTTACCTGGCGTGCCAATATCTTCTTGATTGTGGCAGGATCAGCATGTGGCTGAGCGTCAACATTGGATATAACTGGTATTCTAGGAGATTTAATTGCTGTTGCTGCCAATGCAGCTTCCAATCTTGAGACAGCAGGTTCCATGAAACTTGTATGGAAAGCACCAGCAACAGCTAGGCGTACCTAAGATTAGTGGACTCTATTGTTATTTCGAGTACAATCATGGCGGGATAGAAAACTATGAATTAGGGAGAGAATCACCGTCATTCGAGCTTTAAATGACTTTGCTTTCGCTTCTACAACTTCCACTCCTTTCACACCCCCAGATACAGCATAATTCCCCTGCCAAAGTAAAGCTTTATTCAGCTGCAAGTGCATATGAAACCACAAAAGGACCGGATGCAAAGATCTGGGTAGAAAACATACAGGACAGAGATAATTTGCAATCTGAACTTTATTAGCTTCATCAACTTCTTGATTGGCTGCATCACACAACTGTTGCACTTTGTCAGAGTCCAGTCCTATGACACTAACCATGGCACTTTTTGCAGCATCAGCAGCTTCCTGAAGGCAATTGCATAGAAAGTTTATTAAGGGATCTCAGTAAGTGTTCAATGTGATGAAGTTGAATATATCAATTAGCCATCTGCCAACGACCTATTGATGCTTACCTGCATTGCTTCACCTCTCAGTTTGACCAGCTTGAGTCCATCCTCAAAGCTTACAATAGTAAAAAATAATAATAAGAAAAAGAGAAAAAAGGAGAGGAAGTATTGGGTCATATATGTCCCAAGGCATGTTTAACTTCTACTCTAAAGTGCAATGAACCAACTCAATATTTCATTAAGATCAGAATTACCAAAAACTGAAACATAGAAAGGCAGCATTTAAATCATTAAATGCAAGCCAATAATATCTAAAATAAGGTAATCAACATTATCTTGACAGAATATACGAGGTAATGGACCCAAAGGACAAGGTAAGAAGCTTATAAACTAATTTTGGAAAGGTTATATATGTTCAGTGTTGATTCAATTTACTGAACCAATTAGTCAAACATGTGAACCTAGTAAGTGTTTCATTAAGCCAGATGAAGCTCACCTGAAAGCTTCAGCAAATGCTAGAGCAGTATATTCTCCCAAGCTGAGACCACATGAGACATCAACAGAATCAATTATCTGCTGGCCTCCATCACGGGCTCGGAGCACCTCAACTGCAGCTAAACTCGTTACATAAATAGCAGGCTGCAAAGATGCAAGATTAGATGCTGACTATAATTATCAATTGGATACATTATTCTCTAATAACAAGGCATAATTTTATAATAAAAATAGATAATAATGCACCAATTATATATGAAAAAGTAATAAAATAAAGAAATCCAAGGTGCAGCCTTAAAATCAATCAGCTAAAGATTCCATACAATGTAGATTGAAGGGGAGGTGATACAATGCATCATGTTTAAGCTAGTTTCAAAGATCAATTCAAGTGCTCAAGCTAATTAGTAATTTGGCAGATGAATCACAGAGGACACTTCATATTTAGAAAATTTTGGCATTTATACTAGCACTTCAGCCTTTTCAGAAACTTAATATGGTGCAACATCAGCTTGTCTCCATCTCATGGTGTAAACAGCAAAAGGTTATTGCCAAACCATTAAGAATTAGGCAGAGCTGGACCAAGAGTACCTGGCTTATCACAGTTGAATCCAGCTTCTCTTTTGGACCACTAGTGCAGATCTCTAGAAGATCATACCTGCATGCTACAGCTGCATTAATATCACCAACAAAGACTACTTAACAAGAAAGGACTAGGTTTTAAGCTGAGATGTAGTTGAATTTTAACGCAAGATCAAAATTATATATCAATGTGTCTTAAAGGATAAATAAAAAGCACTACCCTAATATATCATTTGCTTTCTTGTATAAGTCTGCTGCGGCCGGCACACTCTGAGCTTCCTTTCCCATTCCAACAGCTTGTGCACCCTAAAACGTATTGAGAGGAGAGAAAAAAAATGTTGAACAAGTATATTATGCAATAAAAAGAAAGGCATGATTAAAATGATTCAATTAGATTCACACACAAGGTAGATCATTCAACACATAAAGCAGATTTCTACTATTTTCAATTGTTTGAGAGTTTAATTTCTAAGAAACCTCAATAAAAAGAGCTATTATTCAAATAACTCTCTCAGGGCCAATACCAATAGCAATCTAGCTGCAAGAGCAAGAACCTCATCCTTTCAATTCTAAATTACAAGACAAGAAAATATTTCTATCAATGCACTACAATTTGAGAAGCTATTCAATATATCAAGAATCTTCAACTGGTAACACATAAATAGTTAAGTTTCTAAAGAAAAAGAGAAATTGTATTCATTCATTAGTTCAATTTTATTAATTTTTTAGAGAAAGAAATAATAATAAGCAAGACTGAGTAGCAATTAACATTGAAATGGCAATTTAGAAGTACTGACCTGACCGGGAAACAGAAAAGCAAGGGTAGGCTTGTAATCGGCGAACAAGGAATCATCAACAACGCCAACGGTTTGAGATCCAACAGATACACTCATAAAAACCCTAGATCGACCTGGATTTTTCATGCCAAAGTTTCGAATTCCATTTGCATTGGAGCCGGTGAAAGAGAGACTTTTGAGAGAAAACGAAGGGAGAGCGAGAGAACAAGCCATGGTAGATGACGAAAGAGAGAATGAATGTGGGATAGTGAGAGGGCGGTGAAGAAGAATGCGCATACGATTTGATAGAAGAAGAAGAAGAAGAAGGAGATGGGTAGTGAGTAGGTTAGCGGAGTTTACAAAGAGAGACGTTGGAAGTGGCTTGAAAACCGAGGAAACCGGCCAACTGTAGCTACTAGCGAGCGGTCCTGTCCTGTAATGGTACAGTGATTATAATTTCTTTAATGAAAAAAATACAAATTATTTTTAAAATAATTTGATGAGCTTCAACTGTATAAAAATAAAAATTATTATATTTTAGTATCCTTCATTTAATCAAAAATTTACAAAAATAAAAAGAATTGCTCTAACATCTTTCTATCACAGATATTTAAAGCAACCATTTTTTTTTTTTTTTTTACAATTTGTTACATTTAAGAAAATAACTTATTCCAAAATATTTGTCAAACTTTGTGGTTTTAAGAAGAATTAATGTTTTTTTCCATGTTTAATCTTTATATATGACTAATAATTATTACTTCAATTTAATGATTTTTTTGGAGAATTAATATTAAATTAAATAATATAGTCAATTTACTCGATAATTTACTGTAACTTAAACACATTTAATGATCTTCTTAAGAAACAGTAAAATTTCAAATGTGACAAGTATTATGGAACGAAGATAGTATTATTCATTGGAATTTTTTCTTAGAATGATAATTTTGATACATTATTTCTATTTAGCATCAACAAACAACTACTTAAATTATGTAGCTCACCACCTCATATGCTTAAGTCATGAGTTCGATTTTTCGCAATGTAAACTCTCTCAAATCAAACCTTTTGCACAGTGAACTGTAAAAACGAACACAGATTTCGACACCACGTCCCTACTTTTTTTTTTTTTTTTTTCCTTCTTCCATTTCTCCATTTATTCATATATGATGAAATCGCTTTAATTACAATTTCTCAGAGAATAATCCAATCAGAATAAGTTGACACTTTTGTACTGTTTGATCTTAGCATTTACAAACACATAATCCATTCCGCCAACATAAATAGCAAATCTTATCACTTCATCTCGGGCAACAAGTCTATATACGGAAGTGTCAAGACTCACGACTCGGAAGGAACCAAGAAATCTGCACTGAGCTGAGCTTTAGTATTATTAAAGCTGCAAATATTTGCTAATACAAGAGAGAGTTACAATTCCAGCCACTGATGACTGACTGACAACTATCCACATTCAATTATGTACTTCGCTATATCCAGCAACAAATAATGAAGGGTTGTCTCCTCTTGACCAAAATAAAGAATTCGAGAGTATGCCGCATGACAAAATCCAAGGAACGAGGATTTTCTTTTCTTCCTGTTAAAACATAAAATGAAAATGGAACCACTACAATCACTCAAAACAAGTTTGGAAACTAAGTATCAAAACTAGACCAATGCATATTCTTTTTATTTGTTGAAATGAAATACTAATTGTCAATATTTATGTGTCTGAAAAGATTCTGCAGTTGCAACTCAATGCAGACCTATTACCTGGTTAGTTCATTTCTAAACTTTTCTTTATGTATAGTCAGCAACCTGAAGTTCATGAAATGTATCCCTTCTGCTCCTTATTACTCTTGCTTTATCACCTTGTATTTCAAGAACCTGAACAATAGAAATCAAATTAATAGAATTACTATATGTTACTTCCTATGTGTTTTTGTTTTTACCATACATTAACAGCATGTTTGGTTCATCTTGAAAATGGAACAGGAATGGAAATGAATGCCTAAATTCAAAAAGAAAAATCTTGTTCGAAGTTTATTTTTTCAAATAACAAAATTGATTTTGTTGGTACATTAAAAGTTATACTCTTATGGATCAAACCAAAAAATTAAAGTGCTACACAAGTTTGAGAAAAATCCTCAGATGTAACACGTGAAGGCACCCATGTGGACAGACATGTATATTGCTTTTCTTAATTTTTTTTATCCAGCTATAGTAACAGAACTATATGCTAGTCCAATTTCAGATTACCTCTGGTCTTGAATGAAGTACTCCACTAGACATTCCAACATCAATGCGCCAAACGCTACAGTTATATTCACTGCAGGAAACACAATGAACATGAAACTGTATATAGAAAAGAAATGTAGTGCTAAAATGAAAATTGGAATTTTGGTATCAGAGGTCAAGGATAAGTACCAATTTACCCCAGATGTTTGAGGAGTATGCCCCACAACCATTGCTTTAGCTCCAACTGCTTGCAACGTCTCGTCTAGAATAGAAAGTATCTGGTAATTAAGCAGAAGATTTTAGTTTGAATAGCTTGATAAACCAGTAAATTTAGCATTCCAGAGTTCATACTTATAAATGAACTTTTTTTCGGTGAAATTCAGTTGTAAAATAAAATTATTCATTTGTACCAAACATAAAAAAAGCTTCAAATTTCATGCGCATCATGTCGGCTTGGAATTTTTGAACTGGTTGATTTCCAGATTAAAGGGTAGAGAAGAATAAAAGGCCTTTTCAAATGGATACTTACCTGTTTGCTGTTATAATCTTCCAAGTCTGACATATCTCTAGAGTATAATCTGTTCCAAACAACACTGTCATAGCCTCTGGTTGCAATGAAAGGAATGTTTGGACTAGCATCACTCTCACTCTGACCTTTCATCCAGTGAGATACTTCCCTATTGATCCTCTCTATGCCATATGCAACTGCAAAAGTACTAATGACCCTATTAGGGATTTCTGATTAAAAAAAAAAAAAAGGATACATTATATCTTAGCAGGTAGCAACTCTATCAGTACTAATACTAACAAAAGGAATTTTAAAGTTTACCATGGTGAGGAAGAAGTCCGCCATGACAGAATATCCAGTCATTGACTCTGAGTACAACAGGATGCCGCGCCAATTCACATGCCAATAAGCCTCCTGGTCTCAACAATATTGATCTGGCAATGACTCCCTTTTGCCTCTGTCCTAATATTTTAGTGACCTCATCAGAAAGGAAAAGAAGGAAGCTAAAAGATCACTGATTTTCTTGTCAATGGGGTAGAAAATTTCAGTACCTTCACTAGATTCCAGGGACCCCAATAAGTTTGGGACAGTTTCTGATCATCCTTCCGGCTTTTAGCCACACTAATCCAACCAACAAAAGCATTTTCCCAGTCATATTTGTGGTCATCCAAGTATGCCAGAAAATCAGTACATTCACCAAATGCCCCTGAATCAACATATCTAAAATCTCCTTCTACATTCATAGTCTCATGATTCCCATTGACCTATTTCAGCAGATACAAGAATATAATAGTTCATTTTCATTTGGCAATAAAAATGAATAGTAGCCAATCAAACCCTTTAAGACAAATTTTTGTGTCATTTTCAGGATTACAAACCTGAAAAACAGCTCCACCCTGAGCTTTTGCCTGAATATCCAATGAATGCAGCAATGACAGTATGGCTATTTCATCTACACCTCGATCAAGTATGTCTCCAAGCTGAACCAAAACCTATTTTCCAACAACAAAAGAAAAAGTTTAAATTGGGAACAAAAAGGTACTTCGGAAGCTTTTTCATCCAATAAAATAGAAATACAAGCATACTGTTTCTCCACCAATCCACAAGTCTTCTCCATCAGAACTCAAAACACCAGCTATCTCAAGTGCCTGTCTAGCTTGGTCAAGATCTCCATGAAGATCTCCAACTATGAATAAGTATCACAGGAAAAGACATTAAAAAGAAAGAAAGAAAGGAAGTAGTGAATGACATACATTCAATCCAATTTGCCAAAAAAAACGAGAAAAAGTTACACATGTTCAACTCAAACCATTCCAAAAATTCAATTTAGACTTGTACAAGGCTAATTGGCACTTTGTATGACTTCTCCATCTCTGACACACATCCATTTGACATTTTAGGTACATACGTTTGACAAAAGGAAGGGAAGAAATTGCAGAAAAACCCATTTAACGTTCAGCTTTCGCTCAGATTGTGTTCAATGCGTATCGAGAAACTAAAGAATTAAAACACTGGTAATTGGCACTCACATTCAAATTCACTAAAATAACAATAAAGTAGCAATGCAAAGAAATTAGAACATAAGCACAGTACAGAAACAATCAAGAAATGAAAGAATAGAACTAACCAGCAACAATTCGGCGACCAGGAGCAGAGACAAAAGTAGGAGGGTCTCCACTAATAACTATGGGTTTTAATGGTCCTCTAGTGCTACTTTGATTGCTGCTTAAAGCAGGAAAAGAAGCACATGTTTCTGTTAGTTTCCGGGGAAGCTCTGAAGAGGAAGAAGAAGGTGGCAGAGATAAAGAATTCAGACACAAATACAATGAAGCCATTTGCTTAGATTATAATTAGGACAAAATATAAACTATAAATGCATAAGCATTTATTTAGTTATTTGTTGGTTTATTTTGGATTTCCATGTGCAAAATAGTCCTTCCTTCTCAGCCAGGTATTTGTTTTTGGTATATCCTACTTTCTTTTTATTTTTTAGTTTTATATTTGGAGATAAAGATTCCTTACGTGTTCGACGGTCAACAGTCTAGCCAACAACTTCTTCAAATTACAATTTGTCTGCGAAAAATTTAGATTAAATCAATTTTCTAATTTCTAGAGCTAAGGAAGTACACTTCCTTGTATTGAAGTGTAACGTACTTCCGTCAAAGAAGAAAAGTTTTAAACTTTCGAAAATTTCTTTACTTTTGAGAACCAAACAAGATGACAAAGATGATATTTTTCACTTCCTAAGAGTTTAAGTTCTCGAATAAAGTTATCCCCAACTACATGAGATTTTAGTGTTTTCAAATTGGTTGGACCTTTTGCCAAGATCAGAATAATTCAAAGTTGATTGAACCACGATTCGATCAAAAATCTAAACGCTTGATTTTTTTTTAAATTGATCTTAAATCATTAATTCAATTAATCAACCTCTTAGGTATTAAGTACATTATTAATGAATTTTTAAAAACTGCTTAAACTATCCAAACCGATTTAAGACTGTGATCTTGAAAAATTATCGATTTAATTGAATTTGTATAATTTGAAAAATTGAGTTATTGGTTTGGTACATGGTTTTAGGGTGAAAATTATTATATATTTATTTATCAAAGTTTTTCTCTATTTTGCTTTTTTTTTTTCTTGATTTTAATTGTTATTTAATTTTTAGGATCCACTTTAATTATAAAGTAAAATTTTTATTTAATATTAAAGTAATGTCATTATGTTTTAGTTTTGTCAATATTATGATTCTTTTTTACTATTATTTCAATGAAAATAAACGAGAGAATTTTATTTAATTATTATTTATGTTAAAAACTACTTGTTAATTCTAAAGAGGTAAATGTGCTTTTACTTTGTCTTATTTGGTTGTTTTGAAGAAACCCGCGGTTTGGTTCAAAAATCCAAAATAGCTTTTTTTTTTTTTTAAAATCGATCGAAATCAATTAATTGAAGTAAGTACGAAAATCAAATTAAAACAGTTGATTTGGTTCGATAAAATATTTTTATTTTCAGAATATAAAGTCATATTTCGTGGATGTAATTAAAGATGTAATGCAATGAAAAATTGAAACGGAATATAATCAATATTTCATTACTATATTTAATAATGTAATAATTGAGAAAATTTATAAAATATAATCACCGTTTCTTTTTTTGTTTATTTGTAAATATATAATGGAATTAACACATTACCACCACTTCACCTCCACCACCACTACAACTACCACTCTATCACCGCTACAACCATCACTTCACCACTTCAAACACCACTTCACCGTAACAACATCATTATTAATATAAAAAAAATATTTGAACTAAGTTATTCGCTATATTAACTAAGGACCATTTAGATTTATTACTTTATTTGAACGAAAAAATTAAAATAAGGTAACCCGATAAAATGTAATATAACAAAAAGAAATTTAAAGTCATTAAATTTTTTTTTTTCATATATTTTTGTTGAATAAATTAAATTTCAATATAAAATTATAAGCATTTTGATATTTTAGGACTTCTTTCTATTCTTTTCATTCCTATAATAGTTATGGAGGAATGGTGGCGATTGGTGGAGTGGTTGTGGTGGTAGGATGGTTCCAACGAATAACTAACAATCCTGTTATACAGAAAAAAGTAATTATCATGCCTTTTTCTGACGAATCATATAGTTCTACACTGCAAGAATACCAGTTTCAGCGAGCCTCATGGCATGAGCACCAGCAAATGCTGCAACTTGGAAAGTTGGGGTGGTGGTACGGATGGTGGAATGGCGGTCAAGCAGTGATAGTATTGGTGGTCGAGCAGTTGTGGTAGTGGTAGAGTTTTGTTTGGGGTGGCTTAATGTAATTGATATTAGATGTGTTTGATGTAATGGATAATACATGCGTTTTTTTATGTGCTGAATATTACATAAATTTAAGTAATAAAGAATACATATGTAAAATTAATTACATTATAACATTAATAAAAAGTTTAACCAAATAATATAATTAATAATGTATGTAATTCTCATTCCATTACATATTTGATTACTGCATACCAAATATGGTCTAAGGCTATGTTTGGTTGGATGTAACACAATGCAATGTAATCGAAGATATAATGCAATGAAAAATGTAATAGAAAGTAATGTTATTAAGATTTTATTACTATGTTTGGTAATATAATTAAGAAAATTTTTGGAATATAATCACTATTCCATTTTTATATTTATTTGTAAATATGTAATATAATGTAATTAAAACCTCCATTTAAAGGAGTAAGTCGGATTGAGAGCCTTTAATTTATAAATTACTCTTACTATCACCACCAAACATACTGCCACCACTCATTCACCACTACCATTCCATTATCACTCTACCACCATCACCACCATCACAACTACCACTCCACCACCACCACCACCACTCCATCACCACAACTACCACTTCACCACCACCATCACCTCAAATAATTTTTTCATATTTGACAAATGAAAATAATAAATAACAACCGTATCAAAGAGAAATATATATATTCTATAAATTTGAAATCATTCAGTTCGTTACTTTATTTTATTTAAATGAAAATAATAAATTATAAAATTTAGTTCGACATAATAACTTATCGTTTATTTGTGAAATCATATATTCGGTATAAATAAATTTTTGATATGAAACTAATGTCAGCAAGATGTTAATTACTACACGTTTGATAAATAATTTATTTCATTTTATTTGGTGAAAATAATACACAATAATTTTTTTCAAGCAACAAGTTTGATAAATAACTGAGTTTCAAATTGCTCACATCTAAGCATAGCCTATCTGTTTTTTAAAACAATAGAAATTTATTTCAATTTTCATGTGGATTTAGAAACAATATCAATATTATTTGAATAATAAATTTTATACCCTTGTATAAATCTTTTTATTTTCGTGATGCTTTGTTTGTAATTAGCTCAATACCAATATTCAATTAGAAAATTCATTATTTTAATTTTCAACTTATTATTGGTTCAATAAAAAAGAGAGTAAATCAAACTTGATTATTTTAATTAAATTCAAATGAGTTTTATTAAACCATTTTAAACTTATTTATGGCGTTTTAGCAAATATAATACTATCAGTAGATTTTCGTAAATCATAAAACCAAAACAAAAAAACGTTGTAGTTAGAAATTTCGTAAATGTCTCATCATTAATAGATTGAATATTATAAATTGAGTCAATTATTAGGATTGAATTTACTAAAAGTGATTTTACCGCTTGCTATTTTTACATATTTAAATGCATACGTGAAATGTAAGATCTAAATATATAGGTGGTGAAGTTGTTGAGGTGGTAGTGATGGTGGAGCGGTGGCGGTGCGATGGTAGTGGTGGAGCAGTGGTGGTGGTGATGGTCGTGGTGGTAGTTGAGGTGATGGTGAGGTTGGTGGAGCGGTGGTGATAATGATGGCTAAGGTAGTGGTTGTGGTGGTCAGATGTGTTAAATAGCCTTGAATAATATAATTTTTATTAGGGTAACTTGATGTAATTGATATTACATTTGCTTGATGTAATGGACAATAGATGTGTTTTTGATGTAATGAATATTGCATCAATTTAAGTAACGAAGATTGCATATGTAATCTCAATTACATTATATTATCCAAAAAAAGTTTAACACAACGTAATCAATCATATAATGTAATCCTCACTCTGTTACATGGTTGATTACATCAAATCAAATATGACCCAAGTATTTTGTAATAATAGGAAACCAAAATCATAGAATTTTAAAACCAAAATAACTGAACCAAAAATTGAAACTAATTCGATTTTTTCGGTTTTTTTCCACAGTTTGCTCACCCGTATTTTGAACCGCTCACACTCGAACTCCGCAAATAAGGAGCAGCGAAGTGTGGTAGTTATCCGCTCAGAAGGAAAGAGAGAGAATCCAAGCGGGAAATGGCCATTCCCGTTTTCTGGGATTCAATTTCTCGCTCTCACCCATTTCTTCATTCTTCACTTCCTATTCTATCAAACGAAAATTCAATTCCCAGGAAGAATAAGTGGCTTTGTTTCTCTTCAACATCACAGCTCGACCCTATTCAGTTCAGTTAGCTTCTTTCTCTTAGCTTATTAAATTTTCTGTTTTTACTTACGATTTTTTTTTTCAAGGGTTAAGTTTCTTTTTCGCTCATAGGTCAGAGGTGTCTTTCTGTGTTGGAACTCACTTAATCCCACATCCTAACAAGGCAAGCTCTTGATAATCACTTTTTTGTTTGTTATTTGTATATATAGCGAAAATGGCTTATAGTATAAACTTACTTGCACTTTTAATAGATTGAGAGAGGTGGCGAAGATGCATTTTTGGTGAGCAGCTATAATGGGGGAGTGATTGCTGTGGCTGATGGTGTCTCTGGGTATGGAATCTTGCTTAAGTTTTGTCGCTTATTTTTCTTATTTGTCTTGAATTTTGAAGTGTGAATGTTTTTGTTTGCTATTTGTTTGACTAATGACTTGGAATTTGCATATAAAATTTGCAACTTTTTGTTTAAAATCATAACTTGAAGGTTTGTAAGCCACTTAGAGTTTATTTACATTGAGATTGGTATTGTTTTTTTAAAATGATACGAATTTAGATGGTATTGGAAAAAATAGTTTTAGCTGTTTTGGAGCTTTCATGGCCGGAACATGTTTCATTCACCTTTAAAACATGTTTAATCTTCCTCTAATAATCATTTTCATCATAGTGTTTTTGTGAAACGGCGTTTCAAACAACAATGTCAAAGGTCCTTAGAGTCTGTCTGCTTGTAGTTTATATGAAATAAATACATGTTTTTCAGACCATAATAATAAAACGTGATGTAATGTAATGAAATGAATTTGGTCCATTATTATATTGAATTTTTATTTGATTAAATTCCATTATGTTCAATTATGCCATGCTACAAAGGTACCAGATATTACTTGATGAAATCTGAGACCGTTCTCTTTCTTTCTTTCTTTCTTTTGCTATTTAAATGGTCAGTTGGGCCGAACAGAATGTGGATCCTTCTTTATTCCCTCAAGAACTGATGGCTAATGCTTCATATCTCGTGGCGGATGAGGAGGTAGTGGTAGTAAACAAAGAAAACAATATTGTATTGATATGTTATGATTATTTTAATCCGCTGCAAACAATATCTTTGAAGTGAGATTGTAAGAGTATAATTTCTAATGGAATTGCCACTGACAATGTTGATTAACACAGGATACATGTTTATTTTTGGTAGGTCAACTATGACCCCCAGATTCTCTTAAGGAAAGCACACGCTGCTACTGCTTCTATTGGTTCTGCTACTGTGTAGGTTCATAATGCTTTTAACAACGCTACGTCATGTAGTTTGCAATAGAACAATCTATCAATGTGCTTATGAGCATATAAATTACAGTGTAATTGTTAAGCTTAATTAGAGATTTCATCAAATAGGATTGTGGCCATGCTGGAGAGAAGTGGAAAGCTAAAAATAGCCAATGTTGGAGATTGCGGACTAAGGGTTATCCGTGGAGGTATAGCAGTTAACCTGTGTTTTCTTCTTTTCCGTTGACAGTTCTGTTCTGATAACTTATTGACTACATAGGTCAGATAATTTTTTCCACACCAATTCAAGAACATTATTTTGATTGTCCCTACCAACTGAGCTCAGAAACGGTTGGCCAGACATACATTGATGCCATGGTATGATGATTTTTATATCTTGTTTCCAGTAAAAGAGCTTGACTGTTTGTTTCGTTATCAGCTTTTCATATTTTGTCTGGATTATTGATGTGTTAATCCTACACTGGAAATCTTGGTATTTGGTAACATGTTCCTACGGCCTCAATTTGACTTATACCTTTCTGTTTAGAATAATGATATAGACTTCAGTTTCCATCTACTCTCTGCTTAAAACTTGAATGATTGAAAATATACTCCCTTAACCCCTATGAGTTGCCAGCTCATTCCTCAACAGGCATGCGGTCAGAGCCTCAGGCTCCTTCACTGCTTGGGAGCTTAGAGTTTCACGTTCTATTTCACTCCCTGATGGGGTTCTTTTCACCCTTTCCTCATGGTACTACTTCGCTATCGGTCAACCAGGAGTATTTAGCCTTGCAAGGTGGTATAGAATTTTAGGATTTACTCAGTTTCATCATTTTATTTTGTGTAACCAGAGAATTGAATTGATTTGATTTTGGATTACAAAACTTGCTGATGGGTATGGCACAATTACTTGTCATCATAGTTGCAGCTTTGAATTCTGAGTGATGATATGGGGAACTTGATGGTGTTATCATTTTCTGATTTGGTTGCTTTCCATCTCTTGAAAAAAAAGGTTGGCAGTGTGCAATTAACTGAGGGGGACACCATTGTGATGGGCTCAGATGGTCTTTTTGACAATGTATTCGACGACGAGATTGTTTCAATAATTGCCAGACATAGTAATGTAACCGAGGCTGGTAGGCTTCCATAGTTTAATTTAAACCAGAGAATTTTAACTCAACTGCTTAATTCTTCTAACTAAAATTCACTTTCAATGCTAGCAAAGGCATTAGCTAACTTAGCGAGCATTCACTCAATGGATTCGGAATTCGAATCTCCATATGTATTGGAAGCCAAATCCAAGGTAAAATTGGTTCTGCAAATTGACTGACTGCTAAATTGTGCAAGTTTAACCTTTATTTTAATCTACTATTATTTTGAAATAGGGTATTGATGTTCCTTTGTGGAAGAAAATTCTTGGGATGAAGCTTACAGGCATGATTTTATTTTCTACAAGTAATTTTTTTCCCTTTTTCTTTCCCAAGTTTGACTTGAGTTCTTTAATTGGCAGGTGGAAAGCTTGATGATATTACTGTGGTCGTTGGCCAGGTTGTAAGGTCACAAGGATTAGAAGGTGAAAATAACAGTGAAGAATGATGATAATAAAAGGAATGTTCTTTGCTAAATTGCTTCTCCACTTTGATAAGATTGTACTCATTGCAGATGGACTTCAAATATATCCAAAATACGTTGATTTAATAAATTACACGAAATATGTTATAAAGTAACATTTTAAATTTAATAATTAGGATTATAGTGAGTTTAGAATTGAACACAAGTTGTCGGTGGAGCTCTTGGACCTTGAATATGTATATATTTCTAATCCCACGTCGAGTAAACGTAACTTGTTGAAAGTTTTATATGGACCTTTCTTTCAATCAGCAAGAGCATATAAAATTTATGAACCTTTCTTTCAATCAGCTATTGCCTGAGTGTTAAAGGTTTGTGAATCCTCTTATCCCTACCCTTCGAGTTTCCCGTGGTGATTGTGTTTTCTCTTCCCATTCCCTAATAATAGAGGGGAAAAAGTGAAGTCTTGGAATCCAAGACTTGAACCATGAATTTTGACCGATTCTCCTTGTGGCTCCTGAATTTTATGGTTATGGGAGATTCAATCATGATCCTGCACTTTTATATTTCAACAATAAATTTTGATCGATTCTCCTCGTGGCTCCTGAATTGTACTGTCGTGAAAGATTCAATCATAATCCTACACTTTTACATTTCAGCAATAATCATGTCATTCATCAAAATGGAATAATTTTAGTGGAATTTAATTATAACCATATGCTTTTACATTCTATTTTTGTAAGGAACATAATTATTAATAATGTGCGAAAGTGTAGGATCGTGATTAAATTTATACATAGGGTCAAATTTATGCATCAACCTGACTTTTTTTGTGGTTTCCGAGTGAGATGCCGACTGCCCAGTCAGGAATCATAGTCAAATACATACATTCATCCACAGAACAAGGACAATTACAAACAAAAACAAACCATGGTAACTAATCATTGAACGGACCAGGAAATTGAATAACTTCTTTATGCAAAATTCTTCCAAGTTAAAAAAAATTGGATAGGACACATTTGAGGATTTCTTGCAAACTACAATATGCTGGAGAAAAATATATTTATCGGACAACAATGTGTACAACACAATTGATTCTTCTAATCTGACAAATCAATTTTTCTACTAACACCTGAGAAAACAGGGATGAGACCAGAAAAATTACGCATGCATCTTGCTTAACATCCCTCGTGTGCTTAACATCCCTCGTGTGAAGCTAACATCTTGTTCCTCGTATAGCATTATTTGTCGCGCAACTAAAAATTGTAAATCCCCTTACTTTTGATGTTTATTCAGGTAATAGTACCACTGTTGCTGTTATTATTGAGTTCCTGAAAGAAAGCTTTGGAGGCTTCATATGTAGACCAGCAGATGGCTGCAGCAGGTGCATGGAAAAGCATCCTTGGAATCCAACCTCTCATGAGCCCTCTGTACCCATCCTTTTTTAGTATTACCTTGATCACATCGCCAATTGAATCACTTTTAAATCTATCGCACCCACAAACACCCTGCAAACCCAATTATTGCTAATATTACTGAACTTATTCAGAGAATTATTGGATTTCATGCAATACTTCCCGACACAAAATTCTAGGAAGCCTATAAACTTAAATAAATCTTGCAACTGTGCTCTAATTAACTGTTTTCCTAATGGTTTACAATAAAATGGAGTCTACCAAATTGTCATGGATTGTGGAAGCATGAAAAGTTACGCAAAGTTTGAAAGTGAAAACAAAGGCAAACTTTAGTCATACAACAAAAAAGACAATACTTAAAATAGGAAAAAGTTGCTACCTACGAAAAGGAAAACAGTCTCAGACACACAAATCAAGTATAGTTTAACATCTAATTCCAAGCAAATAACAGTTGTAAAAATACATATCTAGCAAAAATATATGCAAACTGATCAGGAGGAGCCCAATAATATCAAGGTGACGTCACATTACAAACAAGAACAGACACAACACTAGATTTTCATATGGTTAAGTTTCCTTCCAACAATCTCTTGTCCATATCCACAGTTAAAAAGTTCAAGCAGCAACTGGGTTTACAGACCTAAACCCAATTGCATACTTGTGCATTCATTATCAATTCCAAAAAATGAATCTTCCACATTCTATTGTATTGCCCAAGGTTGAGGACATGAGGCCCACTCTAAGCCATCAAGTCCTCAATGCTAATTTCCGACTTAAAAAGTAACTCATAATAGAGAACCAAATTACGTAAAAAGCAGGAATCCTTATTATATAGGAAACTCAAACGTACTTCAGAATTTGAGAGGTTCTAAAACTTAAAAAAAAAAAAAAAAAAAAAAAAAAAAACCATTCAAAAGATGAACGTTTATAGATAACTCGACTAAAGATCACCAAAGACATGGAGGCAGAAAAATTGCTTAGAATAACAATTTTCATAAGTTTCCAACTCAAAGAGTCCTCATGGAAGTTAGTTGCAGACAATAGCCTTTTTTGGTCAAGACATTTTCTGTTTTCTATCTCAAACGCATGTTTCCTAATTCAGGAAACATTATCTATTTTCTGTCCCAAAGGCATTTTCCCTAATTCTGGAGCTCTTGAAAAATGCAACTTCACATCATCATTGGAGGTATGCTTTAGAACAGAAACAAATGAGTTTAATAAAACAAAACCACAGATAAAGATCAATATTCTTGACTATGATATCCATGTTCCAATTGGTTTGAAAACTCTACATGGAAGAGAAGATGAATTTTGCAAATTGAAATGAAAGAGTGTAATAATTAGCCACATGATACAACTGATAAGAGAATATTTTTGGAAATTAAAAAATCCCATTGACATTGTGGAGATGTAATAGTGCTTTGATTATGGCAATGGTGGTTATTGAGAACCTATTTTCAGGTCTCATGACTCATGACTGATTTCTGGGTTTTTTTTTCTTTCTCCAAAGAATAGCAACTCCCTCAATAGGTACCTCACTTCAACAGCCAGGAAGTTGCTCCTTTTAATAAAATTTACTACTACCAAAAGAGGAAACCAAGCATGAAATCACTTTTGCCTAAAAAGCCCTTAGTTAAGTAACAAGAAGTGAAGAATATAAAGCACAGAAGGAGCTCTATATGCAAAAACTTTTGAGGCTAGAAACTCAGGACCAAGACTGAGAATGCTCTTATCTCGCTCAAAATCTGCTTACTGGAATGTAGAACCAGAATCATAGGATGTAGTCTTATGCTTTTACTTGATCTGGAAATGATCTCTGCTGAAATGGAATTTCAAAATCTACAGAGGATATAGTCAAGTTGAGGTTGCAAGAAGTAAATAAATATGCGAGAAGTGCACAGTCAAAGAATTTATTTGAGTAGTGTATTCAGGGAGATGATGTTTGCAATTCATATTCTAGCTAAGCTGGGTCTTTTTCAGTTTAGTCGAGTACAAAATACCATCTAGAAATAACTGTTGAGACCAAATGCAAACGACTAGATAATTCCAATTCAACTCAATTATGTTTCAGGCTTGAAGTACTACAGACAGTTAAATATCTTTTCTCTCCTATCTTTTCCTTGTTCACTACCAAATCATTATTTGCTAAGCAATAATTTTTATCTCCCTCCTTTTCTCCTCATTTTCCCCCCACTATTAAGTACCCAATTGTTCCTCCTCAATTGTGCACTGCCTAAACCCTTGCAGTTATGATCCTTATCTATTAAATTAGTTATTTATAATACCTATACAAATATCTATTCTAAATCTTCATAATTCTGGAACCATGATTAAACTCTAATAATTTACTTAAGCTAGCATTTTCACACTTGACAATGTTAAATTAGTAAATAAACCGTGGCAAGCAAGAACTAAAGTACCTGACACTGCAACTGAGTTTTAACAACATCAAGTGGAGTGGTAACAGCAGCAGCAAGAGCTCCAGCCGCAGCTCCAGCAGTAGCATGAACAACCAACCGCTCATCATTAGCACTCTCTGGTGAAATCTCCATTAAGCCTCTCTTTGTGGCCTCATAAGTTGCAAAATGCACAGCCGTAAAAGGTGCATTCATTAAAACGGTAGTCCTATAAGATGCATAAAACGCCCCAACCCCTTCTTCTCTTAAAATCCTCTTAACACAATCCCATACTCCCTTATAAGTATTATTCCCCAATTGCAATCTCTGCTTCACCACATCCATAGGCGTAAAAACGGCGTCGCTGCACACTGTAGCACAAACACCGGACATGGCGTGAGCCATTGAATTATTTGGATTATTACCAGAGAAATACTTCTTACATACTTCGTAGACGGAGAAATAGACAGCGTGAGCAGGGCCCGCGCCAAGACCCATGGCGGCGATACCACGGTAGAGGGCGGAGGGTCCATCGGATTGGAGGATAGAACGGAGCGCGTGGGTGACACTGACGGATTTAATTGGGCAAGAACCGAGAGCTTGCATGTGGGTTTTGACTGTGTCAACTGGAAACATAGCCATATGCTCGACGGAGCCGGCGATGGAACCGGCGACCATGAATTGCCAAAAATGGAGGCCGTCATGAGCGGTTACAGAGATTTCAACCGGGCGGAAATCAGGGTTTTGGAATTTGCTGGCGGTGGCTTCTGTAGCCATGGAGAATTGTGGGTTGGTTGTTGAATAACTAAAGGATTGATGTAAAAGATTGTTGTCATAAAAATTTAGTTTTGTTTCAAGGAAAGAGAAAAAGCAGAGATCTTTGAACAGGTTACCGGATTCAAGGATTTTGGCTGTTGCTTTGACAAGTTAGGGTTCCTAAGAGCTGGATTATTTTTTGTGGTTCGGTCTGGTTGACGAGGGAAAATAAATAAATATAAGCTTTTTTTAAGTTTTTATGATTTAAAAAAAAAAATCTTCTCAAAAAAGATTTATTTAATTAATGTAACACCCCAAAAACAAATTTAATCAACTATCTCAAAGCTGTCCTGTGTCGTCGTTTTTTTTTTTTTTAAGTGTCTCATTTCTGTGTTATGTATTTATTTTATAATAAAAATTAAAATAAATTTATTATATTACCAATTAATTATATTTGAAAATGCTATAAAAGTTAAAACAATGTTTAATATATATATATATATAAAGAAATCTAATATAATTCTTGATTAAAATTCCTAATTTAACTATAATTATAATTAAATCTTTTACAATAAAATTGAATTATAATTATAGGAAAAACTTACTTGCCCTGTCTACGAGGCAAGTCATATGTCAAACTAAGCAAAACAAACTTTAGGACATAATTATGTTACTTTTGACCAATTAAAATTAAAATCAGCCCTAACAATCAACTCCAAAAAATCCAACTCAAGATCAAACTCAAATGCAATTTCTCAAGCAAATAGCAATTTCAATTTCATTTATATTCATTGTAATTTCTTTTTCCAAGTATTTTCAAATTGTTTTTGCAATTTCAGTATTTCTTAATATAATATTTTTAATTCAAGCAATCTCTTTATTTTACAAAGTTTTACAACATTTACTTTTTAAGTACTGTTAATTAGTTTCGAGCAGTCGGTGAAATGTTTATTGTGGAGCCAGGTGGGGTAATTCATTCTGTAGTTGGTAAACTTTACTACCTGGTGCGCTCAAACCGTGAATTAGCTATGATTGTTTTACAGTGCGAACACAATCAATTTAAATACTTTATTATAATAATTTAAATTTAATTAACTTATTTTGTATATAATATGATATTATAAATTGTCTATGTTATTAAGATATGGAAAACAGTATTAACTATTATAATAATTATTATATTAATTACTGTTTTAGAACATCGTTTATATTTTTTATACTTTTGTTTATGTCTTTGCTAAAGTTTATGAGTATATAATTAATTTTATATAGTTGCCTTTTTGAGAAAAAAATTTTTCTTTCAATAAACATATTATATAGTTTATTAATGTAACATGTTATAATCTTATATATCTTTTTAGTGATTTTTTTATTTTATATTTTATATCGAACAATAAAGGTTATAATATATTTCTTAATAAATCACGTTTACTTTTTATATAATAAATTATTTGTAGGAATTAATTATAACTAATCAAATTAAATATTTATTAAAAATACTAAGTAAATGTATTACATTCTTGCCATATTTATATGTAACTTATATATAACCGATTAAAATTAAATTCCCTTTATTTTTTTATTAATACTATATTAACATGACCAGTCAAAATTAAATAGTATTTTTATATTTAAACTTAAAAAATTAAAATTCTTAATAATATTTTTATCAATTCATAAATTTAATAGAGACATTTTTTACCATCACAATATTTCTCAAAGCCTGCCCATTCCCACATGCATAGATGTATATTTTACATTTACGAGTTAATCAAATAATAATTTTCGCTAAACAATTTAAGCAACTAATATATAATCGTTAACAATTAGTAAAATAACTAATATATAATCGTTATTTACCAATAAAATAGCTGAAAGCTACTTACAACAGCTACTTAGCTACTTATAACACGACTTAACATAGAAGTGACCTTAGAGAAGAAACATTAACATTTAAATGTTATTATAAATATTATGTTATGGAATGTTATAATTAATAAGGGATTGTTTTGCTAGACTTGGTCTAAGGGCCCACCATACATAGAGCCAACAATTTTTTTTTTTTATTATTGAAATAAGGTATTTCTAACCATTTACTAAAAAAAGTAAAAAAAAATTATAAAAAAAATTTTATACTTTGATTGGTTTGATTCATGGATAAGTTCATAAATGAAATATTGGCAAGTCTAATCCAGTTATTAAAAATTCGAAACAAGTACTCCATCCGTCTTAAAAAGATAGTCAACTTTTTATTTTCACACAGATTAAGAAAATAAAAATTATTATGATTAAATAATAATTTTATTCGTATAATTTTTCTATTATGGCCATCTGTAAAAATACATGAGCAATTATAATATACGAATAATAAATAAGAATTAATGAGGGTTATTGAAAATAAGATAAAATTTAATAAGAGTATAATAGACAATTTAAAAATTAACTATAATACAAAAAGGAAAGAGAATTATATTTTGGGACAAACAAAAAAATATATCGACTATCTTTTTGTGTCACGCCCCGACTCTAATCACCAGAGGAATTGTCAGCTTTAGCCACGGGGTTGTGCCCCGGCCTAATTCGACCAACACATACACCCACCCTCACGGTTTTGTCCCGCAGGTGAAATGGAAAACTTCCCAGAAGGTCACCCATCCTAGGATTTCTGTCAAGCGAGCACACTTAACCCTGGAGTTCTTCCAACTCTCTAGCCATTCCACCAAAAGGCGTATCTAATGATTAGTTTCCCCATTTTCGATATATGATTCGATTCATTCCTGTGTCCCGCATTCCACTACCCTAGCTAGCTTGCCATCCTAGGATCGCTTTGCCGGGTCGGGACGTCATATTTTGGGATAGAGGGGTAAGATTTATGGAAAAAAATTAATTGGTCCCTGAATTATATATTAAATTAACACATGAAGACCTGTATTTTTAAAAATAACTATAAAGTCTTTGACTTATTATTTCATTAATATATTGGTCATTCCGTTCAAAATAACTTCTTTTAACTATCAATTGACCGAGAAAATTGGTCCTTAAATTATAAGTCAAATTAACTATGAGATCTATAACTTATAATTTTTGTTAACACCTTAGTCATTCTCAAATAATTTCCGTTAACACTTTGGTACTTCTGTCCTTCTGTTTTGAACCGAAGGACCAAAGTATTAAAAAAAGCATAATTTAAACACCTTATAAGTAGTTTTTAGAATAAAAGTTCTCCCGTGTTAATTTGATAATAATTCAGGGACCTATTTATTATTTTCCAACTGTCGTTTTCCCTTTTTCTTTAAAACTTCAATATCAAGTAAAAGGTTACCGTTTGAGGTAGGTATATATAAATTTCCTTCGCTTCCCCGATTGCGCTAGCTTCCCATTCCCTCCCAAATTGAACAAAGCCACGACCTCCATCTCTCGTCAGCCAAAAACCAATACAAACTCATGATAGTTTATCATTGATACAGAGCTTTTTCCTAATAATGCACATAGAGATTAAGGCCGAGATTGCAATCTTTCAGCAAGAAATTCAACGAGGAAGGTAAATTTTTCTACACTTGGAATCTTCAATTCCATCATCAACACCATTATAATTATTATTTGTTACTTTTTTGATAGATTCGATGATAAGACGCTGCGAATTCTTGAATCCATTTTGGTGTGCAAAGATGTGAAATCCTTGATGGAAATGCGATTTAGCTTAAGAGAATTCATGAGATCTAAATCTCTCTCTGTTATGCGTGCGATTACAGAGAAAGCTGTTTCCGAGAAGCTTAGGATTCTCGAATTCTTTGTTCGTGCTTTCGCTCTCTTGGGTGATGCTAAGGTATACATTTGTCAACTGTCATATATATATATATACATATATATGTAATTCGTGCTAATCGGTGTGTTCTTTTGGGATGGTAGAGTTGTTTCGCTCTGAAATATGAGGCTTTGCTTTTACGGCAAGTTGAGTCTTCAAGTTGCCAATCTCTACAAGTTTCATATATGGAATGGCTAAATTTTGCTGGAAACTTAATTGATAATGGTTGTTATCCAGTTGCTAGACAGGTAAACGTTTTTAATTTTAGTATATTATTAAACAAGATAGATTAATATGATATCTTGTGAGATTAAATGTTTTTTGAATTATTAAATGCCAAGATGAAATTTAAGCCAGTGATAATAATTATAACCTTGCTTTAACTTTGCTGACTTACTTAGGAACTTCCTGTTTTTGCCTGTGTTAACACTTAATAACAAGGGATTGTATTTTGTTTTGGAGGGTTCTTTTCTATGGACAACTTGGGAGTTCCAAAATAGCATATGGATAGAGGAGAATTCCTTTCTATTATGTAGTTTGTTCTTTACATCAAAGAAGGGATTTCTGTTCTTAGTGTTGGTTGAACATTTCTTTTTGGATCTGAAGTCAAAAAAGAGTTTGTTGTTCAACAGGAGTAATCAAGTGTGTTTCATTGACATTACTGCAAAATGATTTTATTTATTGATGCTATATGAATCAATTGTTATGTGATCAAGTTGGCTCTTAGATATTTGATTTTGGCAATCCATTTGTCATTTCCTTTCAGCATTTTTTGCTTTGCCTGATTTTGTGATTCTTTCATGGTTCAGATCTTGTCGTTGGATTCTTTTTCTGTTAAAATTACACTAACTAGATAGTTGTGAAAATTTTGAACTTCTGCTATGAATTTCATTTATTTAGGCATGTGAAAATGCTCTGTTATGCCTTCAAAAGGATGGTGTTGCCAATTCCAAAACAAGTGAATTCCCTGTGGACAAAAGAATAAAAAGTCTCAGGGAATATGCCGTGAAGTTTGCAGCTCCAAGTTCTGGTATGTCTTCTTTGTGATGTTAATTCTTAAGATTTGTGGCATAATTCATTTTCACATAGGATGTCTGCACCTGCTGTGATAATGATGTGTTTGTTCTATCAACATGGTTGCAGAGTTGGAAAAAATTCTTTCTACAAGTAATAAGCATGCGAAGCATAACAGATTATTAGCTGATACTTTAACTTGTACCAAAATGAAGCAGACTGTGCTTACTCGTGGCTTAGGGGGTTGAAGTTTGATTAAATGTTTCTGTATTTGGATTAAGTTGGTGAAATGAAATGAAGTTAGCTTGACGTGATTAATTATGGATGCAATGGTATGGAAAACAATGTTGAAGTTGATGATGCATTCCAATGATAACAAGAGTGAGAATCATTAGTCACTTCAAATCTGATTTAGAAAAAAGGAGGCTGCAGTTAATTTTATTTGGTATCTGATTGATAATTTCAACAATCTACTCTATCTTCTCGGTTTTTAGCATCTCACCTAATGAAGACAGGTTAGTACTCTAAAGAAGTTCTTATAAATGCTTGCAATGACTCGACAACAATCAAAGTTCTCAGTATGGGCCTTAACATAGGCTAGGTGCCACAACTTTTAAGGCAGCTGATATAGGAGTGGCTTTCATAATTACTCCTGCATGCTTTATAAAATTGTGGCAAGTTGAAAAATCATCAGTTTCCAATTTAGGATTTAGAGTAACTTATAATTTCCAGTAATTCATAAAAATTGTTTTTCTTTGTTAAGTGGCATGCAGTGACCTTGAAGTCTAGATAATAGAAAATTTCTGGAACATAATTTTAAATTACCATTGCAAATTCTTCTTATTCTTTTACAGTCCAGGCACAGGCAACGGAGTACTTGAAAAGGAAAACTGTTGAGAACAGCAACAGGAATTCTCCATTTAATAAAGAAACAAAATGTACAGGGAGCATTCTATTTCGCAATGGAATCAAGAAGCGAAATGCACGACAATTGTGTGAATCCCAACGTGTGCAACAGGGAATTTACAGGTCCGTCGCTAACTGAGATGAGAATGCAGATAATGCCTTGTTCATGTTCTTTCAACCAAAAAACACACAAACTCTGATTAGGTCATCATCATGTTGTTATTCAAGACTTTGTAACTATTCAATGGCCTGTTCATCTGAAAAAAACAAAAACATAATGATATGGGATAGCTTCTTGTACATTTACGTCTCAAATTTAGTTTTTCAATCTTTGTTTTTCCATTAGAGAGTGAAAGATTTGAGGAATAGAAGTGTAAACTGTAAAAAATGATTAACTTTATACTCTCTTCATTCTACTCAAACTGTCAATTTTCAGTTTTTTCAACAAAGGACAAGGAAATGATTAGTTTATCTTAATCCTATAAAATTTTCATTTTAAATTACCTCAATGCCCTTTACATCTTGAAATCACAACCTTTTCTTCAGTAGTAGTGGAGTTTAATAAATAAGAATAAAAAAATAAGTAAACATGCAATAACTTCATTTTTGAATTAAAAAAAATGACACTCAAAGTAAATCAAGAAAAATCTTAAAACTTTGACGGCTGAGTGAACAAAGAGAGTATAACACATCAAGATAGAAAATAATATATTCATTTTACAAATTGGAAATATAGAAAATAATCTTCTATCCCATTTTGTTTGCATGACAAAATACATATATTAAGAATTTAGTAAATAGAAGTTATCTTGCTATTTTTTAGCTTTAACTCATTAAGATATTAATAAAAGTCATTCATTTAATGAATGATCATAAAAGTTATCATGGAAAAAAATAATCGTTTACATATTCAAATTTAGAAATCTTACAAACATTTTACGACATCCAAAAAAATAATAATAAGCAAACAAAATGGGACAGAAAGAGTATATTATAATGTGTTCATTTTGTATTTTAGCAGCGTTTACAACTAAATATTATTAAACAATCAATATTATCAATTGAATATAAATCGTTTAAGTTTTTTATATAAGGATTAAATAAACAACTCCATACTACTTCCCCCAAATGATGGGAAAGTCTTCTTTTTCAAGTAGTGAAATGGAAAATTCATTATATTTAATCAATTATGCTTGTACTTTTGTAATGTTTTGCAATGAGCTTAATATTTCATTTTTCAAAAGATATCATTGTGGATGTTGAAAAAAAATAATACTTTACAACTATTATTTTGTTGTTTTGAAAATTATTACAATTAAATAATGTGAAATTCATTTGACCATAAATTTATTTACAAGTATTTCTTGAACAAATACTAAAAGATATCTAACTTGTTTAGTAGATGTGTTTTGGTCTAATATTGGATCAAGAAGATGACTTTTGGTGGCATCATGTTTGCATAGGAAATCCAATTTGTTGAAGAAAATTTTTTGTCTTACATAACCTAGAGTTTTGAGTTTTGAGAGATGTTTCCTTTTTGTCAAAAAAGATTGCTTATCCTCACTTCTTTTTAGATTGAAAAATGAAAAGAAAAGAAAAAAACATAATGAGTACATGCACATTTCAAGAATGGAATATTCCATACTACCAAGCATACATTAATTAAATGCTTGAATAGAAGCTATTAAATTTTCTATTTTTCTTACAAGGGGTGGACCTACACATCAAAAGATCAAAGATGTTTCTTGATTTGATTTATGTATAAATAATTAAAATTTAATTAATACAATTAAGTTGTAATTTTTGCTTTATTTTTTAAAATTAATGTTAGTATTTCATTAAAATTAAATGCTTCATATTAAATATTATTATTGAAATCAATTAAATTATATTTATTTATTTAATACTCAAGCCAATTAGTTAATACATTAGTGAAAGATTAATATATTTATACTATTGATATGAAGATTGGTTAATATATTTGTTTAGAAAAAAAAATTAAATAAATTAAAATAGTACATGATTAGATAGTTTGATATTTTGAACTTGATAACGACACAAATCTTTAGATTCTCTTTCATTTTGTGTTTAGTACATTATTCGAATTGAAATTTATATAAATACATTATTTGCAAATTTAAATTTTTAGTTTCTTTTGATAAAACTAGTGGAAAATATATCTATAAATGCATATGTATTATTTTTAATTAATTTTCAAAAGTTATATTAGATCTTAAGATTTGATTTTACTCTCCATTTTAAAAATAAGAATTTCAATTATCAATTTAACAACTATATGTTTTGGAAGATTCATGAAAAAAAAAAGGTTCAGTCTCTCATCATGCAAAATTATGTTTTCGCATCCTAACTCTTTAGGTTGATAAATTGGCGGTATAGTCTACTCAATTACGCCCTCTGTTCCAAAATATAAGTTATTTTGTACCAAAATATAAATCGTTTTAAGTATTTTAAAAAGTAATAAATAATTGTTCATTATTAAATAAAAAAATTAAATAAATTTATTTTTGAATATGATAATCAATTAATTGTTCATACGTACATGTAATACTAGGTTTTATATCTTAATTGTTCATGTTAATTAATTAATTAATTAATTATTCAAATTAATTAGAAAGTCAGACAAGAACATGGTTTGAAAATTATTATTTATCACACAACAAATGTGTACATCAGTTTATGCATTGCCAATTGCCAACCCATCACGCGCCAAGCGTTAGCCGGTGGTCAAATTACACATTCTCCCATGTGACCTAAATGCCCAAGTCAGCAGTACCGAACCTTCTAGTCATACGAGGGCAAAAATGTAAAAGTGTATGCATAATAATCTCCGACATAAGAGAACATGTGCATCCATTTTACATTAGGAAACCATAAAAATAACGACTACTCTAACTAAGCTTCAACTACTATAAATACCCAATTATAATTAAGACCAATCTTGTCAAGTAATTATAATTAAGCTTGCTAATTTAATACTTCCATTCTTGAATTCCTTATAACTTGAAGAAGATAACAATGGCGGGTTCTTCTTCTCCTCCTTGTGCATCTTGCAAGCTATTAAGGCGTCGCTGTGCCAAAGACTGCATCTTTGCACCATATTTCCCTTCTCATGACCCCCACAAATTCGCCATTGTTCACAAGGTTTTTGGTGCTAGCAATGTCAGCAAAATGTTGCAGGTTTCTTATTTAACTTTTCTTTTCTCTTCTCTTAGCTTCTTTAACTTTACATATTAAAATTTGAGATGCATGTTTCGTTAATGTTCATACACACTCGGTATTTGCACTCCTAATATATGCACGGTTTAATCTCACATCTCACATTGGATAAACATAAATTCTTCCAACTACATATAATGAAATTCTTGTCCAATCTGCAATTGTACAGTTGCAAAAATGAGTTTTTGGGTTCCACCTATGAGTTCCCTTTGTCCAAAAAGAAATTGGAAAATGGGATCGTCTTCTTAATCTTTGGACTCCCCATTTTAGTATCCAAACAAATAAATAATTGAAACTCTGGTTCTCTTCTCTTCGTCTCCTTTGATCACTTTTTCGATCTGAATCATTTTAGTATCCGAACAAAGAAATAATGGAATAGTGTTTCTCTTCTCTTCATTTTATTTTATCACTTTTTCAATTGAATTCAGATAGTTATTTTAAAATTTTGATTACCAATCGATTTGGATACGTAAAACCATATTTCAATCATCATGTATAATCAACTGAATTTATTTTTAAGTCTAAAATAGCGTATTTGGTTTAAAATAACTGAATCTAAGTCGATTTAATCAGTTATATACCATTTAGTTTTGAATTTAGATACTATAAAAACATATCTGGATAAACCGAAACCGAGTTAATTCGAGCGGGTTTAGTTTGGATTACGAACGCTCACCCCTATTAATTCCCTCAAAGATAACAAAATTTAATGACATTGAGTATATAATACAGGAGATTCCAGTTGATCAAAGAGCAGATGCTGTGAGCAGTTTAGTTTATGAAGCGAGTGCAAGAGCTCGAGATCCTGTCTATGGATGCGTTGGAGCAATTTCTTATCTACAAAATCAAGTTTCAGAGTTACAAATGCAGCTCTCAGTTGCTCAAGCTGAGCTATTTTGCATTCAGATGCAGCAGCAAGAGCCTGTAATATTTCCAAACCAAGACCAAGATCATGAAGTTAAATCCTCACTTGATTTAGCGACTAATAATAGTAGTGGCAATCAAATTCCTCACTATTATAACTTTACATCTTCTAGCAATGTAACAATTCAAGACCCTCTCAAGAGAGAGTCTCTTTGGACTTAATTAATTAATTAAGTTCAATTATATATACATTTTTTTCCTTTTCTTGATAAAGGGTTTTCTTTATTATTTCCAAATTTCTTTTTTTTGAAACAGTTCTTTTCTTTCTCTTTAGATTTAGGTTATGGGGTTTCTACATTTCTTGTTGGAAAAAGCATGATCGTGCACCAATTTACAAGCATGCACATGTGCATATGTAGTGTGTGCATGTGTATATCTAGGTCAACCCGATGCATGTTACGGAGCTAGACCATTTGTAACAATTATATAAAACAAAACAAACTCATAATTTATTATCTAAAAAGATAGATTAATGATAGTAGTGGTTAATATTACTATATTTTTATTTTTTGAAAGAGAATTATTAAATTTGTTGAGAATGTCTTCTAATTGGACTAAATAAATTATATATATAGAATTACTAACTATTTAAAAGAAATTAATTACTAATTAAATAACTTTAGAATTCGACGAAAAAAAAATTAATATAGGATTCATGTAAGAAAATTGAAATAGAACTTTTTTGATGAATAACGAAAGAACAAAGAGAGTCATTTTAATTCTAAATAAAATTTTATTTTATCAATATTCATGTTTGAAAAGAACGTGATTTATAGTAAAAAAATTATTTTAAAATATTAAAAATATTGAATTGTAATTAAATTATATAAATATTCTTAACATTTATTTATAATATTTGGTTAGTTTATAAAACATAAAGAAAAGAAAATTAAATAAAACGAACCCTTTGTTATTCTAGATTTATTTAGAAAATTCTTAAAAGAAGAATTTTGATTTACATTTATCGATACATTTTTTTTGAAAAAAAATCAATTAAATTTAAATAATTTCAATTATTAATTTACTACTAAAATCATAATAAAATGCTTCTTAATTTTTACTTGCTCATTAATGGAAATATTATAATAATAAAATAGAATAGTTCTAAATATATATATCTCTTTTTCAGAGTGAAATGAGACGAGGGAAGTTTTGATTTATATATATGAATTTTAATTAATAAAACTGGTCACGTTTTAAAATTATACTCTCAATCAGAATTGAATTTTTTCCGTGATGCAAAATTCAGATATGGGTGAAGAATTTTTTTTTTATCAGCAATTTATATTTTATTTTATTAAATTATAAAATTGAAAAAAAACTTATCAAACTCAAGAAATTAAATCCGACCCAGCAGACTTTTTCTATACACTCAAAATTACACTTGAATTTGATAATTGAAAATATTCGGTTACCAAAAACTCCTTACAACAGTACAAGATAGACGTACATATCTCCTCTTGAGATAAGAAAAGATAAGCTATAAAAAAAACTGCAAGTATTAAAATAATACTACTCTTAGTCGTTATATCGAAGCCAAAAAAGTACCTCGGCCTCAATATCTATTTTTATTAAGCAATCTGCGAAATGATTGCTATTTCTACTAATATGCCTGAATTCAATATGACTCAATTAGACAATGCTCAAATCTAATTTATTAAAAATTTTCCGTCACTTCCACGGCGTTTCTGCTTTTAAAGAATCCAACACAAAACATTTTTTTGAATCAGACGCTTTTTAATTTATACAAAGATTTTTAATTAATTTATTACATTAGATTTTGAAAATAAACAAATTAGTTGAATTTATTCAGTTGGACTAATAAAAAATCAAAGGCTCTCAGCGTTTGCTGCGGCCAGCATTTGCTTCATGTATGGCGATCTCTTTTGCTCGAAGGAAAACGACGCCTAATCACTGATCCTAATACTCAGTTGATTTAATTTTACAGTTCTTTATATATCATAAACCAAACTAAATCACTGAGTTCTAAAATCATGGTTTTAAATTGGTTTGAATCGGTTCAATTTGTTGGGCGCTTTATACCGGTCTATGAACACCGCTGCGGTCTTTTACTACTTCTTCCGCTGGCTTTGCTTCCGCCTTCTACTAGCCGACTTCTGTTGTATACCCATACCTTCCTCATTGTATCACAAATTCACGGTTACAGACATGGAATACCTCAAAGCGAAACCAACCAGCATCTGCCACGTGTTGGCCATTCCGTATCCAGGTAGAGGTCATATAAACCCGATGATGAATCTCTGCAAGCTTATGCATTCAAAAAATCCCAACATTCTCTTCACCTTCGTGGTCACCGAAGAGTGGCACAGTTTCCTTAGCGGTTGCAAGAAGCCGGAGAATATCCGATTTGACACAATCCCCAATGATATACCGTCAGAGCTTGTTCGAGCGAAAGATTTTCCGGGATTCTTTGAAGCTGTAGCAACGAAGATGGAAGCTCCATTTGAGCAACTTCTTGATCGGCTTGATTTGCCTGTGAATGTGATAATAGCTGATACTTATTTGGGCTGGGTTGTCAGTGTTGGGAATCGAAGGAATATTCCGGTGGCTTCTCTTTGGCCTATGCCTGCTGATGTATTTTCTGTCTTTCACCATTTTGATCTCCTGCTACAAAATGGGCATTTTCCGGTTGAACTATCAGGTAATTTATTAGTTCATATCTTAAAGTTTCTTTTAAGTAATTAATTAATTAGAAGTTACACAGCTCGTGTTTTATTTATTAAGGCTTGGTCTCAGTAGCATAATCCAAAATAGATTCTTGAGCTTGCTATTTCCTTGATTAGTTGGTTCAAGATTGCAGGATTCTAATGTATATATATATATATATATATATACACACACATAGATATGAGGATTGTAAGTTCTTCTCTTTTCCTTCCCATTTCAATGGCTAGCAGAAAGAGGAGAAGATTGCGTGGATTACATCCCTGGAATTCCTCCAACACGTCTACTAGATTTTCCAACAGTATTTGATGGAATTGGTCGGAAGACGCTGCACCGAGTCTTGGAATCTGTTTCAATGGTGTCCAAAACACAGTACTTGCTATCCACTTCTGTCTATGAGCTTGAATCTAAAGTCATTGATGCTTTAAAATTGAAGTTCCCCTTTCGTGTCCTCCCTTTAGGCCCTATGATACCTTATTTTGAACTAGAAAGCAATTCTTCTTCAGCTACTAATGGTTATCATCACAATCTTCCTTACTATCTACAATGGCTAAATTCCCAACCCAGAGATTCAGTATTGTATATTTCAATGGGAAGCTTCCTTTCAGTTTCAAGTAACCAAATGGATGAAATCATTGCCGGAGTTCTTAACAGTGGTGTTCGGTTCTTGTGGGTGTCCCGCGGAGAAATATCCCTGTTTAAAGATGGTCATGGTGATATGGGATTAGTAGTGCCTTGGTGTGACCAACTGAGGGTGCTATGCCATCCTTCTGTTGGTGGTTTTTGGACACATTGTGGTTGGAATTCTACCCTTGAAGGTGTTTTCGCCGGAGTTCCAATGCTTACTTCTCCTATAGTTTGTGATCAAATTCCTAACAGTAAAAAGATTGTCCAAGATTGGAAGATTGGATGGAGTCTAGAACGAGGTGCTGAAGGCAAAAACTTGGTGAAACGAGAAGAAATTGCAGAACTAGTGCAGAGGTTTATGGATCAAGAAAATATTGCAGTAAAAGAAATGAGGAAAAGGGCAAAAGAAGTTCAAGAATCTTGTCAGGCAGCAATTGCAAATGGTGGATCATCTGATACTAATCTTGATTCTTTCATAAGGGATATTTCAGAATGCCAGGCCAAGTGAGTGTGTTGATTTGTTTAGTACTCTTTAACTAAGAAGAACATTGGTTTCATTAGATGATTTAAGCCTGCAATTCTGGAGTTTTTACAAGCCAACACCACCAACTTTGTTAACTCGTTGAGGATCAAACTCACTTGAGAGAAAAGAGTACTGAATCATGCATCTCAAACACCACCAATTATTATTATTGTTATTATTATTTTATATATATCTCTTGCATCCATTTAGAGATATAAAATTGAATCTAATTTTAAATATTAATATTAAATGATATATAAGACCAAATATGTTAAACAAATGGCTTTTTTTTTTTTTGTCCAAAAAAGCTACCTTATTCTAGAACCCTGTAATTGAAAAATAATTATTCTTTAATTAACTAAAAGTATTTCATTTATATAATTTTTTTATAAAAATGTTAAAATTTAATTCAAGAATAAAATAAATATTAGGGTGTTACTATAATATTGCACTACAACAATACATGAATCTTGGTTTAATTTTAAATATTAGCCAATTAAATAGTGGTTTGGTTGGTCTTCTTACTTATGTGAAAAGTGAGAGGTCTCGAACAATTTGATGAGTTAAGGTGAGGGCTACTCCCTACTGTGTAGCTCGCAGTATTATTTCAGCCCATAAAAGCCTACAATTAATTAAAAAAAATTTAAATACTAAAATTTTTTTAAGTTAAAAATTAGAAATTCTACACTCTCACTCTTCGAACTCCTGTTGAAAGTAGGAACAATAATCCAATTACACATGATTGAAATTAAAATAGTTTACTAATAATTTCTTTTTTATAAATATAAGTTGTTAGAATATTCTTTTTATTCATTCATATATATGTCTTACTTTCTTTTAAAATCTAATTTTCCCATCCTTTCTTTATGTATACATATCACTATTTATAGGCTCTCAAAGCTTATAAATTACAAAAGCTTGAACTAGATAATAAATATAAGATTATTAAATTAAGTAATTTATTAAATTTAAGTTATGGACTTCCATTAATAAAATATGAGTTATAACAATAGATAATATGTAATGCACGTTTTAATTTATTACTAATAATGTATAAATGTGTCTATATTTGATATTGTGGTTTCCAATTTTATAAATAATTATAAAATTTATGTTCAACCTTTAGATTAATTTTCCTTTTGTATTCGTAATGTTTATTAGCATGTATAATTATCCTAAACTTGAAGGATAAATCCATACTAAAAAAAAAAAACATTTTTAGAAATATAAATTAAATTAATATTTATCCTTTGTTGATATAATTAATTCAATTAGGGAATGATATAAAATAAAATTCTATTAAATTTCTATCAAATTATTAGTACTCAGAATAAAATTCAAAGGATAAAATTCTTTGTTGAAGATCTGATTGGGTTTATTGATAGCGATTATGTTGAAGATCTTGATGATCGAAAGAGTACTTAGGAATATGTTTTTATGTCTATTTATTATAACAACAGTTCAGCAATAAAACTCTCCAAAAATCCTGTTCTACATGGTCTAAAGCAAGCATATAAATGAACTATCACTGCTTGGGAGAACTCGCTAATCATGGAGTCACTGATTTAATTTTACTGCAAAAGTGAAGACCAGATTGCTGATGTTCGAACTAAATCCCTCAAAATTTCCAGCACTTCAGAATTTCAAAAAGTTGCTTAGCATTTGCTCTCTTAATTAATAGTTGAAAACCTTAAATTGGATGTTACTTATAAAACATCAGTTGTTAAGAGAAAATTTGTTGGCCAAATAATTTGTTTTACTCTTAAACTTTCTTCAGATATTTTGAGATTGCATTGTTTAGTGCTTACCTAGTCTACAGGGATTTGGATTTTCAGTTACTTTTAGTTCACCTGATTCTTAGGAGTTTGTTCTTGGCATGTTATGAATTCTATTTGTGTAGACACTTTCTTTCTGCATGTTTTGTGTAAAGGATATGTTCATATGGGTATTTTTGAGAACCATTCTTCTGTAAATAAGCATCTGTATGACTATACCAAGCTCTTGGTGCTTGTTTTTATGTAGATTGGATTTACTTTTACTGGGAAAGGAGAAGTATTCTCATAAAACCAGAATCTTGCTTTGAAAAGTACATAGACAGATACATTAATTTAAGTTTTTGTCAGCTGATTACACTTTTTAACCGCTGTATCTGGAATTATATTTTATGTTTGTGGGAAGCTTGTGGGATACATTCCTGAAATTTCGAGCAAGCACAGAGAAAAATCTTTCAATAGTTTTCTGCAGAAACAATCAATAAATTTTGCAACAAGTCATGGGTGAGCTTTCCAAATCAATAAATTTTGCAACAAGTCAAGGTCCATTTGGATACAAAAATTATTCAAGAAAAATAAAAAAATAAAAAAAGATCAAAACAAAACCATGATAGGAACTAATCCCGAGTGGAGCCCGCGGAAAAATACCGGTAGTAAAAATAAAATAAAATGACTATTACCACATATACCTCCAATAATTTCATATTGGATATTAACGATCGAATCCACCAGAAATAATAACCACAGTAAAAATTAAATAATTACATTAAACGCCAGATGAAAAATAAGAATAACGAGATTTACGTGATTCACTTTTCAATTGTATGGGCTACGTCCACGGGACAAAAACTCTGAATAATTCTTCTACTAAAAATAGTAGGTACACAAGAGATTACAAAAATAGTGGTACTCTAAGTGTTTAACAAAAACACCCCAAAATTACAATTATCACTATTTTCTCTCTTTTCTAATTTTAGGAACATTTTCCTAAAATTTTCTACACTCAATTGTATATTCCTATTCTATATGTTTTTGTACATCTATTTAAGGAAAATCCTTCTCCTATGCGTTATTAACGTGTCCACCAAATGGACACATTGATCACGCATCCACTTTTTTTTTTTCTTTTGTTTTTTCTTTTTTTGACACCGTCCTTTGAACAATAAAATAAACGTGCCTTTTTTTTCTTTGTTCAAACTTTGTGTGTGGATCCACGACACCACACATCTTCTTTCTTCTTTTTTTTTTCTTTCAAACTTATGTGGGTCCCACGTGTCGGAGGGACCCCACAACAATACATTTAATACATATAGATGTTATAAAACTTAAAAATATGAGAATGGAACAAGAGAGAATCGGGAGAGATAAGATCAATTCTTATCTTTCTTTATGTATACATATCACTATTTATAGGCTCTCAAAGCTTATAAATTACAAAAGCTTGAACTAGATAATAAATATAAGATTATTAAGTTAAATAATTTATTAAATTTAAGTTATGGACATCCATTAATAAAATATGAGTTATAACAATAGATAATATGTAATGCACGTTTTAATATATTACTAATAATGTATAAATGTGTCTATATTTGATATTGTGGTTTCCAATTTTATAAATAATTATAAAATTTATGTTCAACCTTTAGATTAATTTTCCTTTTGTATTCGTAATGTTTATTAGCATGTTTAGTTATCCTAAACTTGAAGGATAAATCCACATTAAAAACAAAAAAAAAAAAATTAGAAATATAACTTAAATTAATATTTTTATCCTTTGTTGATATAATTAATTCAATTAAGGAATGATATAAAATAAAATTCTATTAAATTTCTATCCAATTATTAGTACTCAATCGATAAAAGATTCTTTTATTGAGGAGTTATTTATTTTAAAAAAAATATATTATTTTCATTCTTATATTTGAAAAAATAGTTTTTTTCAACATATTTATTATATTTGTGATTTTATGAAATAATAAATATTTTTTTATATTTATTTTTTATATATAATCAATAATTATTATTTAGTTTATTGTAATTCTCATAAATTTAATGGTTTTATCAAACACGCGAAATTCCAAATGTTGTAACCGACTTAGTAAAATTTTAAAGTCAAGTTTGTCGCTTCAATTGAACACTCCAAGCTCCATTAGCAAACTTTTGCGTAGTTCCATCTATCATCTTCACTCTATCACACTTACAGCCTTACAGACATGGAATATCCTAAAGCGGTTCCAACGAGCAGCTGCCACGTGTTGGCCATGCCTTATCCCGGTAGAGGACATATAAACCCGATGATGAATCTCTGCAAGCTTATGCATTTAAAAAATCCCAACATTCTCTTCACCTTCGTGGTCACCGAAGAGTGGCACAGTTTCCTTAGCGGTTGCAAGAAGCCGGAGATTATCCGATTTGACACAATCCCCAATGTTATACCGTCAGAGCTTGTTCGAGCGAAAGATTTTCCGGGATTCTTGGAAGCTGTAGCAACGAAGATGGAAGCTCCATTTGAGCAACTTCTTGATCGGCTTGATTTGCCTGTGAATGTGATAATAGCTGATACTTATTTGAGCTGGGTTGTCAGTGTTGGGAATCGAAGGAATATTCCGGTGGCTTCTCTTTGGACTATGCCTGCTCTTGTATTTTCTGTCTTCTACCATTTTGATCTCCTTCCGGAAAATGGGCATTTTCCTGTGGAATTATCAGGTAATTAATTATTTCATATCCTTTGAAGTTACTCATAATTTCGTTTCTTTTCTTTTCTTTTCTTTTGTTTGTTTAAATAAAGTTAATTAGAAGAACTTTAAGAAATAAGAAATATTTTTTTTTTACAGTTTTTGTTCTATTTATCATGGTGGTATCACTAGCATAGCAAAGAGGAGTTCAAAATTTGATTAGTCCAAAATAGATTCTTGAACTTGCTATTTCTTTGATAATTCCAAGATTGCAGGATTCTGGTGGACCAGAATGTCCTGCAATCAGCTGATTAAGTTTCACAGAATACATTGAATTATTAATCAATGAGCTATCATAGAGTGGTATAGAAGTTGTGTTCATGGCTGTGAAGTTGAGGTTTTTTTCAGAAGCTTAATTGACCAATATATATATATATAGATATATATATATTCAGACTATGAGGATGTTAAGTGTTTCCTTTTTTCCTTCCCATTTCGATGGCTTACAGAAAGAGGAGAAGAGTGCGTGGATTACATCCCTGGAATTCCTTCAACACGTTTATTAGATTTTCCAACAGTATTTGATGGAGTTGGGCGAAAAACACTGCACCTGGCCTTGGAACCTGCTTCAATGGTGTCCAAAGCACAATACCTGTTATTCACTTCTGTCTATGAGCTTGAATCTCAAGTCATTGATGCTCTAAAATTGAAGTTCCCCTTTCCTGTCCTCCCTTTAGGCCCTACCATACCTTATTTTGAACTAGAAAGCAATTCTGCTTTAGCTACTAATGCTTATCATCACAATGTCTCTTACTACCTAGAATGGCTAAATTCCCAACCCATGTGTTCAGTCTTATATATTTCAATGGGAAGCTTCCTTTCAGTTTCAAGTGCCCAAATGGATGAAATCATTGCTGGAGTTCTCAATAGCGGTGTTCGGTTCCTGTGGGTGTCTCGTGGAGAAACATCTCTGTTTGAAGATGGTTGTGGTGATATGGGATTAGTGGTCCCTTGGTGTGATCAGTTGAGAGTGTTGTGCCATCCTTCTGTTGGTGGTTTTTGGACACATTGTGGTTGGAATTCTACTCTTGAAGGTGTTTTCGCTGGAGTTCCAATGCTTGCTTCTCCTATATTTTGGGATCAAATTCCAAACAGTAAAAAAATTGTTACAGATTGGAAGATTGGATGGAGTCTAAAACGAGGGACTCAATCCAAAAACTTGGTGACACGAGAAGAAATTGCAAAACTAGTGAAGAGTTTTATGGATCCAGAAAATAGTGGGGTAAAAGAAATGAGGAAAAAAGCGAAAGAACTTCAAGAGGTTTGTCAAGCAGCAATTGCAAGAGGCGGATCATCTGATGCTAACCTTGATTCTTTCATAAGGGATATTTCACAATGCCAGGCCAAGTAAGTGTGTTGACATCTTTAGGACTCTTCATTGTGAACAGACCTGCTGGTTTTTCTTAGAGGATTTAATGCTGCAATTTTTCAGTTTCTACAAGTTAACACCATCAACTGTGTTACTTGTAAATCTGTACCCTTTAGTTTCCCAAATTCATAAATAGGCTCAGTTATTATTCTATATCTCAATTGTCAATTGATGCTGTAACAATCCTATGATGTTCATTTTTACTGAACAGCTCAAATGTTGAGTCATAAGTGAATTTGTTTTCATACATGTCAAACAACCTCTAGCTCTGCATTAGTATGGACAACTAGTGCTAGTAATCTGTAAATGTTAGCTACATAATTTGTTTTAGTTGTCTTCAAATTTCTTGCAGATATTTTCAGATTGCTTTGTTTAGTGCTTACCTCGTCTATAAAACATGGAGATGGAGGGAAAAGGCTAATTGTATGCTTGTGTGTAAATGATTTGATTTATACAGGAAACGGTAGGTTCAAGATTGAGAATTTTAAAAGGTCCATGATGCTTGAATTTGATATGTCTGATTTTAGAAAATTGCATTACTTTCTTGGCATAGAAATAGTGCAATCTGCTGGTAGAATAATTCTCTCTCGAAAGAAATATCTCCGAGTGATTTTAGGCAGGTTTCAAAGAAATTGTCAGAAGCTTGAAGTATTTGACGGCACCAAGGCCAGATATCATTTTTGCTGGAAGTCTTGTTAGCAGGTACATGGAACATCCAAAAAAAAAATCACATCTTCAAGTAGCTAATTGGATTTCCTGTAAAGGTACTGCTGACTTTGTGTTGTTTTACAAGAAAGAAGAAAAGTCAGATCTGATTGGGTTTATTGATAGCAATTATGTTGAGATCTTGATGATCGAAAGAGTACTTAGGAATATGTTTTTATGTCTATTTATTATAACAACAGTTCAGCAATAAAACTCTCCAAAAATCCTGCTCTACATGGTCTAAAGCAAGCATATAAATGAAGTATCACTGCTTGGGAGAACTCACTAATCATGGAGTCACTGATTTAATTTTACTGCAAAAGTGAAGACCAGATTGCTGATGTTCTAACTAAATCCCTCAAAATTTCCAGCACTTCAGAATTTCAGAAAGTTGCTTAGCATTTGCTCTCTGAATTAATAGTTGAAAACCTTAAATTGGATGTTACTTATAAAACATCAGTTGTTAAGAGAAAATTTGTTGGCTAAATAATTTGTTTTACTCTTAAAGTTTCTTCAGATATTTTGAGATTGCATTGTTTAGTGCTTACCTAGTCTACAGGGATTTGGATTTTCAGTTACTTTTAGTTCACCTGATTCTTAGGAGTTTGTTCTTGACATGTTATGAATTCTATTTGTGTAGAAACTCTCTTTCTGCATGTTTTGTGTAAAGTATATGTTCATATGGGTATTTTTGAGAACCATCCTTCTGAAAATAAGCATCTGTATGATTATACCAAGCTCTTGGTGCTTGTTTTTATATAGATTGAATTTACTTTTACTGGGAAAGGAGAAGTATTCTCATAAAACCAGGATCTTGCTTTGAAAAGTACATAGATAGATACATTAATTTAAGTTTTTGTCAGCTGATTACACTTTTTAACCGCTGTATCTGGAATTATGTTTTATGTTTGTGGCAAGCATGTGGGATACATTCCTGAAATTTCTAGAAAGCACAGAGAAAAATCTTTCAATAGTTTTCTGCAGAAACAATCAATAAATTTTGCAACAAGTCATGGGTAAACCTATTTGGATACAAAAATTATTCAAGAAAAATAAAAAATAAAAAAAGATCAAAACAAAACCATGATAGGAACTGTATCAATCAATCACGAGTCTTCCATGGGCCCAAATCCAAATTGTTCACTCCTGTAGGACCCACAAAAGGTATATATATCACCTCACTCAAAATCAAACTTAGAGATTTTTTTTAACCATGAGAAATCCAATTCTGGATCCGTTAAAGGATCCATATATTTCGAATATTCTCCGTTCAGTTTGAGAGGCATGAGAGCTGGCTTGTAGAGATTTTATCCACGACTTCACGGATCCTTCAATTCCTTTAAGCGTTCTTTACCACTGAATTAATCCTTTGAAATAAAATCAAAATTAGAGGATTTAATTGATCAAAAAGTAAAGAATTTTCATAAAATTTAAGAAGCGAATTTAGGCATTATAACATTATAATTATTTGTACTCAATAAGTTTAAGAAAAAGAAAAGAGTGAATTACTATCTTGTGTTTCACTTATATTTAATTACATTAATCATAACTCTTATTTTGCTTAATTCCTCCATTAATTGAAAAATCATCATCATCTATAATGAATGTACGTGCTAATTATCTGATAAAAATGGCTAAAATAGTGAATTGCTATTTAGGCCTCGTTTGGTTCAAATCGATCTATTTTCAGTGAAGTTGAATTCCCGAAAAGTAGAGTTCCAGGAAAATTACTTCCTAGAAAATATAGTATGATTGTGTTTGATTGATATATTGGATTCCCATGAACTAAAACTTGGTTAATGAGATGTGAGATTATAATTGACAAAAATACCTTTATCATATAGAAGTATAAATAATTGACATATTTCATTGAAAAAAAAATTAATGGCCTAAAATCAATTTAATAATACACATTTATACAATCCACTAGCTCGTAATCAACATAACTTTTTAATAACATACTATAAAAAATATTATTATAATTTTATTTATTTGGTTAATGTTATAATTACAAACAAAATAAGAATAATAATAGAAGGGTAAAATTGAGAATTAGAAGTTTTTGAGCTAAGGAAGTCCACTTCCTATGGGTAATCTGGGGAAATTACTTCCCATACGGTAAGGGAAGTTACTTTCCGTATGGTTACGTAAATTATATTTTTAAGTTTCTGAAAATTACATAGTTTGTATCAACCAAACATGTTCAAAATCTTTATTTTCTGACAACTTCAACTTCAACTTCCTCCCTTCACTTACCTCCAACTAAATGATACCTAAAATGTTTAATTATATTTAAATTAAATATATTAGGGGTGAATTTAACAAAAAAAAAAAAAATTAATAAAATATATATGGAGTGGGGGCGTACGAAAGTTTTTGATCGCTAAAAGCAAGATAAAGACCATACTGTATGGTGATCACAGTAGAGAATATACATAGGTCAATTATGGGGAATGGACAGAAAGCTCCATCAGAACTACCCATAAAGTTGTCTCAAAAAATTAGATATTTTCAGAAAAATACAAAGCATGAATATTAATTGTGCGCATGAAAAAGTCCAAAGAGAGAGATATTTCTTCAGAATTCAGATATTTCAAGTCCCCATTTGGAGTATTTTTCAGGATACCCTCTTCACAAATCGACCCTGCAACCAACCCAAAAATGCATTTATTTGTTACTCTATGTCAATTTAAATAATTCTCTATTATCCAAACACAAATACATATATATATATATATATATATATATATATATATATATATATATATATATATATATATATATATATATATATATATATATATAACTGTAAATTATAATTCTCTTTTATCCAATTGTAAATGGTAAAAAACACAGGAATAATTAAACTCTGGTATCATATTAAAATACCTTTAGTCTAGGTCTTTTATCAGCATTGAGCTTGCGAACCTGATACCTTATCTTCTTAGAGAACAATCTAGTCTGGCGTTTCTCTTTGTACCTCATCACACTTGCTTCCCTTCTTGTTTTTTCTTCTTCCATCACTGGCACCTCTCCCATCTGAACGTATATAAATATTTTACATATATCTCTAATCATCATCTATAAATAAAAATAAATAAATAATTAATTGATTGTGAGTGATGATAAGTTTACTAACATAATAGGTATTACTGGTAGCCATTGAAGCAGAGCAATCATTAGCCCAAAGAGAACCCCTATCAGACCATGCATCCAATACCTCTTGATAATTCAAGTTTAAGTTCAAAGAAACACTCTCCTTCTTCTTCTTCTCATTATTAATAATAATAATACCATCTTCTTCTTCTTCTTCTTCATCAACATTATCCAAAGAGAATCCAATACACTCTCTATTTATCATGTTATTATTGCTGCTATCCCGATAATCTTCTTCAAAAAAGCTGTTGACTTTATCAAACTTATTATAATAATAACAACCACCATCTCCATCTTCTCCATTTATCTGTTCATCTAACTCCATAAAATCCCAACTGAGTAAGCCATAGCCATAACCATTCTCATCCTTTGGAATACAAGTATTTTCTTCATCTTCAATGCTCAAAATGCCTTGCAAGTCATCCATGGCGTCGATTTCTCGTCCTCCATAATCTTCTGGAATCTCTAAACCTTCCTTCTTTGGGCTTTTTAATGGCGACAAACGAGAAGAATTGCATCTCATCTTTGTTAAACTCTCTCTTGCTGTTTAAGGAAAAGTACTGAATTTGAAAGAAAGACGAGTCGGTGAAGAAGGCAGCGAGTGGATGTTTTTGATATTTGTTTTGTTTAATATATTTTTAACGGTTTTTAGTCCTACGTGGAACCTTATCCTTTTTCTATTGGTTGGTTGATAAAAATACTTTGTCGGTTAAAAGGCTCCAGCTTGGAGGAGCTAGTGGGATCCATTACATACCTTTTTGTTGTTTGTCAGCTGGGACCACTTAATTACATTCTCAAATGTGGTTTATTTACACGTGAAAGAAATTATTAATGTTTTCTTCAAAAAATTTTGAAAAAAATCTTTCGATTACATACCTTTTTGTTGATTTTTATTCTTTTTTTTTATGTTACAAAATATTTATAAGATTTCTAAATTTATATACGTAAATAATTATTTTTTTATACTAATCTTTTTAATTGTTCATTGAATGAAAAGTTTTTATTAATATCTTAATGAGTTGTTAAGGGTAAAGATTGTTGATTAAATTCTTAATTTGTGTATTTTGTCAAACTATGTAAACAAAACGGGATAAAGGGAATAATTTTTTTATTCATTACGGAACAAAATAGCCCTTCATTTTATTATCAAATTGACAAAAACTCTTGTAAAATCAACCACACCACAAATGAATTAGCTTTATATAAAATAACTTAATCATTCAATTAGAGAATCTAATTGATTTTGACTTCCAATTTTAATAAAAATTAAATTCAATTCTGAAAATAAATTCACTTTTTCGATTACAATTAAAATGAAACCAAATATTTTAAAAATCAAATTATACCGAACTCAATAATGGGGAGATACAATTTTGTCAGTTTAACCAATTTCTGCTCAGCCATAACAATTCAAACAAAATGCCTCACGAAATAAGTTGAATTTGTTGAAAGAACAAAATGTGAATATGTCAGTAGTTGTAATTGAATCCCTTAATAGAACTTTTACATCATAAAGCCTGAATTTTGTGTAACTAATATAACATTCCAAATATAATTTTTATATATTTTTTTCAACTATCCAATTAGTATTTAACAGATTAATTTTACAAGGTAAAGCATTAAATAATTACAGTATGATAAGTGAAAGTGTCTAACGGGTCAATTTTATAGAGGGTGCCATAAAGTTTTTCACCTCCATTTGGCCATTAAATATAAAGAAACTTCACGTTTGGCTCGAGCACTCTCATCAATATTAACATTCAACAAAATAATGCAAGGGAACTAGATAAAACTCACCCATTGTAGCTACAATGGTGCAGAATACCTTTTCCTAATCAAGTACCGGCTTCAGTTCAAAATTTTATCGTTCTCAAATAAACAACCAAGTTCTTTTAGGAAGATCGTCCATAGATAAGATCAGCGCCATAAGCTCATCAACGCAATTAAAAAAACATTACAAACCTACGGAAGTTAGGTTCAGGATTCAACCAAAATGGGAATAGCTCCAGTAGCATAAGGAGATGAAGTGTAGCCAAAAAAACAAAGAACTAAGCTGCTGATTTTTTCTTCTCTTCCTCAAGCTTCTGCAGCTCTGCCAATCTTTGGGTCCATTCTCTATCTCTAGCAACTGCAGCCATCTTACGCTCTACCCTTTTGATAAGTTTCTTCTTTTTAGCCTCCTGCATCTGAGCTTTCCTCTTCTTTGCCTCTGCCTGATCACAGTCAAAAAACCTACATCAGCTTCCCATCCAAAAAGACAAAAGAAAATAAGATAGAAGAGGGGATTCAATAAACTTGGAAAGGATGAGATTCATTAAACCAGCTACTCAATGATTCAAATCAAATGTCACCTGTTGCTAGTAAATAATATCATGAATGCTGATCACGCACAGAACTTGATAAAGCTCAAGAGAAAAATCACACAGTTTTGATGGAAGCCAAAACTTGGCAATAAATACATCCACAAAATTAGACTTGCAGAATCTTCACATTGCAAATATTGATTCATATTACAGCCAAGTCCTTTCCCTAATGGTACATCAGATTATTGATAAGCTGCACCAATGAAGATAGCTAGCTCATGTCTATTGCATAAACCCCACCATATGATGCTGCATATTTTCACTTTCAAAATAATCATTTCCTGGTCTGGTGAGACCACTGGGTTAAACATTTTTTTTCTTTTTTTGACTTGTTCATGTATTCTTATGATTGGTGAATAGAACTTGCATAATTTATAAACAAAGAATGTTTTCAATATAAGAGACTCCACTTTGTGAGGGTCATTTATTGTACATCGGCTTATCTTTATATATATTTATTGGAAATTGTTTCCCAAACTTGAAACTAAAAGTAGAACACTACCATTGTGCAAAGGCTCCCCCTCAACTTATGTAAGCTTAATGACAAAACAATTCATGGATTGTGATACTCTTTTCCAATTTATATTTGAAACTTGAAAACTTATCAAGTATACGAACTTTAACATTTGTATCCCTGATTGAACATTCATTCATATTTAAGTTATTTAACAGCCATAACCACACCCAAATAAGTTTTCTTATACAAGGTGAACAAAAACTCCACGTTAAAAAGATTATTAGGTGACATGTTGACCCTAATCAAACATTCTTGTGGCTTTATCAGTAAACAGTCTATCAGTTGACATTTGTTTTATTCTAATAAGTCATCCGTGTGCCTATTTCACATACAAAGTGACTGAGAACTCAGCATTAGATAGTTTGTACTCGATGATTCCTCAATCAATGATAAAAATTGATGGGAATGTTAAATTTCCAACACAAAATTGGTGAGATTTAATCTTTAAAAGCATTAAAGTTCCCTATTCAGTTCATATTCAATATGACCCCCTTTTTTTTCTGTTTTTAGGCTATTTATAGACAAAGCAAAATAAAATTTACCCGCTTCAATTCATGTTCTATATAGATAACAAGTCATGAAGATCAATCAAAAAGTCCACCTAACAGTTCAACTATTCCCATAATCAAACCAGAAACTCTTTCCTTTTCACATACAATGGTCTTTTAGACCAATAAAGAAAATAAAGGTAAATCTTTGATAAAGCTGTCAATCTCAAGAGCATTATTTCCTCATGTATTAATACACAGTAAGCTTAACTTGATAAATTGGGTAATTGTTGGACACAGTTAGCACGTTAAAATTAGAGGAAAGTAGTTTTCAGATCCCACATAATGAAACAAAGTTTCACGGGAAAATGTTTGACAGCACAGAGTAATGTGAGGAAATATCCTTCCTAATTCATAAGTTACTCTTATCAGATTTTTTCTTAAACCAAATTCCACAGTACAAATTTTCATCAAACATTTTCTTTGTGCCAATTAAAATATCTATAAAACTCCAGCATGACTAGCCAATTAAGATTATATGATCCATGAAACACAGACCTTTATAAAGGCACGATGTAGCTTTATGCGCTTTTTCTCATTCCTCCTCTTGACACTCCCTTCATTTGGGTTACTAGGTCGAATAGGTTGGCCAGGCACATGCTTAACCCAAGCATACGGTCCTGCAATTGTTAATCAAATTAAACTAAAATAAAAAATAAACAAAATCCATCTAACCCTAAATTACTTCCAAACCCTAATCTCAATAAAAATACCTAAATCAATTAATAAATTATTCGAATAATGGCAGTACCTGCAGGTCTCAAAGTGGTCCTTTTTCGACGAGGCATATCAAGGGGTCTTCGCTTGGGAAAGCGACTGTCAGTTAAACTATCGTACTGGTTTGATTCAGAGAAGATGCTGAAATGCATCGACATCGGTATCCATGGAGACTGAGCTTGAAACGAGCCATCACAGGCTAACCGGAAATGGTGCTTTGAAGATGGAAAAGGAGATAAAAACGAGGTCGTTGAAGTACGAGATACTAGGGTTCTTGCTAGTGGACGGATTATTCCTCTTAGAGCTCCAATTCCAAATCCCATCTTGGAGACGACGTCTACAAATTGAAGCAGTCCGGCACCCGCGCGAAAAATGTTCTTTTAACAAGTGACGGAATATAATTATTATATAATAGTATTATATACATATTGGAAGAAATGTTATTTTTATTTGTAATGTGTTAAAAATAAAAATTATTAATTAAATATTGTTATTTAAAATTTAATTCATATTTTTTATAATAAGTTCGTAATTATTCATTATTTTTAAAATAATTATAAAATATTAATTTTAAAAAAATTAATAGTAATTATTTGTATAAGGTGAATATAATTTAAATAGAATATAATTATAAATTGCTAACTAGTGATAAAAGAAGTTTGAAAATGCAAATTAATCTTTTCGATATATTTATTTTGATTAAAAATCTAGTATTATAATATTGAAATTGAAATTCAAGGTCTCCCATGCTTGTATCTTGGCATTCTCATTGTAAATTGTAATATTTGCCCCTTATGGATAAGGTTGGACTGCCTTAATGGACTTTAATGTAATTTATAATTTAATTCGCTACATGTGGTGGTACAAGAAAAAGAAAAAGAAAAACAAAAATTTCGACTGTGATATTTCTTAGAGCCTCGGACAGCCATATGTTCAAACGCCTTTACAACTGTGCAGAAAAGGAAAATATCGTCTTCTGTTTGGATCATTTTGCTTCTGATTATTTTGTGACAGGTTATCCATCTCTCGTCAGGATTCATGCAACACTCCAGGAAACATGTGCAAACCCCAATTCCCTGAGGTCGAAACCACATTTTCTAAACTCCAGTCGGGAGTCTAAAACAAATTGTTTTTGTTACAGAAGATACAAATAAATAATGACCAAAGTGTCGAACCACAAACCAAATCCTGATGGTGAACTATTGTGGCACCAATGGATATCACCAGCAAAAATACTTGCATCGGAGTTCGATATGTACCTGGGCATTGAAAATGAATTCCATGGAGTTCTGGCCATTTACGATGCTGCATGACTTTTCTTTTTTCTCTTCATGCAAGTGTTTGCACAGTGATAGTAAGCATTCATCCAGACACAAATGGGGCACCACCATTGGTGACCCCTTGAACCTAAAATGTGAAGAAAGTCAGTATAACATTGGGCACTTCAGCTGGCTTCCTTTTCTGTTACTTAGAATCTATTGTTTTTCTCATTCTATCAAGCATAACATAAAGGGTATAATAACAATTGCTTTTCTCAACACTTCTGTCCATTACCCGTATAAAACAGAAATACAAAAACTATCTGTCTACTCCAAGGAAAGTAAAAATTTCTTGGGAGAAGCCTTTTCAAGGCGGACATGTGACATAAGAACAAATCATGATGAATCATAACATCTTTTGAAAAAAGATTGATGATCCGTTGCAATAGAGTATCAATCCTAGAAATCCCTAAAAAGGCCAATGTTGTCTTCATACAGAGTGTAACTCAAAATAATATGACATTTCAATTGTTGCATTGCCACTTTCTCTTATTGAACCCAACTGTTCAAGATATTCTCATTATAGATCAAATTGATTGGTGTATAAACACATGCAAGCACATATGAATACATAAAGAAATATGTATAACTTTTGCAAAATTAGAAGAGAAGTTAGCTATCACCTAAAAAAGAAGTAGTGCACCATTGTTAAAGTTACTGGAAAAACAGTTGCCACTCATGGTTAGCATATAATTTAGTAGAATGAAAGGACAACATACATATCAGCAGCAACATACAGGAAGACAATTTGAGCTCCATCTTAAAGAACTTTCCTTGAAGTATGCATAACTTACATAGTTACATGCTATATCGTTTATTGATGCTTAATGATTGTTTTAAACAACTAGAATACGTTGATCTTACTAATGTTAGATCTAACAAGCAGCAATCCTAAAAATCAACTTTGCACGAAAAAGAAAAGAAAAGAATATATATATATATATATATATATATATATATATATAGAGAGAGAGAGAGAGAGAGAGAGAGAGAGAGAGAGAGCACCTGATGCATGGCATAAGGATCAGGGCATGGATTTCCTCCACAAGCCACTTCAGGATTGCTGTAGCTTCCAGCATATCCAGGACCTGAACAAATGAAAGGTCAGGAGCAGGATTTGGGAAGATGTTCAGAATAGGCCACTTTCTGCAAATCATAGTTTGAGAAGACAATTTAAGTAAAGAATATATTTACTTGGGTTTGCTGCCCTTGCTTTTTTCTCCACATTAGACAGTTCAGCATGAAGTTTTTCAATTTCACAACCTACCACGAGCATATTTTGTTCCATTGTCTTACCATGCTCTAGATTATTAACATGCGTCTTCTTCTCATATTGAATGGCCGCCCTAATTAAATTGAATAGAAAATTTCCAACGATGTCATAAGTTCGGATAGAAAATTCCAAATATAAGGATTCTATAAGTTTTCAGTTCAAATTATATACATAAACATAAGGACTTATGAGAATGAGAAGAAAAACATCTATACCAAATGTTAGGGAATGCCTCTGAAAATGCACCTATCTAGCAATGTAATTTTTGGAGGAAGAGAAACTAACAAATTTAAAAAATAGTTCTGCCAAAACAGATATTCATTTCATGCTGAAAAAAGGATCACATCAGTTCTACCTAATTAAGAGAGGGATGGTGCACCTTACTTGAAATGTTAGACTTGCATGCTAAACATGATCAGACCTGCTTTTCAGCCAAATATGAGTTCTTTTTTTATTTTTCTTTTTGAATTCTAACTATAACTAATAAAAATACAATAACTTAATTTATAAATATGAAGTCTGAAGAACAGTACCATAGTTCAACAAGTTTTCAAACTAAAAAGTATGCCCTAGATTCAAAGATTAAATCTCAAACATGAACCTAACCAAGCAAAAAGAGTTATATGTTACAAGCTCATTCAAATCTAAAAATCCCTTTATTTGAAATTCACATCTATCCAGAAAACTTTTGAATTCACTGAAATTCAAAATACAGGTTATTCTGGCAGTGGCAGAATATGCTCTTGCTCTTCGTAAGATCATATCTCAACATCCTTTGATGTGCCATGGTACTGAGAACAGCTGGTGTTGTAAATTGGTCTAGCATCATTAGCATTTCCACAGTACGTCTGAATCTAAAAATGTCTACGTAAATATCAGAACAAGCAACAAATTGAGCTATCACATGTTTTACGTCAGTATACATATTTAACTTTTTTTGAAATTTGCTTAAATAATATTAATTTGAATTTTTTTTTGGTAAAACCTTGAGACAACCACACTCCAAAAGCTAGCTCATGAGATTAGAGAGCTCACAACCCATATGATGTAACTAAATAAACGCAACTCTAATTAGGCTTTAGATTTGACAAGGGAAAAGAAAACAAAAAATTCATAACCAGGAAAGCTTCTTGTGACAACCAGGAAAATAGACTATCAATAAATCAGTGGTTCTATTACTCAAAAATCTGAAATCTACTTCAAATCAAAACATTACAGCCATATTTATAGCATCAAATCTTTCTAGAACAAGGTCTTAATCAATGATTCTAATAGAGTAAGGTCTCAAACAAAATTCCTCTTGGAATAAAGCCTTAAACAGTAAATGGTAATAGAAGTAGGACTTCGTTATTCTAAATAAAATCTAACTTAACTAAAACATAAAAATACCTAATTTGAACATTTCTACACTAAAATGAATAGTAATTTGAGAAATTTCTGAATTTTTGAATTTTTGCTTTGTATTGCCATATAGCCCACACTAGAATATTATACTTTCAAGTGGAATCAAGTCCAATATCTTTGCAATTAGGATCATCACATCATACCATGCTCCGTATTGATGCCAATCCAGGCTGTCTATACACTAGATCATCTTGTCACAGGAGGACATTGCAATTTTGGCATCATCACAGGCAATGCATGATCGCAATTACGAGAAAAGTGGTTGATTAAGTTACCAACTAATGTGAACCTTAGGAGAACCACACTCACATAATACTTTTTCTTTATCTTTTGTTTTCTTTCCCTTTCTTTCATTTGTTTCCTGTATTTGTTTCTTCTCTTCTCTAGCTAAATTCTATGAAAAATCTTAAACATTGCTTCCCTCCAGTCAAATGGATATAAGGATTGAATTTTTTTTTTTCTTTTTTTTTAATCTCAGCATAGGGCAAAGGCACTGAAATTATTGTCATCTTTTCTATTCTTAGCACGGAGGAATAAAAAAACAACAGAAGATATCAGAAGTGACAATCTAAATTAAAGAAGACTTTTCAACAGTCAGTTACTTAAGATTTAACCCAAGGTGAGATGCAGACAAGGGTTCGGGTTTTATGCTCTAGAGGTTTTAGGTAAGAAGCATAGAATCTTCTTACTTCTTCATTTATTTATTGGCTACAATCAGATTTATTTATTGGTTTTTCATCCACTTAAATCTACACTTCGCACATAAATTTGATCATAAACTTGAGTTGCAATCACAACCCTGATCGTCCAAATCAGCTCACCCTCATTCTAACTTTCAAATAGCTCTAAGTACAAGCATCTCATAGTTATCCTACGTCAAAATACCTTCAAGGTTTAAATGCATCATGTTTCAAAGACAAAGCAAAAGGATTTGAGGACTTAAGTTCATTTGTTAATTATATACTGTAAAGTTGGGAACTTCTCTTGGTGCTGTTTAAACAGCAAACATGACTCCATGGCCAAATTTGTGCCTCCAGTAATATAACAAAAGGATTGTTGCTTTTGTTCTAATAAGTTGTATATGTATTTGACATTTTTAAAGTTCTAATAACCAAACAGAAAACTTAGCAGTGCTAATAAACTCCAATGTTTACCTTCCTCTTTGAATCTCTCGTTGCATGTTCTCGATCTCAGCCTTAATTGCAGGCACTCGGTCTGCTTCCATTCTGGCCTTGGCAAGATCACTATTAATTGCCTTTAACTCCGCAGTAAGCTCCTGATGGTACATGGTAAGGTTATCCACATCCATCCTCACCTGAACCAATTCTGTTCTCAATGCATCAATAGACCTCAGCTCAGCGTCCATTTGCAACGATCTTTCATACACCTTCCGCACCTGATCATCCCTCTCGGCCTTGATATCAGCTGCAGCCACTGATGAGCGTCGGAGCTCTTCCTCAGCGAGAGCTAGCTCTTGCTTTAATGTTACGTGAGTGGACGCAAGCTTTTGGTTTTCAAGGAAGAGGGACTGGATCTGACGGTGCTGGGTAGCGATGCGGTCTTCGAGGATGGTTGATGGATGGTGGGGCCACCGGGAAGTTTCCGTATTGGCAAAGATGGAGGCAGTGAGAGGATTATTGAGGCGGAGGTCGTCAATTGGAATTTGGCGGAGCTTTAAGGCATTGGAGGAAAGATGGTTGCGTCCGGCCATCTGTAATAGTGCACGATAAGAGAGTGGTCGTGGTTGCGTCCGTTGGGCTTTCGAATAAAGAGCTGCTGGTTTTTTTTTTTTTTTGGAAAAATATAATTTCGTACCTATAATTTTTAGGATAATTATATTTTTAGCCTATGGATTTTTGAAGTGGGATTTATGCCTCATCAACTGTTGACGTGGACAAAATCCTCATTTACTCAACTGCATTCATGTGATTTGCACGTGAAAATTTTTATTATGTCTTTCACCCCTTTTTTTCCGTTTCTTTTCATTGTCTGAGTCAAAAATAGAAATATAGTAAGGAAGAAAAAGAAATGTAGAAAATGTTATCCCACTTGAGAAGGGGTTGAACAAATCATTAATCAGGGACAATTATTTGGCAACGTGTTAATTTCTTGAATGTTTATAAATAATAATTAATATTATATAACTCAATTGAAAGCGACTAAATTTAAAAAACATATTTGATGATTTATATAATTGATAGTTGTTTCGTACCAAACAATTATGTTATAAATGTTTGATAAACTTTTAATTAGCATATTGTTTATATAATACATTAAAATAAAAAATAACAGATTCACCTTAAATTAAAAAATATATACATTATATATCATAATATATAAAAATAATTATATTTTTAATAGTCATTTTATATTTTAATAACAACAGTTATCAAAATCTTAAAAAATATAAATAGTAATTAACTAACTGCGTTAACAACCACTTAAACTATAATTTAGTATGATATACTAAACCAAACAGACACTTAACTTTCCACAATTAAAGGATTTTTTTTTTTTGAAAAGAAAGTAAAGAATTACTTTTGTATTAATAATTTAATGGATATACGATAATTTCATGATGAATTAATATTTTGGCAATGAAAAAGTTGAAAAAATAAATGAAATATGAGGTGAAAGAAACGTGAAAATGCTTCCAATATTTTTTTATGCAAGCCTCCAAATTAGAAAATAAGCGTGACAATACAAAAAATTCAAAATTTTATACATATTTTCTTTTCTTGGGCATTTTACTCTTTATTTTCAAACAAGTCAAAATGACTATTATCTCTTATTTTTCTCAAATTATTTTATTTTCTCTAATATTTTTCTCCCAATCTAGCAGATACTTGGAAACGACAACGACCAAAATAAAATAGCCTTAAATAATCCATCGGCATCAAATATCAGAGAGCCACGCAATCGCACGTGTCACGTGTGTTAGTTGGATTAGGCCATGCTTTAAGTAGCACAACTAATTAGAAACCGAACCGCAATGGCGGCTGCGGAAGTACTGTGCTGCTCATACTACAGCTGCTCGCCTTGGACCATTCAATTAGGCATATGTCTCCGTCGCTGTCCAATCCCTAACCACCTTGCTCCTCCAAGACTCAGAAAAACTCAGACATATAAGCACCCTAATCTACGATTACCAGCCGTCTCCATGCTACATCAAAATCCGGTCGTCTCTGACCTCTGCGCTACTGGTTTGGCCGGTGCCATAGCTCTTTCGCTGCTTCGTGTTTGGCAAGAAACCGCAAAACGACGGCTGTTTGACCAGGTTAGTTAATTTTATACGCCTTCTCCTTTCACTGCTTGAGTCTTTGTCAATGTTTGTTTGTTTTTGTATTTTATTTATTGGTTTAAAAACACTAAGCAAACAAATTATAATTAATTACTTAATTAATGGCGGGCTGATAAACTGACAAAAAGCTCACTCACTAATCTGTCAGAGTAAACCACAAATATATTTATTATTACATCATAATAATCCACAGACTATCACTCGTACCGCCGGCGGCAACTATGTTGGTAGGTAATGCCGTAGTCTCCGATGTCATTGCGGCTTTTGTATCGGCCGGCATCATTTTCGCTTTTCTTCAATTGTGGAAAGAAACAGCCAAGCACGGGCTCGACCAGGTTAATTTCTGTGAGGGTGTAATTTCTTTTTTTTTCCTGTTTTTCCTAGAAGCACAGAGCAGAGGAATTTGTTTTTCAACTTTTCTGCAGAATTTGGGGTAATTATAGTGGATTTTGGTCCTCTGCCTGCAGAATTCATTCCTCTTTTAGCGCGAGTTAACGGTTTTCTGTTTCTCCTTTTCGTTCTTTTAAGAAAAATAGTTTTCTTAGAAAATGAAAGATAGAAAACAGAAATGGAAAAAATAATAAAAAAAATATTTCAATCCAAAAAAAATAAAAAGATAAGTATTTCAATTCAAAAAATAAAAAATAAGTATTCGTAAATTTCATAATTAAAAAAAATATCTTACAACGTATTTATAAACATTTTTAATTTTTAATATTTATTTTATTTATTTTGCAATAATATTATCAATTTTTTTTGTTTTCTCAATTCTTTTATAAATAACTGTTATTATTATAAATATATATTTTTATAATAATAAATTAATTACATGTTAAATTATAATACTAAAAAATATAAAATATAAAATAATTATTAAACTTATTTACATACTTTTTATGATTATTTTTTCCAAAAAAAGTCATATGTACTATAATTTTAACTGTGAAAAAATTCTTTTTTTTTTATGAAAAGAATTTTATTATAAAGAGAACTATAGAAAATAATTTAAACTTATCTTCCAATCCTAGTTAAATTTTAGAAAATTATGAATAAGAAATTTTTATTTCCCCATTTTTTTTGGAAGACTTTTTCAGAAAGCTACGCCAGTTCTCTACAAGTAAATTGGTCCTCAGTGAGATTTCTGGTTTGATTTAAAAGATGGAAACTTTGACAGATTAACCTAAATCTGAAACTAAGATAAACTAGGAAGCAAAATTTCACAAGATCCCATAGGAAAACAAGTTATAGAAATAAAGAATATAAATAAATGCTAAAAGACGTCTAGTCAACCTATTCCAAAATGCTAAGAATTATAGCTTGAAGGTTTAAAATACTGGACCCAGAACTAACTTATGAAATGGCATTCTTAAATAACATTGTAGAGACTAGAAAGTAATTTATAAGGTTCCACATAACCGCTGTATAAGATATAGATCGTAACTCTAAGTTATGTGAATGTTAGGACTTGAATTTTTCTTGAACTCTTTTCTTTCTAGTATAGACACTGTTCTCTAAAACTTGAGTTAATTGTCATATTATCTGCAACTTTGTGTTTATGATTGAGTTACTTTTTATTTGTGGTGGATACACTTAGGAGGCTCATGTAAGCTGAGAATGGTTACATGATTAGTGAAACCTTTGCTGCATTGTGAAGGAATTGTGGATGTTCGATTTTTTTGCTCCTTATATAAGAAATCAATTTACTCAAAAGTACAGGGAATTGGGCACTGGAAACAGTTACAGTAGTATCCCTCACAAGTTAATAACACATTTAAAGGTCTTCAACTTGTTAGCATGCTTGTAAGATGAATTTTAGGTCAGAAGGCTGGAGAACATGTGCATATCTGGACTGTGTCTTCTATCGTGTTTTCTGTCCAGCAAAGATGATGCTGCAACAAGAAGTCAATTGAGCTATTTTATATGGTTACACATGGTAGTTTTATGTTGTTTCTTGTTAGTTTACAATAAAAGCAACAATTATTTCAAGCCTATTTTGTTTCCATAGATATTACTTCGGAAGTAAATATGCAACAGTTACCATAAGATTGATTTTACATTTCATGTTTCAATATCCATATAGGAATTAAATTATAAGAAGTTAGAGCTTGCCCATTTGTCATCTTTGGACAAATAGATGCACTTAATTTTTCCACTGTTCCAAACAGAGCAATCTGTTTATATTGAAATTTGAAGTTTGATTTTGAACTTTTTAATTTCTGCGACTGTGAAGTAAGTTTTTCCTAATTATTGTATACGTCTATTCTAGTTTTCTTCACATAGCATTTTGGTCATAATTGAAGCTGTGCTGCTTATATGAGAGACCGAAGAACTTTATTTCATCTTCATATTTGCTTTGTGACAATCCCCCATCTTCTGTCTTAGAGGTTGCTTATCCTCTATCCTTTCCTGTTTAGAAACTGAATAGGAAGCTTGTTCACATAAGCATTGGGCTAGTTTTCATGCTTTGCTGGCCATTATTCAGGTAATTTCATTGCCGATGGAGCTTTCTGTTATTTACTACATATTTGGTGGATGAAATAGCTATTCCTAATCATTGCAGTTCAGGGCATCGAGGAGCAATTTTGGCAGCTCTTACTCCAGGCATCAACATATTCCGAATGCTTATTTTGGGATTGGGGATTTGGAAAGATGAAGCCACAGTGAAATCAATGAGCAGATTTGGAGACCACAGGTTACAACTTTGGATATAAAAATTTACTTAGGCTGTCTATGTAAAAATATGGAAGTATGTGGAATCTCTACATCATCATCTCATGAAGTAGCTTTTGTCTCAATCTTATCCTACATGGAGAAATTTCTGTGTCTTTAACTAAAGTACAAATCCAGTTGTTTTTAAGCAGGAAAAAGATGTTCGACTCTTTTATGATATTGTATGGCATAGATTAAAAAGTGAACTGATTATGTGAGGTAGTTTATGTATCTTAAGACTTGTTGTTGGTCTCTCGTTTTCTTTTCTTAGAATATACTATTGAATTTTTTTTTTTTTTTTTTAATCTCTAACTATCCTTTGCTCCTTTGTGGACCAGGGAACTTCTTAAGGGACCCCTTTACTATGCCTTAACTATTACTTTAACTTGTGCAATCTATTGGAGGACTTCCCCTATCACAATTGCAGCAATATGCAACTTGTGTGCTGGAGATGGTAATTCCATCTATATTCTCGGCTTTAATTGTTTAATTGGACTCCTTTTTGTTTAAATTTCAGTACTTACAATGTAAGACATACTTGAGATTCTCATCTTATACTGTAGCCCAACTCCAAGTGTTATCTGGTTTCAGGAATGGCAGACATTGTGGGAAGACGGTTCGGCAATCATAAACTCCCTTACAACACAAATAAGTCTATAGCTGGTAGCGTTGCAATGGCACTGGCTGGTTTTTTAGCTTCCATCACGTAAATTTTGCCCTATCTCAGCTATGGTTTTCTGGTTTTGCTGTCAATATGTATTGTTGATCAAGGCTTCACACAATGCAATTGTCTTATTAGCACGTATTAATTTTGTGACAGGTATATGCATTATTTTGCCTCATTTGGATACGTTCGTGAAAGTTGGGAAATGACAATGGGCTTCTTGGTTGTCTCTATTGCATCAGCCATTGTAGAATCACTTCCCATAAGTACTCAACTTGATGACAATCTCACTGTAAGTTTGACTTCTGTGTTGCTTGGAACCCTTGTTTTCTGATTTCCAGAATTAATGTGAATTTATAATTGTTGGCCACTGAATGTTTTCTTTTAGAGTTAACATTCCATGTTTAGAAATTACTATATGATGTATTCTAGTCTATTCCCTGTGTAATTCCAATTATCAAATAAAGCGTACCAATTATTCCACTGCATTACAATTGATTTCTTCTATTTAACTTTGGTTGAATGGTACTAGAAACTGCATACATAGGGATAATTTCAACTCGCAATAAAAATTTAGAGAGTAACTCCATGCTATGGCATCAAAGGAAGAAGGAAAATTGTACGGTAATTTACAATACAAATTCTACAAAAGTTTAAAAGTTTCCTTATTAGGATTTTTTTTAGTCAAATCCGACTCTTCAAGAGATCTATATGATTTTAAAATAGCATCATGAGTCTGACCCTGTGGAAGCAACCTTACAACAGAACCTAAGATGAAATTATAAGCAGCATAGCATGGTGAAAAATAGTTGCAAGGCATATTTAATGAAAGAAAATGATGCCAATTGAACTACAGAAAAAAAAAAATGAGGAACTAGCAGGTGACTAATGGCAGGCTGAGGTTCCTCCTGTAACTTGGGAAAGGAAGAATAATTGCACTCATAGGCTAACACATTCATGTTCGGTTGAATTTGGCAGTATTTGATCAAAGCTGCTAGCAAATAAGAGATCCACATATAAGATATGAGTCAGAAAATCTGCTGTGATAGAAACTTTTGCTGTCATTCTACACTTTGTTCAATCGATAACTATCTTATGCTCGGAAAATAAAAGAAAAAAGAAAAAAAAACACATATATATCATATTCATTCATTATACGTGCCCGTCGGCAACCCCTTGCTCGGTATGACTTGTCAGCCTTCCTGCATAAAGTCATCTTTAATGGCTCCTCCCATTTGAATACTCTTCAGGCAATCCATTTGATAATCGTTTTCTGCTGCATGAATTTGAACAAGGGGAGGACGTGGAAACGGGCTTCCTTGTGAGCACCAGTTACTTCTGGTTGTCTTGACACGAGCCTTCCTTCCTACCCTGAAGTGGAGTCCAAAAGCAAATTGTGTTGGGATTATATCTGATCCGAGTGGAGTCCGCGAAAAATGCTCCAATAATTACGTATTGGATATTAACGATCGAATTCACCAGAAATAATAACTATGGTAAAAATTAAGTATTTAGCGTAAATGTAAGATGAAAAATAAGGACACCGAGATTTACGTGGTTTACCCTTCAACTGTTATGGGCTACGTTCACAGGACAAAAACTCCGAATAATTCGTTCACTAAAAATAGTAGGTACAAAAGAGATTATAAAAATAGTGGTACTCTATGTGTTTTCCAAAAATACCCAAAAAATTATAATCCTCACTATTTTCTTTCTTTTCCAATTATGAACCCTTTCCTAAAAATTCTATACATTTTATGTATTTTTATTCCTTTTTGTTTTTGTACATTTAAATGAACTTTGTCTGCCTCCTTTTATAGGCAGTTCAGTGAATGAGTCGTGTATAACTCATTCACGTCTTTATACTTTATCAAAGAAGATTGCCAACTTTTCTTCTTTTTCAAATAACACGTTTTTCTCTTTCTTTCGCAGCCTTCATTAACCGCCCAAAACAAAACGTGTTTGTTGTTTTATTATTATTTTTTTTCTTCAAACTTGTGTGGGTCTTATATGCCACAACACATTGATGATGTAAAATAGAAATGTTACAAAATTCCATGAGCATAAAGTAGCTAGAGGGTTCCAAAATAGAAACTGAAGAATTATGCCAAGTACTCGAAAAGAAACTCTGCGAGCCCATATAATAGTCCTCGAAAAGAAACAAATGTATCATGATAAAGAAATGGCAATATACCCTACTACTAGCATATTTCAGAAGTAGAGGATCACCTTTCCCATGCACTTTTCTGAATAAGGGGCAAACCTTCCAGCAATGGTGGATCGCCCGTGATTCATGCACTGGAAAATATCATTGGCAACAGGTGGATCGGTTAGTCCGAAAAATGTCAACTCCACCGAAAATTTCGTTTTAGGATAAGTTGAACGAATCTCATTACTATGGGAGCCAATCAGTAGCATGAATCTAATATCCTCTGCTTCAAATTCTTTGCGAGATGAGGACAAACAGCTGCATAATTTTGAAACTATATGGAATAACAGAAGAAACTGATAAATTTCAGTAGATGAATAGTATTGCTACACAGAAAGGTCACCATCCTGAGAATTCTTGCAATGAAAACTTCACAAACTTGCATCACCTGAAGCAAGGAGCTAGGCACACCAAAAGGCACATGTATTTAGCTAAAGAGTTAAATCCACTGTGTCAAAAATCCACACATCACCATCCAACTAGGGCTGGCCATTTCCCGGTTTTCAGAACCGGTCCGAACTGAGGGTATGCAGTCCAGTTTCGATTTCAACTTTTGAGGAACCGTGAACCTGTGGTTCTAAGAACCGGCTGGAACAAGCAGTTCCACCTAGTTCCAACAACTTTTTTATTTATTATTTTTTCAAATATTTTGTGAAATCTCAAAATTAACAATTCTAACAATTATATAACGATTACTTTTAAGGGTATTTGTGAAAAGTTGATTTTTTTGATTTACTATAAATACCCCTTTCATTTAAAAAAATAAATTAATTTCAAATATTTTTCTAAAAAAAATTAAGTTTAAGCCATTTTTCAAAAAAAAAAGGTTCAAGCCTTTTTTTTTAAAAATAAATAAATTAAGTCTAGTCTTTTTATTGATTTTTTCTTAAAGTTTTTTCTGAAAATTATTTCATAAATATTTAAATTTTAAATTTCCAACAAAAATGTTCTCTAATTTTTTATTTTATAATTATGTGATTCGCTGAAAAATCAATCGAAGAACCGGCTGCAACCGTCGATTTCGAACCGTTAAGAAACCGTAATCGAAACCGTAACCGTAACTATTCAATGTCAAACCGTAAACAGAACTGTCAGTTTTCGATTCGATTTCGATTCCAGATTTTTTAGAATTGAAAGCGTCGGTTTCAAAACCATGTCCACCCTTACATCCAACTCACTTGACCTCTTTCAATTCCTTCAAATCCTTCCAACTCCACACAATCACCCCCAAAACAACATCATAAGTGCAAGCTAATACAAGCACAAACACCAACAATCCCGTCTTTAGCAATTTAACTCAAGGATTCCTCATTTTCATTTAGTGTTTGGTCTAAATGAACTAGAGTTGTTGAATTCATTCGGAATGAATGAATTCTATTTTAGAATTCATTTAGAAATAAAATTCAAATATCTAATAATACAACTTAAAATGCAGAATTCAACCGATTCCACATAATAGACAGTTGGTATAATTTCAAAATTGAATTTTATTCACAGTCACTTCCTAAACTAACCTCAATGGTAACATTAGAAATATGTGATAAATTTATAATTGTTAACAACAATAGAAACCAATTAACAATATACTAATTATAAAATATATTTGCATGCCTCATATTATAGGATGTTTGTATAACAATATAAATAATATAAATGATAAGTGCATAATAAACTTAAATATTAGAAAGTTAATATTAAAATATAAAATATCTAATATAATCGTCTAACATACTACTATTGAAATAAAGAAAAAAACTAATTTATGGTTTTACTTAATTTTTTTTTCCGAAAATAAATATCTATTTAATTATTTCGCGATTAATTGTTTTACAATTAAATATTCAAGAATTTGGAGAGACGTAACTTCTTGGATTACTAAATTGAAATTATAAGCTAAATGATTAATAATAATAATAATAAAATATAGATTATATATGTTATTAGGCTACTTTAGTTCTAGACATAATGTTATGTTAGTTTTATGAAATTCATTTCAAATTCTATCAACCTAAATAGAATTTGGTAGCCAATTCCCAAAATTGTATTCTAGAAATTGAATTCTAAATTTATTTTAAACCAAACAAGCAAAATATCATATTCAATTGAATTCCACAAAATTTTGCAGAGTTCATTTAATCCAAACACAATGGATGTTAGAGTTTTTGATGAAGCTAATTCAAACCATCAATCTGTAATCTTTTAAAAAAAAAAAACACAAAGTACCAATTCCTGTTTGCCTAAACTTGGATCAGGATGTGATAGAAAAATAACATTCGATATATGTACATACCCCATAAGTGTACTATTTTCACATTAACCTCAACAGCAAAAATGAGGAAAAAGGACCATGCCTCAGAAACTAATAAACTGATATTCATGCCACAAGTACAAGCACATTACCTTAACTGATCTCAGCTAGCGTAAATGATTACATAGCCTTCTTTGAAATGAGTGGTTTTGGAGGGGACAGCGACCTAATTTCAGGTGCAGAACTAGGAAATAGAGTATTTAGTTTGTGCATGAGTATATCAGCTCTAGAAGGAATCTCATTCAGAAGAAACTGCTGCACTATAGGTTTCTTAAACCACTCCATAACAGAGTCCCCTGGGGCTCTCAGAACCACTTTGCTAACTTCAAATGGAGACTCTACTGAGCTCAACATCTGCGCAACCACTATCTTCAAAGTGGGTCCAGTAACCAATTTGATGCGCCTTGGAATGACACCATAGTACAACATGCGCTTTCGGAACCTATGAAGAGTGTGCACAACTGCTATAAGAGCAGCTCCAACTGACAAATTTCTAACGTCAAGGGACCAAGCAATATGCTGATCAAAAACTATAGCCTTCGGAAAAAGCTTATTCTCATAAGCGACTTTCCAAACACATCGAGCACGGTTAATTTGACCCATAAGAACAAGGTAATTGAGCAAAACGTTAACATAGTACCTTGCAGCACCCTCTTCCAATTCATAATCAATGCCCTGAAAAAACTCCCTCACAAAGGATAGCACAGGTTGTTTTCTCTGTTCCGGACCAGTGAATAGCCCACACATAAATTTGTGAGCCTTATGTCTTGTGGCACCAAGGATCAACATCAAATGCCTCTCATTCTGCTCTTCTTGGCATCGGACAAGATGGGCAAGAATTGATGTGTAAAGTACAAGATCCACTTTAGCAGCAGAGTTCACATAGGTCTCAAGGAGAGGCTTAGCTGATTCATACAAGCCATTCTTCATGCAAGATTCAAACAACTGCCTGATTATAAAATTATTCGTTCTTATCCCTGATGAATCCATGAAGCGTAGCCACCTCAAGGCAAGGTCGACAGAACCATCTTTAATGTACACCATTAATACATCACTTGCACTCACATCAACGGAAAACCCCATGGCCTTCATTTCAAGCAAAATTTTGGCAGCCACATCCACAAGTTTCTTACTAGCCAGAAGAGTCAAAATAGCAGTATATGTACTCATACCTGGTCTCAGACCAGCGTTAGTCATCGAGTTATACAGCTTCATGGCTGAATCTACTTGTCCAGAGGCAGCGTGCATTTCAAGAAGGCATGAATATGTAGATGGGGTGGGGAGAAATCCAGCCTTTTCCATATCATTAAAGATAGACATTGCAGTATCGAGTTTCCCTGACTTTGCATTTGATTCAACAATCAACGTGTACAACCCATAGTTAGGCCTAAAGCCAGCTTTCTTCATCTCATCCCAAAGCCTAAGGGCAGTATCTAACTTCCCAGCCTTTGTATATGACTCAATCAAAGATGCGTACATGGTTGCAGATGGTCTAAGCCCAAAACCCCTCATTTCCATGTAAATCTTCATAGCTGTGTCTAACCTCCCAGCTTTTCCCATCGAATCAACAAGTGAGGAAAAGATGCCGAAGCTTGGCCGAATATTCCTTTCTTTCATCTCTTGGAAAAGTTTAAAAGCCACATCAAGACGACCGGATTTTGCTAAGCTTGGTATCATCAACTCATAAGTTGAGCTATCCAATGAACATTGTGCTGCTTCCATGCTTTCATATATCTCAAATGATTTGTAAGGCAAGCCCTTATTCAGAAACAAGGTTATGAGTGCATTATATGTCTGTGTGTCAACTTTACCACCCGAACCCTGAACTTTCTTGAAACAACAAAATGCCAGCTCCAACTTCTCTGCTTTAGCTAGATATTGAATCACCCTATTATATGCATCAAATGAGGATATCCCATCCTTGCTTGAATCTTGAACCATCTCATCAAACAAAGATTGAATTGCATCAAAATCTCTACTTTGATTCAACGCATCAAACAACAACAAGTAGCATTCTTCATTTGGCACATACCAAGATTGCCTCTTGGCCCATTTATACAAACTCAATGACGCATCAATATCATTGACAATTTTCAAAGCTTGAAGTATATGAGTCATGTTTGGCAAAAATTGAAGCTTATCCAAGTGGGTCTCCAATTCTGGCCCCCATTTCCACCTCTTAACAACTTCAACAATCTTTGCAACAGCAGTGACATTCATAAATGGCTTCTTCAATCCACCAACCATCACATGATCATCAACCCCTGGCTCAACTGACCTTATTCCTTTACCACTATAAATCACACCACCAGATTCATCTAAATACTGTATGTCCTCAGTCCACTGAGAAGACCCACTTCCAGTATTATTCTTCGCGGAACAATAATTTCTCACAAAGTAAGGGTTTGTACCACAAAAATCAGAATAAATAGCAAATTTAGGGGTTTTTAACAGGCGAAAAAATTGGGGAATCGAACTATGACACAATGAATAAATCGGGTAATTGAAGTTAAAGCAAGTGTCAATGTTTACAATCGTATTGGAATTAGAGGTTAGTGAATTGAAAGCCTGAAATGGAGGTCTGGAGCTGGGGTTTCTGGTAAGTGTATAAAGCTTTCTAGGGCACAGTCTACTTCGATAAAACATTGAATTTAAGGTAAAATTTTTTTTGAGATACTTACCAGAATCGTTAAGCTAAGCAGGTGAGAAGAAAAATAATTGAATTTGGCAGGGAATGAGAACTAAAAGAAGGAAAAGGTTTAGATGTAGGACAGCGGCGCCGGCGAGTAACTCCAATGGCAGCGTTTTACTTATGAAATTTCAATTGCAACTCGCAAGCACTTACAGAGCTTTAGAGCCTTTTGTCAGGGGGAGTGAGTTTCAGACTTCCTGCGATACGGTTAATTGGATTTTAATATTAACCCTTGATTTAATAAGAGCCCAATCATAACCCTTAAAACTTCTTCACTTGTACAAACGGTTTGTCCTTTTCTTTACTCTAAACTACATGTCGTTTACACAAAACATGAAATTTTAGTGAACTTTAATTGGTTCTTTGCTACATTTCTTTCTTATCAATGTTATTTATTTAGTACAAGGATAATCACTGGTAGATAGAAACCTGAGAATTATTTATTAACCAATTAATATTGAATCAAAAAATATAAAAATTATTGTGAATAATTTGTGTTTAAAGATGCATAAAATAAAACATTGTGCTCATCATATATCCCGTAATTGAAAAAATGTATATAAAGTAATTGAAAACTATTCAATAAATATAATTTTACTAATTATAAATTTTATAATGTTACAGGCTAAAAGTAAAGGATGCAACTGACTTTTTCTTAAGAAAATTAATTTGTTGATTATAACTAATTCAATGATATTATTAAAAGATTTAATGCTATTATTCTCTCCAAAAGACAGACTAATCACATTTGTAAGTTTAATAGAGATTTTGAAATTACAAGGTCTTGAATCTATGCAAAATGCAGGATATCCTCTGTTTTCTTCGTACTATACATTTCTTTTTTCCAATATGTTTTTTGGTACATAAAGATGAAAATAAAGCTAAGAACTACACCCACGAGAGTAAGCCACTCCAGAAATGTCACAATGAGGAATACCATTTGGCGGCTGATGTAAAATATGAAGTTTCATACCATTAGATGAAGTAAAATCCGTCAGCCAATCTGCAGAGAAGTTAGCTTTGCGAAATACGAGTAACCAAAATAGACTGAAAAGAAGAAAAACATAAAGCTTGATAGAAGCAACATGTGATCTCACAGAAGGGGAAGGCTCCAAAACAACATTAACCATTTTCACAGCTATCTTGTTATCATATTCCACCATAAGCAAGCTGACCAGCCCTATTAAATGCTCGATGTGTATTTAGTTTAACCACAATCGGGGAGGCGGGTTCCAACATATCCACTTCTTCATCCCAACTCCTCTAATAGCAAGATAAAGAACAACTAGGAGTAGGAGATAAACCAGAAAATTCTGCAGCTACACGAAAAACAGAAATGGAAATAACAGCATGACCCTGCAAAGAATTGGTGAAGGGAGCTGCATTTCTCTTCTTCCAAATTAACCAGCAAATCATACCGAAAAGAAGAGGCCGTGAATTCCTTGAACTTGAACCTTTGATAGCTGCAAATTCAAAGAAATCCAATTAAAAACGCTGACCTGGGTCAAGAAGAAATCATTGACTAGATCTTGAGGAACCAAATTAATCCAAACACCCATTGCAAGAAAACCGTCCCAAACTGCATGGAGGTTTGATTCATTGTGAGAAAGAAAGTATATACACAGCGCATCAGTCGCAATATGTCTTTGAAATCATTCTCCATTATTAAGTTCATCAAGAAAAGCAACCATAAAACATTTTTTTTCCTATATTCGTATAATCAGGCCACACAAACAGATATTCATACTAATTAAAATAGCATTGGCATATAATATAATATAATAAATGTAATTACACTTGCTAAGCAATGAGGGTGGTAGAGAGAGAGAGAGAGAGAGAGAGAGACAGGCATGTAATTGAAGTGTGAAATGTTTCCTATTTCTATCAGTTTATTCCCTACCAAAGCCCAATGCCAACATCATCAAAACAATGAACATCTCACAGTTACAATCCATTCCAACATGTTTGATATACAATATCTGCTATCAAAACGCAGAGCTGCTTTGTTCACTCTCCTTTTCTCTCTTCTTACCCTCTCTGTATATATTTGATACCAAAAGCAACATTGTAACAATGTGTGTGTAGTTTCCTTAATAATGTACTTGAATATTCACAAAAGAGAAACTGAAAAATAAAACTCTCTAAGCTCGAGTTATCATCCACTCGACTGCTAATGCTCCATCTAAAAGAATATCACCTTTTCTTTCCTTATTCTTTTAGTATGTTTCTTTCGTCCCCTTTAGTTTATAAGAAGCTCCAGAATAGCAGAAAATGTTTCACAGTACCATTTAGATGCTAATGGTATATATATATAAAGGTGAAGAATTATGGAAAGAAATACTGCATCAAACTGTTTGTTACTGACTTCTCACGGTCAAATTAAGATTGAAGGACAAAATTGCCAATGTATCCAAATCCAATGACGAAGAAGGCAATTGCTTGTGCAAGTAGGTGTAAGTAGTGTTTTTTTTTTTCCAAATGCAACATCATAGCAACCACAGAAGAATAAGTAAGCTCCAGTTCCAAGCTCTAATAGGTGAAGCCTGTTAATGTTGAAATTTCACATGGAAATTGCAGTGTTGGACAGTTTTCTTTTCGAACTCAAGGTGACTTCAGTATAATTAAGCCAGAATGTGACCTAAGTATAATTAAATCAAAACTTGTTTGTAAGAAAGAAAAGAAATTAGATGGATAATGAATACCTCTCTCTGAATTTAAATCAAGGTTTCTTGGGTGCTTTACAGCTTTTGACTTAACAGCATCTCCTAGTTTCTCAGTGACAATCCATTCATTCACTCTGCTAGCTTCTAACAAGCCAATGAAGGTAGCCTCATACAGTGCAATGATGTGGCATTCTCAAAAAGGATCCAGAAGACCAACAAATGCAGTGATCTACATAATAACATGAATGCAAATTAATTCATAGGATCATTCAACATTTAAAAATTTTACAAGAAAAATCAGACCTTGGAGTTCCAACTGCATTGAATAAAGTAGTTATGGAAGGAATATAAACAGCTCCCCACTTTGGAATATCAACTTCAGGTACCAAAGCAATTGCAGGCAGTACGACACAGTAGAATATAAATGTACAATGCGGGCAACAATTTTCCTCACCAGAAGAAGCTGTAGATCACATGTATCTTCTACCACAATGTTACTTTCTGCATCTAAAACAAGAATTTGTGTTAAAAAAAAAATACTCAATTTAGAATCCAATCATTAATTTAGCTCCAACTACGATTTGAAAGTGCTGTTGAGCTAAAGCACAATTGATGGAGATTCTATTTGGTGAACTAAAATGAAATGTACCGTAATATAATTAAATGCATTTCTAGTGTAAACATTACACTACAAATGCATTTGATTACATTACATTATATTTTTATTAGGATTCATGACCAAATAAAACCCAAATTAGTTTCTCATTATTATTATTAGATTGTAAATAAAAATATACAAAAACATCTCGTTGGTCAATAAATGATAGATTTTTTGCAATTTTGAAATTTTTATTAAAATCTGAACTTTTCTTTTTTATTTGTCACCGTAATTACCTCATTTATTATAATGTCCATCAACATTTTCATCCTATGCTGCTAATAGCGGTATACCTTCAATGTACTAGGCAATTCATTTTCACCTATAGATTATTCTAAAACTTTAAGGACATGATCTTTTTAATAAAAAATTATTAATAATCTTTTTTATAACTATCAATTATACCTATGTCTTTTTTAATTAATTTACAAATTTTCTTATATCCATATAGTTATATATATTGTAGATTATTCAATGATTAAGGGTTATAATTACCTTAAGAGAATCAAGGTACAAAAGTTTCCAGCCTTTGAGTCTGGCTTGAAGTTCATATCATCAACTGTTGTCCGATCCTTTTTCAGCCTCCAGCTTCATTGGGTGCAAAAATTCATTATTAACATAATAATCTTTAAAAATTATTCTCAAAAAAAAAAAGAAAAGAAAAATGAGGTAAAATATTTTTGTATCCTACAAAAACTAATAAGAGTAAAATATTAAGGTCTTGTTTGGCATTGCATAACAAAATTTTACTATATAGCAAAAAAATGAGGCCATGACTTTGACTTGAGGCCTCTCTCAAATCCATTTCATTTTCTAAAGAAAGAGTCATTTGGTTTCAAATTGAGCAGTATTGAACCGTTAGGTATAGTAAATTAATTATTAGAAGTTAATTAGTCTGTCACCGAAGCCAAAGAAAGCATAAGAGGAGCCCACTTCTTGCCCAGCAGTAAAATGGTAATCCAAAGACAATTCTGGCATTCTTGTCATCAAGCACTCATCAGAATTCACTGCAAAAACAACCCAGAAAGAAACCCACTCACTTAGTAAAGTCACCGACGACAAAAATAGCTGCTAATGCATTCATATTCATAATAATAATGATTACTCACAACCCTTTTCTATACACAAAAAAAAAAAAAAAAAGCCAAATTATAATAGTACCAAGCATCTCACTCTTAAATTTTGGCAATAGAATATAGCTCCTCAATTGAGCTCAAATTGTTCATTCCTTTAACACTCATTTCTGAGGATATAATTTCTGCTTCTTGCAACCTTCCCTGCTGTTTAAGGCCAGAAATAAGTTCATTGCAAACGCTGGCATCAGGAAGGAAATTATTCTCGAACATTTCTTTATACCAAACATATGCTCCATTAAAATCCTTTAGGTTACAATATCCCTTAACCAAAAGGTTATATGTAGCAGCTTTAGGGCCCAAGCTTTTAGACTTCATATTGTCAACAAGATCCTTTATTTGTGGCAACTTTCCCTCTCTGAAATGACACACAATCAAACTGTTATAAGTCATCATGTCTGGAAGAATTCCTCGGTCTAGCATCTCAAGGTGCAAAGCGTGTGCCTTTTGAACATCTCCAGCCTCAGCATGGCTGTGAATCACTGCATTATACACAACTCGATCAGGAATCAAATTCATCTGTAACATTTCAGCGAACAGAGTCTCTACAAGCTCTATCCCTTCCTTGCTGCATCCAGAGATTAGTGGATGAAATGTCTTTATGGTAGGTTTTATGCTCCACTTCTTCATGGTTTCATATAGCTCAAGACATTTCAGTCCATTCCCTCCATTTGCATATCCTGAGATTAATGAGTTGTATGTGATCACATCAGGACTAAGACCATTCCTAGTAATTTGAAGAAGCATATCTTCAGCTTCTGTTAACCTTCCCTTTTTGCAGAGCCCATTAATGATTGCATTATATGTTACAAGGGTTGGACTTATTTCACTTCCCATCATCTCATCAAAGAACCTGAAAGCATCTTTCAATTTCCCCATCATACAACTCCCATCAATAAGCATATTGTATATCCGCACATTAGGCAAAACCCCTCTGCCAATCATATCCTGAAGGACAATTTCAGCCTCAAGAATCTTTCCATCTTTGCATAAACAATGTATAAGGGAACCAAAGCTTACAGCATTTGGTTTTACACCAATCTTTTCCATTTCTTCAAGAATCTGGAAACACCTATCAAAAGTGCAGAGTGATCCATAGCCACCAATAAGGATGTTATATGTCTCCACAGTCGGTGCAACTCCCTTCTCTGCCATCTTCTTTAACCATTCTTCTGCCTCATCCATCTTCTGCATTTCACTAAACTTATCAATCAGAGTATTAAAAGTAATGTAATTCGGCTTCAACCCCAGACTTTCCATTTGCTCAATAGTCCAAATGGCTTTATCCATATCACCTATTCGACAGTACCCATTCAATATATTATTATATATAACCTCATTTGGAGCAAATCCATTTTCTGTAAGCCTCTTTAAAACTTCCTCTGCTTTCTCAACTTTGCCTTCTTTACATAACCCATTCAACAAAATACTACCAGTATAATTACTAATACTAATTCCTTTTCCAATGGCTTTCTCATACAAATAAATGGCACCTTTGTCATCACCAGACCTCAATAACCCATCAAAAATTATACTATAAGTAAACCCATCAGGCACAAAGCCAACTGCTTCCATCTCCTTCAATATCATTCTTGCCTCCTCCATTCTCTGTGCCTTACACAGCCCATTAAGCAATGAATTGAAAGTAATAAGATTCATCTCCACATTCTCTTTCTTCATCCTTTCTCTCAAATTAAATGCTTTATCTACCTCCCCTACCTTACAATATCCATCAATAAGCGAATTATAAGTCACAGTACTCCCCACCAACTTCCGCTTATACATTTCATCAAAAAGCTTCTCTGCATCTCCTATTCTCCTCTCTTTACACAACCCACCAATCAAAACATTGTAAATGAACACATTAGGTCTTATTCCTCTCTTTGTCATAGATTCCAACAATTCTATACCTTTATTTACATCCCCCAATTTCACAGCAGCCTGCACGGCTTTCCCATACGTCATTTTATCCGGCCTAAAACCCGAATCTTGTATCTCCATGAACAACTCAATAACCTTATCAAATTGCTTAAAATCAACCAAAGATCTTAGTAACATATTCAAAGACCCAAGAGCAGGAAACTTACCATCTCTCCTAATCAAATGGTACAATTCTGTAGCTTCACTTAGCATTTTTGACTCACAACAAACAGAAAATAACAAATCCGAGAAAACGAGTTGTAAAAGAGGAGTAGATGCAGAGAAGCAACAGAAAAGATCAGAGGGAGAAGAAAATGATGATTTTGAAAGAATAAGAGATTTGGTAAGGCTATATGCGGCATCTGTGCAGCCTTGTTCAAGGAGATCTTTAAGTTTGTTTACTTGTTCACAGCGCTCATAATCTTTGCTAAAACTCGGTGGATTTTCGCTTTGTGGGGTTTGTTCAAATGAGTGAGTAGGCGCTGAGGATAACCGACGAGAAAAGATGAGATTTTTGTGTTTGTTTGTGGCAAGAAGAGAGAATTTTGAAATAAAACGAACCCGCTTATCCATTCTGATTAATTTTTTTTTTTTCTTCTGGTTTTGGTGAGAGATGCCTTCAACAAAACCAAGAAAAAAAAAAATCACCAAGAAAAGTTGATAATAAAGCTTGAAAGGGATTTGATTGTTTGATTGTTTTACAATAGGATTAATGCTAGGGTTTATCGACAGCGAGAGGGTTTTGGAGAAGGATCGAGACTGAGATGAAACGCAGCGTTTTGCTGTGGGTTTGAACTTGGGCGAGTGAACCACAACTGTGATTTGTGGGCCCACTCTATTGTATTTTATTGCTAATTTTTATATATATATGCTTTGGCGGTAGGCATGGCCGGTTCAGTGAACCGCCGGTTCCGGTTCACTGAACCGCCGGTTCGAGATGTTTAAAATTTTGAACCGGAACCGACCCTTGAACCTCCGGTTCCGGTCCGGTTCCGGTTCCGGCACGGTTCAGCACGGTTCCGGTGAACCGACGGTTCAAATTACGGTTCCGATTCGGTTCCGGCATTACGCAAATTTTTAAAAAATAATAAAATTTTGATTCCGAATTCATGAATAAATAATAAATTTAAAATGTTCAAATTTTATTAACTAAATGAATTATTATAAATTTTAAAAGAAAAACATCTATTAACTAACTTAGAACTATTATTACATTAAATTTTCAAATTTTGCTAATTTACTAAAATAAAAAACTATAAATGGAATATAAAATTAATGGAATGAGTTGGAAATTATTATTTTCAAATACTAAGAAAATTATTTAAAAAATCAAATGAAGTAAATTTATGAATGGAAAAATTTGATATTAGAGAAAGAATTTGGAATTGGATGTAAAAAAATAAAAAATAAACAATAGATAATTCCAACATTAAGGAAAATAAAGCAATAGAAAAAATAATGAACTATGGAAATTTGTGAAAATTTTAATTGAGAATAAGAGAAGAGTTAGGATATAATTGATTATGAAATAAAAAATCATCAACTCATCATATGTATACATGTGTCTCATTTATTAGTTTTCCAAATTGTCCCTTATATAATTTAGTAAATTACAGTAAATAAATAAATAAATGATTAAAATGAATAAAATTTATTTACCAAAAAATAAATAAATAACACCTATCATATCAAAAACTATCCGTTACACTCTTTTTTTGTACACTTGAAAGTATTTTTTTTATATAAATCAACTATTCATGTACCATTTTTTATATAAATTAAGTAAAAAAATGTGTATTTTTTTCACAACTTTTTATAACTTATATACCATTTTACTTCTCTTCACCATAAATCAAATCAACTACAATAAAATCAATTGATATAAATTTTTTTATAAAAATTTTAAGCTATAATTTTTTGTGTATCCGGTTCGAACCGGACCGGAACCGCCGGTTCACCGCCGGTTCCGGACCGGTTCCGGTTCATATTTTAACATCCACATGAACCTTAACTGGCCCTTGAACCGCCGGTTCCGGTTCAAAATTATGAACCGCCGGTTTCGATCCGGTTCCGGTTCGTCTACAGTACGGTTCGGTTCCGGTTCGGTTCCGGTTAGAACCGAACCGGTGGCCATGCCTATTTGGCGGAACCAAAGATAATCTTTATGGCGTTGTTTATTCAACTTTCTAATATTCTTTTTTTTATAAAATTTTAGCTTTTTTACTTTATTTTTCTGTACTTTGATTGGTCAATTTAATTAATTTTTTAATTTTATAATAATTTTAGTGTTGGACTCTATTTTCAGTCTTATCTTAAAATTAGTTTATCCTGATTAACGTTTATCATGTATTGATGTCTTCTCTGTCTGCCAATGGTGTTTGCTACTTTGCTCCAATTACATTAATCACCTATACCATTATAATTTTTAAGACAGCCCACCCATGTTTTTAGAGCATTGATGTGCTTCCATACAAAAAAAATGCAGGAAATAAAATAAATAAAATCATAAGGAAATCATAAGGAAATGCTTCCATACAAGCATACAGATTAGTATTCGTTCAGATTCGAAAGGTGCTCGGACTATAATTTTGATTCCAATTTAATGCCAGCATAATTTTACAGTTTTAAAATTTAAATTTAAATTTATAATATCTATTTCAAATTTAGATTCATAATCTACCTAAATTATTATGAAAAAAATATCAATCATTTGTATTATGTTAAATTTGGATTAAAAATTTTAATTAATAATTTTTTTAAAATTTTAAATGTTCATCCATTTATGATTAAATATTGAGATTAATTATTCTTTTTAATAAAAAAATTTTCAATACAAAATTATAAATTAAAAATTTATCAAATAATTCAATTATAACAATTATCAAGTAATATATAAATACCGCGCTCGAAGCGTGGAATCATGACCAGTTTAGATCAAAATTTGTAATTTGGGTTCTAATAAAATCTGTTAAAATAAAAAAAAAATATTAATTCAATGTAACAATAGTTTTATGTTATAATAAAATAAACAATAAATACTTTTTAATAATGATATCATTTAAATGATAATAATAATAATAATTAATATTGGAGTGATTTTTCAATAGATTTCACACGATAGATTTAATAAATATTTTTTTAACCTTAAGATAAAAAGGTAAAAATATTGAATAGAATTATTTCTATGAATAAGACCAAAATATTTACTTTGAGAAGATTCTATAATATAAAAAGATAAATTTATTGAATAAATAATAAATATAATTTTTATTACCAATGTTAATCTTGAATAAGAAGTGAGATATAACAATTGAGAGAAATTGAAACCATTAGAAAATATTGAAACAAAAAAATTATTTAAAAAACTTATGCTCAAAACAAATTATATAAAAAACAGTAAAAATTGAAACAACTTACATATCCTGGTGATATACAACTTATTTTTGTTTCTTCTTTTCTATTTCTGAAATTTCTTATGCTGCAAGCAAATTCATTTTCTAATATTTGCCAATTCCAATTTGTTTTTAGAGCATAACTCCACATTGTCACATCAAAAGGAAAAGGGAAATTGCAAGTTAATTTACCAATATAAACTCCAGGTAATTTAAAATTTTACTACTCAAAATCTTGTTAGGTTTTTCCAGTCAAATTTGACTCTTTAAAATAGCACCATCACAGTATTTCCAATGCAACCTTTACAACAGAACCTAAGATCAGATGAACTTAGGAGCAGCATAGCTTGTGGTAAGAGTAAATGAATGGCAAATTTACTGAAAGGAAATGATGCCAAGTGAATTACAAGAAAAAGACAAGTAACTAGCAGGTGATTGATGCTGGGCCGATTTTGCTCCCGATGAACAATTCATGCGTGAGATTTTTGTTGGTGCACTTCATTGCTAAGCTTGTAAAACTTGGAATCTGTGGAATGTAATCTTTGCCAACCCTTCTACAAAGCTTCAGATCTCATAAACAGGCATGAATGCTGCAAGCAAATAGGAGATCCACATGAGAAATAAGATGCAAAATCTGCAGTTGAAAGAAACTTGGGCTATGATTCTTCAGTTTGATTTGCCTGTCAGCAACCCCTTTCTAGGGTTTGCTTCAGTATGACTTGTCAGCCTACCTGCGTAAAATTGTGTCTCATGGCTCCTCCAAAGTGCCATTTGAATACTCTTCACCTGCAAGACCAGGCGTTCCATTTGGTAACCGGTTTGTGCTGGATGAATTTGAATAAGGAGAGTATGTGGAAACAGGGCTTCCTCGCGAGTACCGGTTCTGTGCAGATGTGCTACTTCTGGTTGTTTTGAGACGAGCCTTCCTACCCTAGAGCGGAATCCAAAAGCACATTGATGATGTAACACATAATGTCACAAAAAATAACATGAGCATAAAATAGGGGGGCTTCACACAAAATGGAAATTGAAGAATTATGCCAAGCATAATATCCAATCAAATAATAACCAACTACTAGTGCCAGCCCATATCATGGTCCTTGACCAAAAAACAAATCTATCATGAGAAAGAGTTGGGAATATACCCTAATACTAGCACATTTAAGAATTAGAGGATCACCTTTCCCATGCACTTTTCTAAATGAGGAGCAAACCTTCCAGCCACGATGGATCGCCCGCAATTCATGCAATCGAAAACTTCATTTGCAACAGCCGGATGGGTTTGTCCAAAAATGTCGACAACATACTTGCCATTTGTTTCACCACTAATACTAGGATCAGCTACCCTAACACGGGCTTGTGTTGACAGCCTCAATTCTTCTTCCTCTTCCTCTAAGTTGCGATCAAGTCCCAACTTTGCTATTCGGTGACACTCAGAGGCCACATCAACAATTATGGAATCGAGGAGGTCCCCAAAAAAATGGGACGAAAGCTGTATAAAGAAAAAATCATCTATTATATATTATATATGTAAATAGTAAAATACATCTCAATACAAATGAACATGCAAGTCAGAGGATATTTGAAAAAGGCCAAAGGAGCTGCTTATCTTAGTTACATAAATTTCACTTAGACTAACCATCAAATTTATCCCAATCTCTGCGACTTTTTGAATTTATATCCTATGCAGTTTTTATTTAATTTCCACTTGAATTCCCAAAATTAGTATCAACTGTACCACAGACACTTAATGGTCAGACAAAATAGCTCTCTGACTCCTCAGAGGCATACATGTTGCATTAAAAAGAACAAAATAAATGGGTCTCAAACATTAACGAAACTAATGGTCGATTACTTTGGGTTAAGTTGCTCTATCTTTCTATCTTTCCCAGCAAAAACAAAACTTAATTCCTATGCAGATAACTAGATTGACGATGAATAGCTAGATTGACGATGAATGTTATAGATGAAATTAGAAGAGAGAATATTAGCCAAGAATAGCTGGAGCAACTGCTACACAACAGAAGAAACTAATAAATTTCAGCAGCTGAACGGTATTGCTACAGTAAAAAACCACCATAAGAATTTTTGCTATGAAAACTTCACACACTCGCATCACCAGAAGCAAGAAGTTAGATACACAAAATGATACATATATTTAGCTATATGACACATGTATTTAGCTAAGGAGCTAAAACCATTATGTCAAACCCAGAATCTTCAAAATCCATGCATCACACATCCAACTCACTTCAACTCTTTCACCTCCTTCATATCTTTCCAACTCCATACAATCACACCAAAACAACATCAAAAATGCAAGAATTCAAATATATCACCCAATGCTAGAAGCACAAACACCCAACAATGCCTTCTTTAATATTTCTCATTGTCATTTAGAGTTTTTGAAGCAGTGAATTCAAACCATCAATACGTAATCCAATAAAAAATCCCTCGCAGAGGACTTATTATTTTCTCTTTGCCTAAACTTGGATCAAGATGTGAGAGGAAAATAACACAGGAATGATGGAGAACTCCAAATTTAGAAGCAACTAGAGGTTACAGAGGCAGAGAAAGTGATATTGAGATCACTATGGAAAGGAGGTTGAAACTGTTGATTAGAATTGCAAAAAGTCTCAAATTTTGGAGTAAATTAATATATTGATTAGGCCATTTCATTTCCATTAGAACAAATCAATCCATGGCAAGGAATAAACAACAATCAAAGCTAAGATTGTTTTATTTTGTTCTTCCCATCTGTTTCTCTAAATTGTTCACAAGTGAGATAATTAACAAGATCCCTTTTACTTTAAATGGGAATCAAAACGATAGCAAAACACACAAATTCGTATATTTCATGAAAGCTGGTGAAAGTGAAATTCGACAAAATTAGAAAATTAAAATATACCTGACTATGGGGAGAAACGTTATCCTCGTTTGGCGCTGACATGAATCCGTTTATAGAATTCTGAGAAGATAACGAAAGGGGCCTAATGGGATTTTCTGAGAGGAGATGCAAAATCCAAACAAACCGAGAGTTAAAGATCATATAAAGTATCAAACATCAAATTTAAATTACAATTAACTTAGAGATCGAAGCGTTGATTTGCCAAAGACTGCGTGCGAACTGATTGCCCTTTCTCCACTTCTGGCATCGATTCCGGTTTTGCCCCAGTTTAGTACAGAAAGTAAACACCAAATCACTCCTCAAATCCGCGTACAGCAGAAGGGAGAAGGAGAAAAGAAATTCGTATAATTACTATTTTGTCTTTATATTTTTATCATAATTAATTATTTATCTTTATTTTTAAAAAATAAATGATGTTATTCTTAATATGATTTATCCAACTAATTCATGGCTAAGAAAAATACTTCTAGGTCCTAATAATTTCGTGGGCCGTGCATTTTTTAATTGGCCCAATAAATTGATTTCTAAGACAGAATAAATGAGTTATATATGGTCATATATAAGATTCTACCAATGTTGTCATGGAATTGTAAAAAAAAAAAAAAAATGCCATTTTACTAATAAATCTTGTGTTTGAAATCACCTATGTAATGAGGCTATGTTTGGTTAGATAGATATAATGTAATGAGGCTATGTTTGGTTAGATAGATATAATGTAATGTAATAAAAAATGTGATGCAATGAGAAAACCATATTGTAATAAAATGTAATTGACAATCTGTTGCTATGTTTGGACATGTAATTGAAAAAATTTATAAAATATAATCATTATTCTACTTTTGTATTTATTTATAGATATATAATGTAGGTAATACATCATCGCCATCAATAAATTGTATTATCATCACAGCTACCACTCCACCAGTACTTGTAAAAGAATTAAAAGAGATGTGTAAAATGTATAGAAATATTTCATAGGAGAAAAAAAATACCTCCCTGAATTATAATCATATTTACACATGCCTCATTCAACATTTTGGAACTAACACACGCCTTCCTAAATTAATAGTCATTACACAAATAACTCCCACCATCCAAAATCAGCCTACTTTTCTGTTAGTCTACCTCATAAATTAAGGTCAAAGGAAAGAGAGAGAAAAAAAAAGACAATTCTACCCTTATAGAATTTGCTAATTGAACCGGTTCAAATTGAAACCATAAAAAATTATTGAAAACCAAAATTAAGAAATCTCCATTTTCCTACACCTTTGCCAGCTCCAAACACCACTGCCACCCCCATTCTTGCTCCTACACCTTTGCCAGCTCCTACTCCTGCCGTAACTCCCAAATCCACCTCCAATACCTCTGCAATTTGCTCTCCCGCCCCTTCACCAGCGTTTACTCCTCATGGCACCATCGGCACCATCACCACCGTCATCACTGTACCACCGGCGCCACGGCTTAAACACCATGGCTATTGCTAACAACTCAACAACATAATTGAAGCCCTAACTGGTGCCGGAGACTTCAACATTTGGGCCAACATCCTTTCGGTGGCAGATCCCTCGAGGCTCTGTAACATTCCTTCCCAGTCCACCATTAACCTGAATCGAGCCGAGGCGCTACAATCTGATTGAACTTATGTCCTGTCATGTTGATATCATCCTGCATGCTAAATATGAATACAAAACACTTTCAATTAAACTCCAAGTTTCCACCATCTCCAAATAATCATCATAACACAATAACACTATATAAATCTTCTTCTTAGCTTCCTTTTTCTTCTACCTTTGAGCTCACCTCTCCTATACATCAGAACTCTTATGAATAATCTAAAATATCACTAAATTAGAGGTTGAATAAAATAGAGCTTCAAGAAATTTTACTAGGTTGAATAAAATAGAGCTTCAAGAAATTTTACTTACTTGGATAAAATAGAGATTGAATTTAATGCTTGAATAACATTTAAAATTGATGAAGATCAAGATGAAGAAGGTGGAGAAAGAAGGTGAGTAAAGGAGATGAAGAAGATAAAGATAAAAATGGAAAAGTGAAATGAAAGTCTCGGGTAGACTCCAAAATATCATTGATTGTATGTGAAAAATTAGCAAATGGTACCTCAATTGTCAATAGGTTATAACTTAATACCTACACTTGATCTTTTAGTGCAAGTAAGTCCTAATCCTTATACTTTGATTTTTTTGCTTCATTTAAGTAAGTCCACTTCTTTTCATTATTTCAGTTACATCTCATTCTACCCCACTCTGGAATCCAATGGCTCGAACTGGGTTTTGGGTCAGCTCGACTCGACTCTATGCAACGACTCGATTCAGTAGAATGTCACAGGTAACTTACTATTTCAGACACAGAAAAATGGGGCGTTACAGGCTCCCTATCTTCGCCACTCTCTTTATTCCCGCAGATGATTCTTATTCACTTATCGCCACCACTATCACTATTGACCCTTACATATTCCCTTACCATATTGTGCCTCAGCGTCTCTCCTTCGCCGATCTTGGTTAATTCAAGCTTTATTCTTGCCTTCCAACGTTTCTTGCCGGTGAATCCATACTCTTAACTCATAGTTCCATTTTCAACTATACTATTAATGGCTCGCTTGTTTCTCATCCTGATCTCTACACCAATGGAAACATTGTCGGTCATGGAATCGCCATTGAGCTGGATTACTCTGTTCATGGCAATGCTTACAGTAAAATTCCATAGCCAGAAGTGTTGTCACGGCCATCACAAGCAATGTTTATGCTGGAAGATGACTTGATTGACGATCATCGATCAGAGACAAATTTGGTGATCGGAAAGGTTGAAAAAAAAAAATGGATTCTTAGTTTCTATGGAGGATTGAAGGAGAGAGATGGAGGAATAGAAGAAATGAATTGTTAAGAAAATTATGTATATTATAAAAGTTAGTATGGTGATTTTATTTGCCATTCGATGGAAATTTGAGTAATTTTGGATGGAAGGATGTGTTTAAGTAACGGAAATAAAAATTAGGGATACTAAAGTCAATTCCAAAACATTGAAGGAGGAATGTGTAAATATGACTATTATTTAGGGAGACTTTTTTTCCCCTATTTCTTAAGAGGCAGAAATCCACATCCTATAGTAATTGTGAAATCACTAATATTTAATCAATGAGTACGAAAAATACAAAATTCACATCCTAGCAACGACTGAGAGCATCTCCAATGCAACTATAGATTGTAATTGATGTGTCTTAATAAATAGAAGTTATAGATGGTGATGTAGTTGAATATGTATTTGTAAATATTAAATTTTAAAAATGGCTCTCCAATGCATCCTAATTATATTAGAATTTTCTAATAATATATATTTTATTTATCAGAATTATATATAATTAAAATTAAATTTGTAACTACATACATTAAACCAAAAACATATTCTCCACCTTACTTGTTTTGTTACTATATTGTCAGGCCATGGTTACCTAATTTGAATCTTTTGTTTTCCTAAGATGTCTGAATCTTGAAAAACAAATATGAAAAGTATTGATTTTATAAGCTAGAATAACAAATAACAAATAGGAGATGAGATAGCCTTAAAGGAATATTATCTTGTTAAAATTAATTCGTATAGTAGGTAATCCTAAAAAATTTTTAGGAACAAACATGATATGCAATAAAGGTAAGCCCTTCACAGGGATTAGGGAAGAAGGAGAACTTGAGAGCTGGTTTCACATTAATTTGTAAGGTTAATTCTAGAGCTATTTGATTACGAATACTGAACACATAACAATAATCAAATTAAAACAAAAGATAAAAAAAGAATTAAAATGAAAAATAAAAAAGGTTACCTTGATCGCGGCTCCTTCACTGATCCAATTGTTAGGGCTTTTCGTCTGCACTCTATTTTGCACTTGCCACCTCCAATGTTGGTAATTGGTTAGATAGACAACCAATCACGACTCCATATTTTTTCGCGAATAAAAAAGAAAACTTAAAAGAAAAATAAATAAAAGAATAAATAGGAAAAAAAAAGAACAAATAGAACAGACTTTATAAAAATAGAAAGTGTAATTGCACCATGTGTCTTTTGTTTTGATGCATCAGATTTAAAGACTAAAATAGTAATATGATAAACCCATAACATTAGCCCCAAACACAAAAATAAAGAAAATTTCAAAATTTCTAACAAAATAAAAATAATATGTTGAATAAAGGAAGAGTTGGAAATTTCACTTTGCTTCGGCTTATATATAAATATAATAATATAATATAATATACCAAAGTTTGATTATAATAATGTATAGCCTACCAACCTCTGTACTCGAAAATCAGTTGAGGGGTCTCTGTCCCAACTCTGAAAAGCCACTTTGCTTGCTTACTGTCCACCTTGTTTTCCCTTCAAGTTTCGTTTCCACCTGTTGCTCCACTCTCTCGACCATCCTCACCTTTTTCAATTTCTTTTTTTTTTTTTTGAAAAAAAAGATTCCTTTCAATCCCTAATTTATGCATCTACTGTCCATTTCTTTACCATGAAAAAATCAGTCCCTAAACGTTCAGAAAATAGCAGTTTCAGCTTTAGGAAAATAGACTGGGAGGTTAGGCCTGGTGGCATGCTTGTTCAGAAGAGAGAGGTTGGGGATGACCCTTTTGGGCCTATGATCAAGATCAAGGTTTCTCACTATTCCTATCACTACGAAATCACTGTCCCTGCTCAATCCACTTTTGGTAATTGAAGATTTTCTATGCAATTATGCTCTATTTTATGCATTTTAGATGAAAATGCCATATGTCATTTTATCGTTCTTCGGATTTTACTTGGCTTTTGATTTTGTTCAGAAGGGTAATAGATACCCAATTGTGTTCTAATGCATTTCGGAAGGAATCGGGTCATGTGCAATGGATTAGCTAATCATGATTGTTTCTGTTGTTTCTTAGACACAATTAGAATTTTTATTGAGTTATGGAAATTTCAATTTATTATTTGTGATTTTTCAATTGCTGTTTTTGTTGCAATGGAAGGGGATTTGAAAAAGGTTCTTGTCCAAGAAACTGGTTTAGAGTCCAAGGAGCAAAGATTGTTATTTAGAGGGAAGGAAAAGGAGGACAATGAATGTTTGCACATGGTAGGTGTAAAAGACATGTCAAAGGTGATACTACTTGAGGACCCTGCTTGCAAAGAGAGGAAGCTTGAGGAGATGAAAAGAAATCAAGGAATGTTAAAAGCCTATGAAGAAGTTGCCAAAGTAAGAGCAGAGGTTGATAAGCTCTCACAGAAGGTTAACAACTACCTTTTGAGATGCAATTGAAATATTTCATTGTCATAATCAAGAAACTTATCAGTTGTCAATCTGTTTATGGCTTTTTGGGTTTAATTTGATTTCAGGTTCTCACTTTGGAGAAAATTATTCACAATGGTTCCCAAGTTGCAGATAAGGAATTTGTTGTCTTAACAGAGTTGCTTATGGTAGAGTTACTTAAATTGGATGCAATTCAGGCTGATGGAGAAGCAAAAAAGCAGAGGCGGATTGAGGTTATTGACCATTATTCCTCTACTATCTCAATTATTTCTTTAATTTGTAGTTTTCTTAGATTATCTAACATTAACTCATTCTAAAGGAGACTTATTCCTGGTTTACTATTTATAACTTTCAACATAGCAGTGAGAGATCCTTACTCTTCTTATGCCTAAAAGGACAAAAGTGAGGTTCCCCACTTTGTGAAAAAGTACAATAATGCTGGTAAATGAAATGAAATGATTGAAATCCCCATATAGGTGTAATATGGAGCCCATAGTAGGTCTGATTAAAGGTATTCGTTCAAATATATCATCGCTATTGTGTAATTCTTATTGGAGCATTACTAGAATTGCTTTTTCCTTGGCCAACAACAAAACAATAAGGTAAAAACAAGATTGGTTGCTTTCAGAGTAGTTGACATGTCTTTGAATGTGGAAAGTAAGATTGAGTAAATCTTCTTGCAGAAGTATCCTTGGTAAAAGTTGCAAGTCCATCCTCAGAAGCCCAGCAAATGGTTCTGTCAATCATTATTATTGAAGTCTTTTTATTTTTCCCAGTAAAAATATATTTATATTCTTGTTTGTACCATGATAATTATATTCTTGTTTGTACCATGTGCATTATTAGATTTACTGGAAGTATATGCACGTTGTAGATAAGCATTTTTCATTTTATAAACCAGCGCAGGGCTGTTGTTTATTATCACTATTATTTGAATTTGCATTTTTACCTGTCATGAGCCGCTCCTTTGCTTTGGATTTGCATTTCGCAACAGAATTGGCTCACATTTCTAAAAACTTAAGAAATCTTTATGTTGGTGAAATTGCCATGATATGCCAAAATCTTCATTTTCTTTCACAGGTTCATCGTGTCCAGAGCTTTGTGGACACTCTTGACAATCTAAAGGTTAGAAATTCTATCCCCTTGACAAGTTGTAGCAATGCAGTTTCTGTAACAACCAGATGGGAGACATTTGAGTCTGGAGTTGGAAGCCTGAACGCCCCAGTTCCAATACAATCTGCCACAAAAATAACTCAGGACTGGGAGTTGTTTGACTAGACAAGTGGGCTTGAGTCTACACTGGTTGCCTGTAAAAATTACAATGGAATATGTTTAATGCAATACGACTCGGAAAAACGCATAGTTTTTGCCGTTTTGATCCTTACAAACTGTTTTTATATATAATTAGAGGGATAAGTATTGCTTTAAAGTTTAAACTACTCTATGTTTTCTGTAAATAGATATTTGTAAGGGCTAAGTTGCATCTCTTTTTGATTGCATGTTTCATGCTACACCATGACATTATTATTATTATATATTATTAATTAATATATCACCAATACTCATATAGATAAGAGAGAACTTAGTACCGAGCTAATAGAATTTGTTGATATTTTAATAAATCAAAAGAATAACAAAATTAAAATTAAAAGAAGCGGTATTACATTTTTCTCTTAAAGATGATCTCGACGAAAAGATAATATTAATAATATATTAGATATTATAAACAATACTAAGATCTTATATACAACTTATTATTGTAGCTAATAGAGTTTGTTGATCTTGTTAATATTTAGTTGGTTGCACTCCTGTGGAGATTTTCTTCATTTACAATGACTAAACACTAAACATCTTGCTCAACGGACGTAAGTCGTTTGCACTGATATCAATTTGTTGTTCAATATAGTAAAGGTTAACTATTTTATTAATCTTAATTTTTATATAAATTATTAAATAACATTTAATGCAAAATATTATATTAACTCAATTGATATTTTTTCAATTTTGTACCAAACATTGCATTATGCATGGAATAAATTGGAGAATGAAATTCTTCTTCATATTAGCATAGTAAGGAGGGAGAATATGAATAAGAATGGAATAGAAATAAAAATTTCTTGGGGGGTTTTTCGAATAGACAAGGAATAAAAATTTTTCGAAAAAAAAAAAATATATATATATATATATATATATTCCATATTGCATATTAAATCACTCATTTCCATTTCCATTCTCGTTCTAATTTCATTTCATTTCTTATTCCATTTGCATTTCGTATTTCAAAAATAATCTAATAGATTTATATACAATCTTCTAAAGATGCATTAGTCTTTTTCAATTTGCATTTGGTCTTCAATTAAACTAGTATAAACTAAATATGTCAAAAAAATTTTATTAGATATAAAATGTACAAAATTAATCCAATTCGATTTAGTTCAATTTAATTTTAACTATTTTTATTAAATTTGAACTTGTTTTTTTTATATTTAATAAAACCCAAATTGAATTTTAAAATATTTTGATTTTCTTTTCTTCTAAAATCAAAATAAAACTAATAATATAAAATGTCAAATTAAATTAGACTGAATCGGCTCATTTCAATTTAGTAGTTAAATTTTTCTGAAATCAATTTGTGTTTTCACTGTTATGAGAATGGAACTGTTTGCCACCATTACCAATACGTTGTTGATATTATCTTATTTATTTTATTTAAATAATAATTAAATTAGCGGCAACTTAACAAATGTCAGATTTTTAAACTTCAAGTTTGAAAAAATGTTAAAAACTTTAAAAATTAAAATAACGTCAATTTTAGTTAAAAATAAAAAAAGAAATTTCAAAGTAATGAATCTATATTACAGCGGAACTTAATTAATTAACGCATTGAACATAACTGAAACTATATAAAAAAATATATATGTAAAACAAAAAAAAAATCTATAATTTCAAGCAACAAACATTGAAAAGTTAAGTTTTCAATTGATCAATAAATATGGTATCTATACATATAAACCGTAAACATATACATACAAATTAACATATTGAATCAAATCAAGTAATTAGGTAGCATCAATCTAAACAGAATCAAAAACGAAATAAAAAATGAAAGAGTATAAGTATCCATCAAAACAGAACCATTATAAACTTCGATTAGAATTTAAAATCAAAACATTAATTTCTAATCATTTGCCATTGCTACAAACAAAATCCCCGATCTAACTCTAAATCTCTTAAACTATCGAAACTGTAGAGAGTGCTGATTTGTCTCTTCAAAGCATAAATAATATTTATAGCCGTGATAGTTTTCTGACAAGGTGTTTTCATATAGATTAAGCTGTTAGTACGTTTTACTCATTCACGCCTAGCGAGTTGCCAGATTGCAGGCTTAGTGAAAAAACAGAAATGAAATCGTAGAAGATCAGCAAAAGAAGAGAAAGAATAAGAGAAACGGCAGAGGCGGTTGGCATGGTGGTGAAGAGGCAGAGAAAACAAGAACATATTCGATAGGTAGAGGAGAAAAGAAAATTAATCAAAAGAAGGAAAATTGATCTATATTAAAAGGTAATTAGGCAAATTCATATTAAAATTGACATTATTTTAATAATTTTGGTCAAACTGATATTTTTTAAATTAAAATTTAAAAATCTGAAATATACTATAGTTTCCCTTTTTTTTTTTTATTTGAGCAAATTGAGAAAGAAGAAGGGAGAATAGGCCACCACCAACAAAAATATAGAGTTCTCGATATATATCTGTCTGATTGTATCATCCAGCCTTTGTGGCCTAATAAAGTTGCCCATATGTGTTTCTCAGCCCAAAAACACAAGTTTTATAATTTTTTTTAAAAAATTTATAATTGTCAATACTGTAATAATATATTTTTTAATCTTAAATCTATGGATTCCCCAAAAAAAAAAAAAAAAAAAACTCTCTCCCTCTTAAATTTATGAACTTTTTGACTAAGTCAATACACTATTTTTATTAACTATAGAATTCGGTGTACAGCATTTTTATTCAAGTTTTAGAGTTTAAAAGAGCGGATTATAAAACGATACCTACTTTATTGTTTGATGAATGTTCTGATAGCTATTAACACAATTAATAACTATTAAAATAATTAATTTTACCAAACAGATTTTTTATATTTTATTAATACAAATATTTTAAAGGCATATAATACAACTTTTACAAACTAATAGTATTGGAGCTATACAAATTATTTTAATTGAAAAATGTTAACCAATCGATAAATTAATAATCTATTATATTTCTGATTTAAATAATGCGTATTTAACGAATTAAAAATTAATTGCATATCACAAATGATTATGAGATAATCTATTAAACAGACATTTAAATTCGTGTATAACGTACTAAGTACAATGAATTGGACTCATCACTCATGTATATACTAAGTGGTTTGTCCTTTGATAGTGGACATACGTATGTATATAAGTTTATCATTGTACTTATGTACAAATCTATTATTGTACTCATGTCCGATAGAAATAAATTGACATGTAATGTATATAAATTTATTATTGTATTTATGTACAATAAAAATAATTGTACACATATATAAATTGATTATTGTACTTATGTACATTTAATATAAAGGATAATGTTAATTTTTGTGTATATAATTGTCGTTTTTTTTCTACTTTGGTGTTTGAACGGAAAATTGTGATAATGGAGTATCCAAACTTATATATATATATATATTTTAATTTGGTGTCTTCTGATATCATGGACAACTTGAATATCTAACGGGACTAATGGGACCTATATATGCCTATGTATCCACTTACGTTGACGGACATTTTTCTATGTAGGTTGCCGGCGTAGCAAACTTAATAAAATGACCCATTTACCCATTTTGTTAACCCCAAATACCTTTTCCCCAAAAAATCTAACCTAAATCACAATTCAAAGAGCAAAACCTCCCTTTCTTCCTCTAAGTCCTTGTTTGTGCTCTCCAATTCATTAATTTTGTCACGTTGTCAGCCTGCATGAAAAAATGTTAGTCCACGTAAGCAAACACAAAGGTGTCTGCAGGTCTCAATTAGTCCTATTAGATATTTTGGTTGTTCATGTCATTATGAGATACCAAATTGGAAAAAAAAAATGTAAATTTGGACACTTAATTGTCATAATTTTTCATTCAAGCACCAAAATAGAAAAAAAAATGATAAGTACAAACACTAAAATTAACATTATCTCTAAATGTAATTTGTAACACATATAGATTTACGCTTGAACTTTCAAAAAATAACCTACATCATCCCCAACTTTGCGGAAGACTTATTATACACCTCAAGTTAATTTTTTTATTAGTTATGCACCTCTCCACACTGGCAGAGCGGAGCGTGGATAGTCGCCCAAAGGAGCATTAATCAAATTTATGAAGGCTAACATGGAAAAATCTTGTCCAACTTGGCTCTTAGTGAAAATTTTCCCTTCCATTTTTCAACAACTTTCCTTATTCTTTTCTACCTAAATTAGGGTTTTACTTATAGAAAGCAGCTTGCGATCCTTTTCTCCCTCTTTGTATCAATAACTCGAGTGCAAGAAAAAAATGTTTCGCTCTATATTCTAACTCCAACAACTGTAAAATTACATCAATGAGAAATAACTAGCTTCTTTAACGGAAGACAAGCTTCTCCAATCAAACATAAGAATTCATTGGAGACATCAAGCTCACATAAAGTTTTACCATAGTCAAATGATTCTTGAAAAAATGAATCTATATAAGGAATTCCAAGATTATCCAAAGAAATAGAACACAAATTACCACAATTGCGCATAATGAAACTATTACCATTCTGGTTAAGAAATCACAACTTCTCTAAATAAAGTGCAATTCACTGATAAAGACTAAAGAGATTTATCAATTATGAAATATCACTAGAAAGGTCAATCTTACATAACCTATTGACCTTCATCGCCAATTCAAAAAATTCCTTCATCTATTAACCCCAGAAAAAGATCTCAAAGCTAAAGATCCATTTCGATTAAAACGAGAATAATATTGAGGAAAATTGATATCAAGGACTTCAAGCAATGGAAAAGAATTCTCAATTGTGAATAGATCACTATCTTATGACCAACTGTTTGAACAATTCAATTTTCTCATCAGCAATCCCAATTCTCTCAGATTTAGAGATCTAACCCAGATTTAGAAATTTGATAAAGAAGGAAATTGAGATTACCCTTGAATTCACGAATTTCAATTTCCTTCAATTCTAGAATCTATTGGGAAGACATGAAAGGAAAGAAATTACTTGAGAAGAGATTATTAAGATATGGCGGAGCTAATCAGTGATTTGAGGGGAATCAGGTGGAGACTAAAGAGAGGGATTCGAAATAATGATGATGATCAAGTTAATTCGACCCATCCTAGATTGACAAAATCTGCACGGTTTTATCCCGCAGGTGAAATGAAAATTTTTCAAGAGGTCATGCACCTTTAAGCGAGCATGCTTAACCCCAGAGCTCTTCCAACTCTTCAACCATTTCACCAAAAGGCACATTTAATGATTAGTTTCTAGTGTCTCGCATTTCATTGCCCTGGCTAGCCATACCATCCTAGAAGGCTGCCAGGAGCTTTGCTTTACCCGCATTCCACATTCAGGCTGCTTTAGTCTAGTCGGGATGTCATAGAGCTCACCAGTTTTCGCCTGGTTCGTCCTCAAACTACACATCTACTAGAGGGGTTTGACTTTGATTTCATCTTTTGAATTGAGAGATGGAATTAGAAGAGAGAAAGAGAAGAATAGAAAATTGGGAGGCAGAGAGATAGCAATTGGAGAGTAGCCAAAGGAAAGCAAATGTGAGTGTGTATGTGGGGGCATGGACCCATTTTTCACCAAGTTAACCTAATCAGCGTTAGTGTAATTCATGCGCGTCTGCTATTATGGAGAGATGAAAAACTGATGCAAAAAAAATAACTTGAGGTGCATAATTGGATCTCCGCAAAGCCGAGAGTGTCGTAGGGTTAATCTTTGAAAGTTAAGGTGCAATGACCAAAAATAATTTGATAGTCCCCACTTACACTCTTGGCTCACAAGTATTTTATTTAATTGTCCGCTCATATTGGCGATTCGAGCTACATATTGCTTTTATATATTATGAGTGTAATGATATTATATTAGACTTTAGATAGTATTCAGATAAAATTCTCTTAGAAGGGACAACTCTAAATTTTTCAATTTCTGATTTTATATATAAAGTTCACTTGAAAATATACACAAGAGAGAAAAATATTATTAAGTCCCATAATTCGGTGAAATTAACCACTGAAAATGAATGTTTAATATTTTCATTTTTTGTGAAAAATATTATTTTCTACACGTGAGATATGTTTTTCTTTTTTAACATGGATGTTTGAATTATCTATTGAAACTTTAAAACATTGGTTTAATTGGTAAATTAATTCAAATTAGTAAAGATAAAAGTTTTTTCTTTATAAATTTGGTTTCTCACGGTTGGAGAATACTTCATCCCTAATTATTTTTAAACACAGTAATTCAACTTGGAAAATTAGCAAATTTTTTCTTTTAAGAATCAGCTAAAATAAAAAAACATCAATGGGATGAATCCTCAATCCAAATTGTTTCTTTTAAAACATAAAAAGAAAAAATTTAACAACCTCATGAAGAACTTTAACTCCTGAACCCAAAACCTTTAAAATTATCTTAAAAAAATTAGGAATATACTATACAATAGAAATTAGTAATTAGCAGAAGGTGCCATCATTAAACTCCTAACCACAGAATTAGGTATTAGGAAATAGATTTTTCAAATTGGTGAAATTTGAAATGCAATGTTTTCAAAACATTAATTTTTAATTAAGAGTAAAATGGTTAAATTAGAAATATATAATAATTGGCACGTGAAATTACTGGAGAAAGTGAAGAGTGTGACATACAAAATGTACCACAAACAAAATGATACATAAGTAATTCTCACAAAATGATGATCTCCTGTTTCAGACAGTATACTTGTTTTTGAACAGTAATGACAATGGCTAGGCCTAGGCCTGCCCTTTCTTTGTTTCTATCTTTTCAACTTGCTGCTACTCTCATCATTATTCGACCCTTTCCCAGTGTCGTATTCTGAGGGTAAGCATCCACTTTGTGCCTGATTTTACCAAAAAAAGAAACAATCACTTTAGGATTTTTATAATTTTTTTAAAGAAAAAATAAAACAACACTGTTAAGGGTGTATTCAATAAAACTACCCGTTCAAACGATCAAACAAGATGATTTGAACTCAAGACCTCTCAATCTTCACAGAAAGGTCTGTTTGACAAAATTAACTATTTGAATATCTTTTATGATCAAATAAGATAACTTAAATTCAAAACCTCTTATTCTTCACATCAGTGAGAAGACCGATCCGACTACACCTGATTGACAAGCTTTATACAATCTAATAGTGTTAACAACTATGAACCAAAAATGTTAATATTGGATACGATTATAGGGTATATATTATTTTTACAATTTTTCCATTTTATTTTATCATGCAAAATAATTTTAGTTTAGCATCATATTTACTATTATGATTTTATATTTATAACTTATTAGAATATCTCATATTGATTGAAAGATAAAAATATATAAAATAGATAATTCTAGTCATTTTGATAATAATTACACATCACAATCCCAAGGATTATGGGTGTGTTTGGATATCATAGCATTAGGGAATTATCTTTCTAATTAATCTATGAAATTAATAGACATGATTATCTGATTTTCACCTATCAAATGGCCAAGAGATTTATTGATCTTGCTTCTTGTCCTTGGACAGCAGCAATCAATAAAAATAATAAAACTCAATTTGCCCTCTAAATTTAGAGACAACATACCATTTGCTTATATTCCGTTTGCTGCAGTTGTTTATTTTTAATTTTTTATTTATTAGAAACACGAAGCAGTTTTTAATTTTTTATTATTTATTTTTTAAAAACTATTTGTTTTAATTTTTTTTTTTTTTTTTGGTTCTTGATGTGAAAAATTCTTCCAATTAACAAATTTCTCCCTTATTAAGCCATTAAAGATTTTAGTTAATAATAAAAAATTTAAAAGTCCAAAAGTTTAGATAAAATAATTAAAAATATTTTACAATTTAATTTTAAAATTTCAAAGTTACAGTAACTATTGATTATTATGTTGAATAAAAACATAATATCCAAATATTATAATAAATAAATAATAATAAATGACATTAAATTTATATAGATAATAATAAATATAAAAGTAATACTAAATAAAGAAGAGACGGAAAAAAAAGCTGTTTCAATAGAGAAAAAAATATATGCTTGTATATTTTAGATAAATAAATGACATTAGATTTATATAGATAGAAATAATAATAATAATAATAATAATAGCAACAATAGTAGCAACAATTTTATGAGGATAAATCTTATAAAAAAATGAAAAAATGAACAATGTAGAATTAAAAACAGAAAATGCAATTACGTGAACCACCATTTGTGGTCTCATAAAATTTATTTTTTGTTTTAAAAACAGTTTTTTCATAAAATTTATTTTTTGTTTGAAAACAGTTTTCTCAAAAACAAAGAAAAAAATTAAACAAGCCTAAACAAACAAGTTTTATTTATTTTTTAAGGAAGAAAAATGAAAAATAAGAAATTTAATCGAAAACAGAAATTTATTCAAAAATTAACTTTTTATACAATTTGCCTCTTGAATTTGCACTAAAAAAACAATGCTCAGTTTGTTTTACATAGTTTTAACTAATAAAAATTAATTAAAAAATTTAAAATTAGAAAATAAAAATTAATGAAAATATAATAATAATTGTAAATATTTGCAATATTTGATTTAAAAATAATTTAATAAATATTTGGTTTAAAAAATTATAGAATTGGAGAAAGATTTGATTATATTGAAATATTTGGTTAGAAAAGTATCGATTTTTTTTTTGTTTGACTATTCTATTTAATCATATTTGATTTAGATCAAATAATTTATTTTGTGGGACAAAAATTGGGCGTTTTGTAAATTATATAAAAAGTTAATTTTTGGATAAATTGTATGTTGTGTCTGAATTCAGGAGGCAAATTGACGCTTATTCCATCGACAAAATGAAAGCATGTACCCCTACGAACTTGATAGGCTCCATTAAATGCTTGTAGGTATTAGTTTGAAGTACTATAAAGGATAATATAAATTTGGTGTGCCAACTGATCAAAAATTTTTATTTTGGCGTCTTAATAGAAAACATTTGCAATGAGGTGTTTAAGCCGTTAAAAAAATTTCAACCAAGTGTCTTTAGCTTAAGTGACTAGCTAAAATTACAAATAAGACGTGAGGTGTTGTGTCCTGAAGGAAAGTATGCTGACATAGAAAAATTTATTGAGATGTCAACCAATGATTTGTCAAATTAGTCTCAAATGCTCTCTCTCTCACACTCTAACCACCATTGTTGTCGCTTCATCTCTCATCCAAACCCTAAAACACTTTTATCAAAAAGCCATGGGAGATCTGATCCTGTTCGAGTAAAATCCTATTCCTCTTTTCTCTTTCTTTATCCAAATCTCAAATATGCCTTCTCCTTCTACGTTTTAAAGTATTAACCTGCCTTATAAACGCTGAAATCCTAAGATGTTGATTGTTCAGGATAAGCGGGGTAATGGCTTCGAAATAACAATTTTACGGCTTTTGCTCTCCCTTTTAGAATGACTTTTGTTATTATTGTTTCCTAGGTTTATATGAAGTTTCAATTTTTGTTATAATATAAATAGATTATATTGGCTTTCCAAAGTTCTTAGTTGTATTTTTTTGTCGGCAAAGTTTGAATTTTTATATATAGTTAGAATTTTATTGTCATTTTTCCATGTTCTTTTTCTATTTGCTTGAGACTAAACTATTTGGATTTTTATACTAATTTTCTGTTTTATTGAAAATTTATTCTTAGTAATTATTTATTTAGTCAAAGTTCTGATTTTTTGATGAGTAATTTGAATTGAAAGACAATAAGGTATATTTTATGATTGGTTGGTGAGAAATTGTTGCATTGGAGAAGCCAAGTCTATTAAATGCAATTAGTTCTAAATCTTAAATTTTTAGACCAGACTATATCAAGATTAAGAAATGAGTTTTTGAATTAAGAAGGTACTAATTTTGTTGATGATGATGGATAAGGTTGGAAGTATTTTGACAAAGGGTTAAACATAATTAATGATAAAGAAGAGTACTGATGTATTCGGGGGTGATAGTCTGACAGTGGCTGTGGTATCTTAGACATGGGACCAACATAGGTCATGGACTATTATTGTTCAACAAACTGAAAAAACAAAGCATGAGATAGCAATAATAATAATAAACATAAATTTTCGATTGATGGCTGCAGAAAGAAAACAATTTTGGGTTTTTGTTTCCTTTGGTTTTTAGCTTTAAACATGAAAATTGTTGTTTTTTTTCAATTTTTGTTCAAACGAGTAAAAAGACAAGGAAAAATAGAGATGAATTTTTTGTTGGGATGGTTTTAACACGTGAATTTGACGTGGCATTACCACTTAAAGCCTAATCAGCACATTTTAAAATATCAAGTAAGCTCCATGTTTTTTATTTATAATTTCAGCTTATTAGTGGAGAATATCATACTTATTGAAAGATTTTAATGTGGTTCAAACACTTAAAAAATTGAGACAAAATTTATAATTAACCCAAGTATAAATAACACAATTATTAGCTTGCTAGGACGTCGCATGAGTTTTAGAATGATATATAACATCAAATAAATAGTTTTATTGTTTAAGTGGGATTTTACTTTTTTTTTTTTTTAAATCATCCGGTGTTCTAAGACCATTGACCTGACTAATCTGAATTCGCACCGAACAGGTCCATAAAGTAGGATAAAGTGCTATCTTTGAAAACAAGCAAATAGTTGTATATAAGAGGCTCACATATCTACTTGATAAAAAGAAAAAATAGTAAATAAAGAAAAATAAAAAGTTACATACTTTATATATATATATAAGAGGGTCACCATTTCTTCTTTCTCTTTTACTAATTTAAGTTGTAGCACAAGAAAGATAATAAAACAAAAATTAAAAATCTCTCACTTCTATATGGTTGTAAATGAGCCGAGCTGATTCAAGCTCTAGTGAGCTCGAGTTCGGCTCGTTTAAAAATAGTGAAGTTTTTGCTCGACTCGTTAACTATAAATAAGTTGAGCTCAAGTATGAATTTATTACAACAAACCAATGTCATTTTAATGTAAATTTAATTAATTTTGACTCATTGAACTACCTCGCAAGCTATAATGCGTAAAGCTCAAGCTATGCTTATTTGTTAACTGGCTGGATTTAACCAAAATGACTGATTAATCGAATTTAACAAAATTTATTAGTGAAATCTTTTTATTATCCGCCTAATAAAATGCTGTAATTTTTGGCGTAGGCTAATTTGAGTAATTTGGAGCCAAACATAGGGATAAGAGTTGTATTGCAATATATATATATATATATAATGCTGACCCTAAGACTAGATTGATTTCAACAAAAGTACTACACAAAATGTCACATGACATATATATATATATATATATATAGATACAGCTATTATCCTACATTATAGCGGGGGGACATGGGATCGGTGACGGGTGAAGGCTTTATCGGGTACCGACTGCAATTTTAGCTGCAGAATGATATTGACTTTTCTTTGCTGGTTTGTATCTCTTTTATGGGGGTATGGTTCTATCTTTAGTCTAAAGAAACGCTAAAGCTTTCTCGTGCTAATTACTGTGCCACTGACTTCGTTTCACTGATAGATTTTAAATTAAATTTGTTCCATCTCTTGGCTTTCACTTCTTTGGTTTGGTTCTTTTCAGATCTCTTCCAGGGCTTAAAAAAACCATGCCTAGCACACGTGGTGGCATGGACATGTCCTGTCCACATCTTGTTTTAACATTTTCTGCTCTGTAAATTTGCTTTTTGGCAGGACCCGAATCTAGTTCAAGCATTCACGGGGGACAGATATAAAAATAAACTTCAATTTTACATTTACAGGATAATGTTTCCAAACATTTTGTGCATGAGTTATCTGTTTGTGTGCATGGCACCAAGAGAATCTCGACTCCTTTTTAAAAGCCCTACCAAATTTCCATTCTGCAAACAAAATAAATATGATATTAATTTAATAGTTTTGTTTCAAATTTGATCCTGCAAGTAATTATGAGGCATGATTATTTTTTTTATTAAAATTGATCCGTATCGACTTAAGTTTGGTCCCAAAAATCTATATTTCCGTACTATTTTGTCTTGCAAATTCTAAATGTTTCTTTTCTTTTATGAATTTCGAATTATGTCCATGAAAATTATTTCATTCTTTTTATTTTTAGTTTTTTTATTACACTAATTTCTTATTAAGGTAATAATAATATGTATTTTTTAAAAAAAAAAATGAATCAATTAATTAAATATATTTTTAAACATAGATTCTTCCTCTATTATTTTACCATCAAATGCATAAATTCACCCATGTACTTTCACATAAAAAGGCCTTGTAGCACTCTAAAATTTCATTTTGACCGATTAAACATTTTAAATAATAAAATTTTACCTATTAAACACTTCAATTTAAAAAATTATTTTATTAAATCTCCAACTTATAAAATTAAATTTATTAATCATTTGTAGGATAGTTGGAACATGTGAAGATTATGAGCCTAATTTGCGAATTCAATCATGAACTTTATTACTTTAACGTAAATATACTCTCAACTTTAACTTTGACTCATCAAATACTTTAATTTTTAGAATTACATCTATTAAACACTTCAATTTGTAAAATTATTTCATTGAACACTTCAAATTATAAAATTTGATCAATTAAACATCTATTAAATAGTTGAAATTTGTAAAAATTATTATTTCAAAAATTATATTAACTACATATCAAATCGATATTCTGCAGATGAAAGCTAAAAATTCTAAAAACTATTGCTATTAGTATAGAAAAGTGTGATGTTATCAAAATTTACAAGTTTAAGTACATGATAGGTCATCCATAAAGTCCATATGCCTTGGGATTAAAGTTTTAAAATTTAGGGATGAATTTATGTATTTGGCCGAAGATTGTTGTTGTAAAAGTTATACCAACCATACATCAAGTTCATATATTACATATAAAATTCAAAGATATTAAAAAATTGTTATTGGAAGAGAGGTGCACGATGTTATCAAAATTTATAATTTCACGAATATAATAAATCCTTGCAAAACTTAGGGTGCCACAAGGTTTTTTTTATCTATAGGTGAATTAACTAGAAAGTAATTACTAAAAAATATTTTATTATGACTTTAGTGGTATATTATCAATGATTTGAATTAATTATTTGGTTTATTATTATTTTTAACTCAAATTGTTATAAACGGATTAAATTTTATTGTAATTAATGAGTAGAGTAATTTTATCTTTTTTTTGGTGAACAGATAATTTAGTAAGACTATGGAAAATCATGATTAATTCTAAACCCAACACACATGTTGTTTTATAGACTTGAATTCTCGTCACAACCTGTCCTAAAAAAAAAAAAAAAGTGGAATGCGATGAGACTATATATCTATTGAAATGTGATTAGGATTCCATGTTTTAGTCCTGATATTTTGGAATGAGCTTGAGAATTATATAATTCATATCCTGACCCACCATTCATACCTGAAATAGTCCTATATATTAAGTCAATGCATGAAGAGCTTTTCAAGGTGTGTTTATTTATATAAAATAGTTTTTTCTTTATATTTTCTATTTTCTAAGAAAACAATTTTCTTAGAAAATAAAAGTAACATAATAGAAAATAGAAACTGCATTCCTTTATTGACAACGAAAAATTATAATTCAATTTAAAAACTTAAAAAATATTATCCATAATTTTAATAATTAAAAGAAATAAAACATTTTAAGACAGAGATTTTTTATTTTGAAGTTTCTAAAAATTTTATTATTGATGTATTATTATAATCATATTAATTTTATCATTTTGTAAAATTTTTAAAATAAATTATATAATTGTAAATGCATTTTTATTTAATAATATAAATTAATTACTTATTAAATCATAATATAAATTAAAAAATAAAATGTTTAATTAAGTTATTTAAATACTTTTTATTATTTTCATTATTTAAAAAAATATAAATATTATAATTTAAATTATAAAAATGTCATTTTTTAAAATGAAAAACAGTTAAAAAATATGACTTTTATTATAGAGAAAAACTACAAAAAAAAACTGTTTTTAGTTAAATTTTCAAACAATAGAAAAACTGGTAGATTTGAACAAGAAACTTTGTCTTCTAATTTTCTTGGAAAATTTTTCTAAAAAACTACGGCATTTTTCTACAAGTAAATAGTCCCTTATAATATTATATTTATTTTGTCTTTTTTTGTTAAATAAATGGTAAAAAAGAATACTCATTATACACTAAAACCTGTTTTTTTTTTTTTTTATTATTATTGGTCTCATATATATACTCTCATTTCAAGCAAAAACTAATTTTTAATGGGTTTTGTCCATATTTACACTACATTTAATGAAATGTAATGTAATATCTTTTGGATAATAAAATTAATTTTATTTCAAAATTCATAGTTACCTTTCTCTTCATAACTGTTTTTTCACAAACCGAATTTCGACCTTGTAAAAATTGTTAACTAAACTCAAACGTGTCTTGCTATTTGAGTTATTCTTTACGAGTGTATTAGAAATGTCTTTAATTTTTCTACATTATGTTCCATTATAGCTTACCAAGTATAGCTTTAATGTAATATTTATAATTACATTATATTTTATTATGAGTAATCAAATATTCCTTACTACTTCTACAATGGTTAGTTCATTTGTTAATATCTCAAATTGAATTTGATTTGTGCATCTCTCTTTACTTTTTGGATAGTATGCTTACAGCTATATTTTATAGTCAGCGGCGGAGCTAAAAATAAATTTCAAAATAGATTAAAAATTCTAATTTTTTTTTTTTTTAAAGTTGACCCACTTCAATGGCTGGCACCGCCCCTGATTATAGTTACCTTTATTTATATTTATATGCCATAAAGAACATGTATTATATTTATACAAAGATTGAAATTTTAAATAGTTACATCCACTCTTGTGATATAAACCTATGACCTACGATTTCTTAAAGTTTTCTCTTAATCATTTGCCTCTCTGAATAGTTCTTTAAGAACCATTTGTTTTGACTGAACTTGAATTTGAATGATTAAATACCGGTATCAAAATTTAAGTGTTGAATGATTAAAAAATGGGTATACGACATCATTTTATAATTCATTCGAGCAATTTATCTTCTCATCTACCTTAAGTTATATAGCTAATTACTGAATCAATTCTGGGAAAAACTTTATCTTTTAGATAAAATTTAGATAAACAACATACTAGTTTAGGTTAAACAAATAAGCTTATTTTATTATTATTTGAAAGTGTAAGCTGTCAATAAAAGGAAAAAAAGAAAGATCCCTGCCATCATGACTAGTCTAAGGATCTGTGAAATGTTTAAGTAGCTTTTTGTGAAATGTTAAAAATTAAATGTTAAATGAGTTAACATTTTATAAAACGCTACTTTAATCTCTAAAAGTTACTTCAAACGTTATATTACTGAATACTGTAAAAACGCTATAGTATTCAAGAACATAACGTTTAGTATTTTGAAAAACTACTTAAAAAGCTGTTGTAGAACACAGCCACTAGCTTTTAGCTGTTTAAGTAGCGATTGAAAATAAAAGTGTTCGGTAAAAATAGTTATTTGATTGACAATTAAATTTAAAATGCACTGAAATATTGACTTGGGCTGTGGTTGACAACAACTTTTAATGTAACTTTTAGTGTTTTGACTACTTTTTATAATATTCAAAAACATAGTTTTTGAACTAACTTTTAGGGGTCAAGGTAGCATTTTGTAAAAAATTAACTCATGTAACGTTTAGCTTTTAGCATTTTATAAAAAGCTACTCAAATTATTAACAACTAAATTGATGCGTCCCACATTGCCCGCAGAGTACATCCTGGACTAGTGTATAAGGCTGGGTTCAGTTCTTCCGCTACAACCTAGCTTTTGGGGCGAAGTTAGGGGTCCAGATCCTTATCATTTGGTATCAGAGCTCTGGCTTCGTAGGGTCGATGTCTCATGGGGTTCGTCAGAACGCCGACTGAGGCAGTCGGGTCTTATGGAGGTGGGGATGATGCGTCTCACATCACCCGCAGAGTACATCCTAGGCTAGTGTATAAGGCTGGATTCAGTCATTTCCCTACAAGCTAGATTTTAGGGCGAAGTTAGAGGTCCAGATCCTTAACATAAATACTATAAAAATAGTTAACAACTAAAAAAATAACTAAATTTGCTGAACAAACCCTTAAAAATTTCACTTAAAGCCATAGAAGTAAACTCATTATAAAGAAAAAAAAAATCTCACTAAACCTAGATTTTCAAAATTTAAGGGATCAAAAATTGAAAACTTCATTATTTATAAATAAAATTAGAAACTCTTAATATTTTAAAGGATCAATTATTTTAATTTTTAATATTTACTTGAGTTCAAATGCAAATATATAAACAAGCTTTTTTTATTTTCCTTTTACTATCAATTATAAACAAGCCAAGTATAAAAAATAATACAAAAAATATAAAAATTATGGAATTATAGGAAACTAAAACCACTATATATATATATATATATATATATATATATATATATATATATATATATATATATATATATATATATATAGCGGTAGTTTAAATATTAAACAATTGTTTTTGGACTCATGAGTTGAAGTTGTCGATGATAATTTGACTATAACAATTTATCCATAATACTAGAAGGAAAAGGCCCAGTTTATTGCATCCACATGCCCTTTGAATTCAATGCAACATATAATTTGATAACATAAAGTTTTAAAATTAATTAAGGATAGGGTTATAAAAAAATTTGAATAAAAAGATCTGAATAGCTAAACATTACATGGAATAATATTTTAGAAAATACTCTCTTATCCTCCAAAATCTAGTTTATATACTAGGCGCAGAATACATATTTTCACCTCTGAATTTTCTTAGTTTGACCTTGTAGCACTTTTAACTTTTACTTTGAGCTATTAAACACTTCAGTTTATAAAACTACATCAATTAAACACTTTAATTTTCAAAATTATTTTATTAAACACTTGAACTTGCAAAATTAGATCTATTAAACACTTTTTAAAAAGTTAAAAATTATAAAAATTATTATTCTAAAAGTCATGCTAACTACATATTAAGTTGATATTTTACAGATAAAAATAACAAACCCTAAAAATTATTGATATTAGTGTTGACTGATGTGTATGTTACCAAAATTTATAAGTTCAAGTGTACAATAGGTTATCAACAAAATTTAGGGTACAACAAAGTTAAAGTTGTAAAGTTCATGGATGAATTTATACATTCAACCTATATTATAATCTAGAAAAATAGTATTTTTACTAATTGAAAACACTAAAAGATAGTCTAAACGTTTTTTCCGAAGACATACTAAGTGAAAAGAACCTAGATTCTTTAACTAAGAAGTTGTCTTATCAATCCTTTTAAATGGAAAAAATCTATATTAATAGTTTTTTTTTCTTATGGGTCATGACGTAATGCGAGCATAATTACGTTTAACATAATAGACAATTTTAAAATTGTCCCCAGTTTTATCTCAATCAGTAAAAAATTTAACCTATGATTGGTTTGATCTATCATTATCAAGAGTTCGGGACACTAGTAGTATAGATTTTGATAACGAAGTCAACTAGCTGCGTAGTAAGTCTCAAGTTGGAACAGAGGGGAAGAAACAGGGTCCCCCTAATTTCGCGGTTTTAAGGTTAACCACTGGAAAGATCTAGAGTTTCAATGTGGACCCACCCATTTAATGGATGGCTCAAGATTATCTAGCTGTAATTATCAATCTGTATATGAGATCCTCATATTTTTGGAGTATATTATTTTGATCATCATCAAAATTTTAGTACATGTTAATTATTTATGACATATATGTAATTTATTTATTTATAATAAATATAAAAATACATATATGTTAAATAATTAATTACTAGTATCAAATTATGCTGTCATTATAAAAAGGCTTTTAAAAATTCATCGTATGGTACTCTCTCGTTTTTTCATAGAAGAAACATGCATATTTTGGATGCTCTTTTTATATAGAATGTTTTCTCTAATTTGGTAATTTTGAAAATAATATTAATGTGAAAAATCTATCTTATCTGCTTAGTCTTTTGTTAAAATAATAACCGACAAATAATACTATTCAAAAATTAAATTTTATCGTGAAAGTTTTATTTTATTAGTAGGTATAAGTGGATGAATATGTAGTCCAGATGACATTTGATTAAAAAGGGGAAAAAACAAACACAATGAAAAAGAATTTTGGGGATTCATTTTGTACTTACATTCAAAAATAACAATTGATTGAAGCCTGATGTATAATTAATAAATGGTGCCTTGTACGAAACATAGTTTTAAGGAACTATTTAATCTCATTCAGTGGACATTTTTTTCCCTTTAATTATTTAAATTATTTGAAGATTCATTCCATAATTGAAATTTTTGATTTATTTTCTCCAAAATTTAAAATTTAAGGCCATTTATTATATAATAATTGCTATATTAGCCAAATATTCTTACTTCATAAAATTTTTATTATCTTATTTATTTTTATTGAAAGCCTAAGCTTGGTATATTATAATATAGATAACAGATTGAAATCTAACTATCACAATCTATGGATTATGGTTTAGTTTGCAATGTAATCTGAATATGTGGAAAGAGTTCTCGAATGCAATCACCAATAAATTTATTTGCAAGAGGAAATGAAGAATCTTAATTATGATTAAACGCTGAATTAGATTTGTTTATTTCTATAATAGAATGTGAATACCAAAATCCGGATACCGGTGATTTAAAAAAAAAAAAAAGGTATGACTGTCACAATGAAAATGTTCGTGGAAAATTCACTTGTTACATAATTTACCTCCTCCGATTTGCTTGTCAAACTAGATCAAAAGATTTTGTATTATTATTTTTCTTTTTTCTTTTTTTTTTTTCATTCCATTGACAGATTAAGTAACATCTAGATGGGAATTAATTAATTTAATTCACACATCACATCTGTACAGGCACAGAAGTGCACAGTTTCCTAACATTTTTAAACCCACCTCTCAGCTTAAGTTAGGAGACCCCACTCTGCATCACATCAGCTGTTTGTTTTTATTCTAGGAGGTTTAAATCTTAATTTCACCGACTGTATAAATACATGCAGGTCAAATATATAAATTTTCACAATGAATTTTTACAGATTATTTTTTTATGTTCCTTAAATTTCACGAAAATTTAATTTGAAATAAAGATTAATTTAATTTTTGAACTTGTTTAGC